>NC_091270.1:30105000-30405000 GCF_042477335.2 Ovis canadensis
CCCCATGTGGCCAACCTAGCAAATCAGCAAGAAACCTGCCTCACTGCCCTCATCCTCTTCTGTGGAAGGCGGAAGGGGAGAGAAGAATGCACGGGAGAGATCATTAGAGTATCTATGACTGAAATATGGGGCCACCGTGGGGAGGGGGGTTTGAACATCAGTCGCTCCAGACGCGCCCCCGCCCCTCAACTCCACTGCATCTCAGCACCACCGGTCATTCATCTTTCACACAGAAGCCTTTGGAATAAGGTTGTGTTTGAGTGAAGGGTACAACAGTCTTTTGAAGACTTAAATACAGTCTTCTAGGCAGTAGCAAGCTTGCCCACGGAGATGGTCCCGGCCCACATGATTCTGTCATTTTTGAGTCATTGATATGAACTGAGCTTCACTAGCCAGTGAGTGAAACTCAGATCCTGAGAACAGCCCGAAATTCCGTCTTCCAGCTTCTGCCCACTGCTACCCCGCCAGATATTTGCAAGAATCTCTCCAAGGTCTGTCTGTCCATCTGTGAGATGTACATGCCACAGGCCCTGGCAGTTTGTGGGTTCAGTTCCTGGTTTCTGCTGGCTTTTATCTCCACTGGCCACCTGCTGTTCTGGACCTGGGCACTGCCCCCTGGTTGTAGGGGAAATGTCTCCTTCTTCTCAGACCCGTCTTACAGAGAATGGAGCCACAGCAGAGCTGATTGAAGCCCGAGGGATGCCGGGGAGAGGGGAGCGCTGGACCGAGCTGGGCTTGGGGACGAGGTCGGGGGCGTCAGGCTTCAGCCTTTGACCTGGGGTCCCACTGCTTCATCTGGTGCACCTCTTAGACTTAACCTCTCACCTCGTGGTTTTCATCCCCAGGCGCTGTTGCCTGGTTTCATCCATCAAACCATCCAGTCCATCAAAGCAAGGTTCATGTTCTTTCCCAAAGGCCCTCGAGACTTCTCTCTGCCCCAGTCAAGCTAGAGGTCGTGTCTGGACACAGGAGGTGGTCCACCCCAGGGCACCCAGACACTGCCAGGCAGTGGAGAGGGGTTGCTCAGTGCACAGGCTGGCCTGAGTCCAGCTTTGGTGCATCAGGGTGATTTATTACAAGGGTGAGATCCTACTTGGAAGCAGAGGAGGAGAGATTATGTAAATCCATGTGAAAAAGAAGCTTCAAAGCTCACAGATACTCTGCGGAGAGCCTCACCCCCTTTCTGAACGGCCTTTCTCAAGCGAGACCTTACAGAACCCCAGGTGGGAACAGGTGGCCCCCAGATGTCAGGAGGGATTTCCCTGCCCTCCACCTCTCCCTCTGTAGGGGCTCCCCTGCCTGCCCCCAGAAGCCTCTCTGGGGAACGCTGGGGATCCTTTCTCAGAACACGACTTGAAAATCACACTGTGATACAAGATTGCAGCAAGAGAGCCAGTTCCATGCACCCAGTGTTGCCACCTCCCCAAGAACCGTGTGGGGCCCCTCGCTGCTGGCTCTGCACCCTGCCCCGCCTGCTCTTTCAGATCCAAATGTGTGCGGGAGGCCACAGGCCCTGCTGGATGGTAGGCGCATCCTCCACGTGGACACCGGCATGTCTTCCTGAAATGCACGTCTGACTCTCTCACTCCTTGAATTCCCTCAGGATGAAGCCCTTGGTCACTCAGTTCTTTGCTCATAGTTGTCCCTCCATACCTGTCCCCCTTCTCTGCGGCTCCCCAGAAAATAGCCCTGCACCTCGCAGGCTGCAGGCACACTCCCACTTCAGCACCAGATTCAGGCTACACGACCTCGGGAAAAACCTCTCACTTCCTGCTTCTCAGTCCCATCCTCACCTCCAGGTGTGTACGTCACTCTCCTCTTCTGCCCCAGATTATTGTTCAGCCTTCTGCATAGGGAACTTTTCGTCTGTCTGTCTCCTCCACTTACATAGAAACTGCTTGAGGGCAGAGATGTTGGTGGGAGGGAGCTTATTCACTCTCCCAGGTGCTTCTCAAGCCCCCAGAAGATGCTGATGTGCAGAGGGCACCCAGAGTTTGAATGAATGAATCTTCAAGTTACCGCAAGTGCACTTGTCAAGATGTGAATGACAGTTATTAAACAAATCAGCTCCAAGTTAAAAAAAAAAAACAAAACAGATCATTGGAAAAAAGCTTCACAGTTGCACACCTTTCAGTAGTAAGTCTATTCCAACGAGAGCTCAGGTTTTAAAGGCAAGTTTTCTTTGTGGAGGCAGCTGAAGCTTACGCTGTTCTGTGCAAGCCTTTCCACGTCTGCACGTGGCTGGGGCAGTAACACATTTCAGGGTTGAGGGTTGACTGTATTTGCAGCACAGGGAATAGGTGAGAGTCACGGGAGGGGTGTGTGTGTGTGTGTGTTTGAAGGTGTGTGTGTGTGACAAGTGGCTGGTCTTAACGAACTGCTTACTTGGTAATTGTCTTTCTACAGGTGATGTATCACCAATCAGTATGTCTCCCATCAGTCAATCTCAGTTTATCCCACTTGGGGAAATCCTTTGCTTGGCCATCTCCGCAATGAACTCGGCAAGAAAACCTGTCACCCAAGAAGCACTGATGGAGCACCTGACCACCTGTTTTCCAGGTAACAGGAAAAGGGTGATGTACTTTCCAGATGGATGTGCACTCTGGCTGACCTGGGACTTTATATGGACACTTCATCCCATGATTAAATTCAATAGGGAAAAAAAAAGTCTTTGCCAAAACTAACCAGTGACTTTTCTTAGCTCCGCAATTAAAAATCAAGGCATCAGTGTTACTTCAAAAATAATTTGCCACCTTCTAATAATTTTTCATTGGCACTGAGGGCAAGAAACTAAATCAGGATCCACAAAGAAGCCTGTAAAAACTACCACAATTCCATGTAACTTTTACAGCTCAACCTTCCTAAAGTACATGAGCATCTTGATTCCATGCAAGTTTTGTTTCCTGCCTGCTTGCTTGCTTTTCTTCCTTTCTTATCTCCCTTCTTTTTTCTTCCCTTCCTTTGATTTTCTGCTTTTCTTTTGGTGTCATTTAAGCTGCTTCAGAAGAGAACAGTTTAGAAAGCTTAATACTCTTCAAATTCTATTTGAAAAATTCATTTCAATGACAGTTCTAAAAGTTTGGAAGGATTTAGCTATCATATTTATATTTTTGTTTTTAAGCTAAGACTAGTTACTTTTTCATAGTTTACTATTTGAGAATAAAGTTTTGAAGTCTAACTGAATATTATTAAAATATTCAAACTTTTATTTTTAATGCATAAAAGTCAAAAAAATAGTCTAGATTTTGACCTCTATTCCTGTTTTGGACATTCACATTCTAAAGAGTTTTTAGTAAGAAGTTTTCTAGTGAAAATATCTGTAGGCTGATACTTAAGCCCTTTTATCATGCTTCTGTATTGCTTGAATTTTTGAAAACAACTTTTATATACCAGTTCACATTACAGAAATATGGATATTTTTAAAAGGATCTGAAAAGAATAATTGTTGCTTTTCAGCCTTCTAAATAGGTCTGCATACTATTATATGTAGAGTGGGTAAGCAACAAAGTCATACTGTATAGCACCAGGAACTGTATTTCGTCTCCTGTGATAAACCATAATGGGAGTGAATATAAAAAAGAATATCTACATATATATATATATGTATGTGTAACTGAATCACTTTGCCACAGAGCAGGAATTAGTGCAACACTGTAAATCAACCAAACTTTTATTAAGAATAAGTAAATAGGTCCTTATTCCTCCAGAATGATCAGTTAAATCGGACCAGTACATGTTAAGTTGTTACACATGGATCTTCCTGGGAGGAAAGTGACTGCTTACGGACTTGCCATTGGCTTTGGAGTTTGCTGGAGACTATTGGCACTGATCTGTGCTGTACTCTGTCTCCAATTCATCCCCGTAAATCGCTTCCTACTGAATTCTCCCTCGGTCAGTGTCCTTTACGAACACAAAGAAATCATCCGAGGAAACCCATTAAGTTTTCAGTCTAAAGTTCTCACCATGCAGAACATGAGCATGTGTGTCAGCAGTTTGTCAGATTTGCAAGATTAAAGCAATATACGTCTAAATAACCTCCCATCGGCATGCGGTATATTTAAATAGCTATTTTTGCTTTGGGAGATGGAAAGATATGGGCAAGGAGAAAGGTCAGATTCCAGCCCTATATTAATATAGAGCTTACCTTTGCTCCTTACACCAACAGAATCTGAACTCATGATGAACTTTGGGACTGGAATCTGGACGTGATGGAATGTGCAAACCTTGACAGTCTCCATCACAGCCATCCCTTTACAAGTGAGCCCTGCAGATTTCTAGTGGAACCCTGAACTTCACAGACAACTGGAAATATCTGTCATTATACTGAGGCTTAATAGTAAAATAAAAATCATAGGTATCAGTGACTTTCAGCTAAAGCTTTGAAAACTCCCAGTTAAGGGTATGGAAAACAGATTGGACAGGGAATGTTTCTACTTGGTTTTTTCCAATTAAACATTATTTGATTGGTGTACTTGCAAATCCACGTCAAAACTTTACTGTAAATTCTCTCTGGAAACTCTTATTCCTTCATTTGTGAACAACCAGAAAGCGTGTTCTTCCTGATGAGTAGACATGATTACATTGTAGTCATGATTTCGTGTAGTTTCCTGAGTTTTCTAAGATCAGCACTTGGAAGACCTCCAATCAGCAGATTCTATAGTGAAATTTTTGTCTTATAGCTATAATAGCTATAGCTATTTTTGTTATAATAGCTGTTTTTATGAATGACCCTTCAGCTTTCCTTTATTGTAATATCGTAGTAACTTGTCAATCATGAATTCTTCTAAATAAGGCTTACCGTTTTTGAAAAACTTCCGTTAACAATGTTAATCAAAAGTACACTACCATGTAGGACAGAGTCAGTTTCAAATATGAGTTTGTCATCTAGTGCTGTGGTTCACAGCTCTAGTGGTTGTCGTTTGTGAGACTCTAATGTGAATAATGTCTTATCCTGAAAGTTGTATTCTGTGTAGCTGCTGCCCCCTGAAGTTGTTCAGCCGAACTAGAATAGTTTGTAGGGCTACTCACAGGGCAGAGGAGCTAAGTTGTTCATCTTCTGTTGTATTTTGGCTTTCACAAATTGCAAATATATGGCTTGAGTTACAACCCAATTCAGTTGAAACTCATTCTTGTTTTGAACAGAAACTATCATCAGTTCAGTTCAGTTCAGTCGCTCAGTCATGTCCAACTCTTTGCGACCCCATGAATCACAGCACACCAGGCCTCCCTGTCCATCTCCAACTCCTGAAGTTTACCCGAACTCACGTCCATCGAGTTGGTGATGCCATCCAGACATCTCATGCTGTGTCATCCCCTTCTCCTCCTGCCTCCAATCCCTCCCAGCATCAAAGTCTTTTCCAATGAGTCAGCTCTTCGCATGAGGTAGCCGAAGTATTGAAGTTTCAGCTTTAGCATCAGTCCTTCCAATGAATACCCAGGACTGATCTCCTTTAGGATGGACTGGTTGGATCTCCTTGCAGTGCCAGGGACTCTCAAGAGTCTTCTCCAACACCACAGTTCAAAAGCATCAATTCTTTGGTGCTGAGCTTTCTTCACAGTCCAACTCTCACATCCATACATGACCACTGGAAAAACCATAGCCTTGACTAAATGGACCTTTGTTGGCAAAGTAATGTCTCTGTTTTTTAATATGCTATCAAGGTTGGTCATAACTTTCCTTCCAAGGAGTAAGCGTCTTTTAATTTCATGGCTGCAATCACCATCTGCAGTGAATTTGGAGCCCCCTCAAAAAAAGTCTGACACTGTTTCACTGTTTCCCCATCTATTTCCCATGAACTACCATACAATGTTTTAAAAATTTTTTGATATTATATCAGCCTTAATAACCAACATACATTTGCATAAAACACAACATACATTTCTCGAGAGGAGAGCCTTAAACAAAAAGGAAACCGTGCTGCTCAAAAATTAAATAATTATGTTAAACGATACATCATTCAGAAGTACTGTTAAACCTTTTCTGCCTTGGTCACGAAGGGTGACTTCTGAAGCATGGGTGTGTACTAAGTCGCTTCAGTCATCTCCAACTCTTTGCCACCCCATGAGCTGTAGCCCACCAGGCTCCTCTGTCCATGGGATTCTCCAGGCAAGAATACTGGAATGGGTAGCCATTCCCTTCTCCAGGGGGTCTTCCTGACCCAGAGATGGAACTTGCATCTGTTACGTCTCTGTATATGTAGATTCCATCGTGCATGGACTCTCTCCCCTTGAGAACTGCAGGCCATTTCTAGTGTTTTTGTATTTTACTTTTATAGTTTTGGAAGGACGGGGGGAGCCTAAACCTCTCAGCTTACCCAGTTATTCTAGGCAGTTACACAATGCTCTTTGAAGGTAATCGGAGTTTCCATGGGTCCTGACCCAAAGTTGAGACTACTGGTAGCTAATATTTGTGAGCACTCCCTGTGTCAGGCACTATTCTACATACATTAAACTCATTTAAACTCACATCATCCCCCTGAAGACAGGTACTATTGCTGTCCTGCTTCCCTGGTGGCTCAGATAGTCAAGAATCTGCCTGCAGTACGGGAGACCTGGGTTCTATTCCTGGTCGGGAAGACCCCTGGAGAAGGGAGTGGCTACCCACTCCAGTATTCTTGCCTGGAGAATCCCATGGACAGAGGAGCCTGGTGGGCTACAGTGCATGGGGTTGCAAAGAGCTGGACATGACTGAGCGACTAAGCATGCACAGGCTGTTATTGTCTACATTTTGTGACACTAAGTCGAGGCTCAGAGTCGTTAAGCAAGCTGCCTAAGGAGATACCAGCTGTAGTAGTTCTCTAGAGCAGTCTTAACAAAGTACAGACATCTACTGGATGCTACAATTCCAAGATCAACATATGGGCAGGGTTGCTTGGTGTCTTCTGAGGGCTGCGAGAGAAGAATCGGTCCCATCCTCTCCCTGGGGCTAGTAGTTCTCTGCCTTCTACCGGCTCCTCTTCTCAGTGTGATAACTCCATGTCCACGGTTCCCCTTTGTAGAAGAACACCAGATATAGTGTGCATCAGGGCTCACTCTAATGACCTCACCTTAACTTGGTTGTCTCTGTAAAGACCCCATGTCCAAATAAGGTGACATTCTAGGCTACTGGGGATTAGGACTTACATAGGAACATGGGGGGCAGGGGGACTCAGACTTAATTCAACCAGTAACGTCAGCTACCAGTGGTGAAGCTGGAATTTGGATCCTTGCAGTCTGACCCAGGAGCCCGAGCGTTCGGTCTCCCCTGAAATTGCCATTTTTGTGGGTCAGACACCATTGCGTACTGCCAGGATGATTCCACCTGACCTATTTCCAAATTATATCATTCAGGTCAGTCTTAGAAATACGATCACCCTTGATTTGTGGCACTGAGGAAAGGAGAACATTAAAGAGATTAAACGCGCTACAGCCTGGAGAATTTATACTCTGTGAAGAATGTATGTTCTTAATAGTCTCTTTAAGCGCATTAAGACAGCGCTTAAATGGGCACACAAAACTCTGAAAACAGTCAGTGTACAAAAGAGCATCTGTGATTTTCTTCTGGAACATCTATTCTAGCAAATACAGCGGCTTGAGACTCAGCGATCAGATGGATGTAAGAGCCTCTAAGCCTTCACTGGTGTGTTTATTAGAGCTCTCTGCCTATGAATTTGAAAAATTCACTTTCCTGCCACCTTCCTTTTGCTGGCTTATGACAAGAAGGAGGAAGGTCTCACCTAACTATCACCAGTGCTATAATCACATTCGAATTTGAAGATGATGATTTCAAAATTGGAGAGTACATCCTAAACAGTGGTCAAGTCTAGTTGACCTTTTATATAATTTATAAAATTAAGTTTATTAAATAAACTCAATCTTGGAATGAGAGTATGGAGCAGCTTCAAGCGAATGTGGTAGCCTCTATATATATTAGATTTCTTTTCAATACCAGGATGGCTCTCTCAACCGTGACTTCCTAGTTGCTTTCATTGAAAGTCTTTTCTGTAAACTTACAAGACACTGAAAACGTTTTTTCTTCTTTTAGGGATACTCTGTCTTTGGGACATCTCTGGCAGTCCAGTGGTTAGGACTTTGCACTTCTATTGCAGGGGGTCTCGGGTTCAATCCCTGGTAGGCGAACTAAAATCCCTCATGCCTTGCAGGGCAGCCAAAAAAAAATTCTGTCTTGAGCAATTCAGTTTAGTAAAGGTTTATAACAACAGTAACCACTTAATTCCATCTTGCATCCATTTTTCTCTTCCCAGCTTTTATCTTTTCCTGTTCTGTTGTTAGTACAATTCCATGAGTTATCAGAGAAAACCAGGATTCATGTTAAACTTAATGAACACCTTTGAATCCTGCTAGGTTGCTGTATGATGATACTTAGAAGCTGGGCAAAATTAACAAGATTCTGTCTTAGTCCATGTGGACTGCTATAACAGAATACCATGGACTGGGCGGCTGAAACAAAAGACATTTATTTCTCACAGTTCTGGGACCAAGAAATCCAAGATCAAGGCACCTGCAGATTTGGTGTCTGGTGAGAGCGTCCTTCCTGGTTGGCAGACAGTCGTACCCTCACATCACGGAGAGAGAGCTCTAGTCTCTTCCTTTCCTCATAAAGGCACATCACGGAGGCTGCAAGTTCATGACCTCATCTGAGCCTAATCACCTCCCCAAAACTCCCACCTCTTAGTAGCATTGCCCTGGGGATTAGGGCTTGAACATGGGGATCGATTTGGGCGGGGGGGCACCATTCAGTCCATAAGCAGACTCAAAACACTCCAGGATCAACCACACCCCTCTCCTTCCATTCTCATGAGTGTGTCCTTTGGTTTCAGGTGTTCCCACCCCAAGCCAAGAAATTCTTCGGCACACTCTGAACACGCTGGTCCGGGAGAGGAAGATCTACCCGACTCCTGATGGCTACTTCATCGTCACCCCGCAGACTTATTTCATAACTCCTTCCCTCATAAGAACTAACAGTAAATGGTACCACCTGGACGAGAGGATACCTGACCGGTCTCAGTGTACCTCTCCGCAGCCGGGGACCATCACGCCCTCCGCCTCAGGCTGCGTCAGGGAAAGAACGTTGCCCAGGAACCACTGCGACTCCTGCCACTGCTGCAGGGAAGACGTGCATGGCCTGCACGCGGCCACCCTGCAGAGGAAGCCCGCCAAGGACTGCAAAGACCCTTACTGCCCTCCTTCCCTCTGCCAGGTGCCAGCCACTGAAAAGAGCAAAAGTACTGTCAACTTCTCATACAAAACGGAAACCCTCTCCAAACCGAAGGACGGTGAAAAGCAGTCCAAGAAATTCGGGCTCAAGTTATTCCGGCTCAGCTTTAAGAAGGACAAGACCAAGCAGCTAGCCAACTTCTCCGCCCAGTTTCCTCCCGAAGAGTGGCCCCTGCGAGACGAGGACACGCCGACCACCATCCCTCGGGAGGTGGAGATGGAGATCATCAGGCGTATTAACCCGGACTTGACCGTGGAAAACGTCATGCGGCACACTGCCCTGATGAAGAAACTTGAAGAAGAGAAGGCGCACCGGAGTAAAGCCGGGTCCTCCGCCCACCACAGCGGAAGAAGCAAAAAGAGCCGGACTCACCGCAAGTCCCACGGAAAGTCTCGGTCGCACAGCAAGACACGAGTGTCCAAGGGAGACCCGTCCGATGGTTCCCATCTGGATATCCCGGGCGACAGGGAGTATGACTTTTGCGATCCTCTTACCAGGGCCCCCCGGGAGGGCTGCTTCATCATCGAACACAAAGGGGATAACTTCATCATGCATAGCAACCCGAACGTGATCGAGTCTCATTTCCCCATGACCCCAGAATGGGACGTGTCTGGGGAACTGGCCAAAAGGAGGACTGAGATGCCTTTTCCTGAGCCTTCCAGGGGAAGCTCCCACTCGAAAGTGCACCGAAGCCACAGCCATACCCAGGACCGAAGGTCCAGGAACGAGAGATCCAACAAGGCCAAGGAGAGGTCCAGATCGATGGATAACTCTAAAGGCCCTCTGGGTGCTTCTTCTCTGGGGACGCCTGAAGACCTGGCCGAAGGCTGTAGCCAAGATGACCAGACCCCCAGCCAATCCTACATTGACGACAGTACTTTAAGGCCTGCACAGACTGTCGGTCATCAAAGGGCTCACGTTTCGTCTGCAAGCTATAAAGAGGTGTGTATTCCAGAAATAGTCAGTGGCAGCAAGGAACCGCCCAGCGCTTGCAGCCTCTTGGAGCCAGGCAAAGCGCCAGAGAGTTTGCCATCCTTTGGTGAACTCAACTCTTGTCCAACAAAGACAGCTGCAGATGACTATTTCCAGTGCAACACCTCCAGTGAGACGGTGCTCACGGCGCCGTCACCTCTGGGGAAGAACAAAGAGGACCACGACACTCTGACTCTGGTGGAAGGGGTGAAAAAGCTGCCTCTGTCAGACAGGCAGGCCCCTCATTCCTCCAGGGAGCCTGCAGGGCACAAGGAAGAGTCACCAAAGGGGCCGGGCGGGGGCCCAATCACTCCAGGCGCGGTAGTCGAAGGCCTTGCCAACGGACGCCTCACCCAGCACCACGGCGCCGAGCCCAGCACCCTGGACAAGAGGAAAGAGATATTCAGCAAAGACACACTGTTCAAACCTCTTCATAGCACCTTGTCTGTAAACAGCTATCACAAATCAACCCTGTCCCTCCTCAAATCGCACCCGAAGTCCCCTGCCGACACACTGCCAGGCCGATGCGAGAAACCAGAGCCGTCCCTGGGGACCTCGGCCGCCCCTGCCCTGCCGGCCTCCCAGCGTCAGCAGGAGTCCGTGGGGAACCAGGAGGCCTCTTTCGACTATTACAACGTCTCTGATGACGACGAGTCTGAGGAAGGGGCCAACAAGAACGCAGAGGAGGAGAAAAACAGAGACGATGTAGGTACCATGCAGTGGCTCCTGGAGAGGGAGAAGGAAAGAGACTTGCAGAGGAAATTTGAGAAGAACCTCACCCTGCTCGCCCCAAAGGAAGCCGACAGCAGCAGCAACCAGAGGGCCACCCATTCGGCACGACTAGACAGCATGGACAGCAGCAGCATCACAGTGGATAGTGGATTCAACTCCCCACGGTAGGGAGCAGCGTCTGTGCGCACACACATACGTCCACCGGGGCCTGGGGCTTTATGCAGGTTAACTCAGAGTTTCTAATTTCAGTCTCAGTTCTGTGAAAGAGGGTGAAGAGTTGTGTGAGTTGTATTGTTAACAGCCTGTTTCTGACTTCTTTTTCAGGAATTGAAACAAATGTTTCTGCAGCTGTAGAGATCACCAATCTGGACTGGTGGGTTGGCTCCTTCCCATCCAATCTAAGACCAACATTTCCCAGTATTTCGATGTTGATATTGCCACCATGCTGATAAAGGAAGGGTTGTTTTTTTTTTTTTTCTTTAAGTTTTTCAAAAAATAGTAGCTTTTTGAGTGAAATGAGTAGTCAGTGTGATGGTGGGAGGTAGGGGTTTGGAATAACTTGATTGACTCAAAGATGGGGAATCCATCTAGTGAGAATATAATAGCTCATCTCACAACCTCTGCAGTGGATCTAGAAGCTTGTTATCATCTCAACCCTGACTTTCTGTGCAGCCTGCACCCCTTGCTCTCATACACCTTCCTCTCACCACTCAAAAGTCTGCACACACATGAAACTGGTCCCGTCCCAGGAAGACCGAGGGCCTGTGCTCTGTTAGATCGAAGTGCATGCCAGCACTTTTTCTCCTCCTGCAGAATTGGCGCTTTGTAGGCACACCGATCGTGGTGCCTTCTTTTTGGTAGGTGCTGGTAATTCAGCAGAGGGTTAACAGCTGAGTGTGCAGTGCCCAGTGGCCACAGCCAGGGCACTGAAGTGGTTCAGAGGGTTAGGAAGCAAAAGGGAGTCTATGCCACTTTCCTTTTTTTCTCCTTAATTCTTCCTTCTCTTCCAAGAGCGACTTGGGACCTGACTCTCCTTCTGAATTCTACTCCAGATTGGTGACTCTGAGATGCAGAAATACTGTTGAGAGATTGACATCTCCCATTAGTTGTGATTCCCAACTTTTTGTAGTAGTTTGTATTTGAACAAGTCCAAGATACGAATATATATTTCTTATATTTATTTTAATTTTAAGAATTAAAATTAGTTGCATTGTAATCCTTTGACTCTGTCTCTGGGTAATTTGGAGACAGAGCATCCCAAAACCAGAACTGGGAATCATTCATCTGTTTGTCTCATATTAGACCTTGGTTATTTCTTAAAGGGCTAGTTCTTTATTACCATTATTATTATTGTCAAGTAACGTTTCTTTTCTGAGTTAACACGTGTGGAAGTCTGATGTCTAAACAAACCACAGAGATGGCACCCTGGTTAACGTGGAAGCCAGGAGCTCCAGGTCTCCTCTGCCCACCCTCAGGGACCTTAAAACTTCAGGGGGGCCATGGCACTCAGTCGGCAGACTACTGGCCTGTTAAGTGACTTTGCTCAGAAATAATTTTTGCTAAATGTTTTTTAATCCCAAATGAAATCTTAATTTATATACCAATTGTTTTACATATTCTTTTCTCTCTGCTTCCCTCTTCTACTCTCGTTTTTCCTCTTGATTTCCTAGTAGGGGATAGCAGATAAGCGTAACTAAAAGTCTGCCATTGGTGGTAGACATTCACTACCATTGCTTGTGGAAGGTGTGGGTTATTGGCCTGGACCTCCGGCTCTGCTGTTTCTTATTCTATGGGCTCTCCCTGCTCGATGCTTCTCCACACCAGTTTCCAGCTCTTCACGGGGCACGCTTGGCCCCTAGACCTCCACAGAGGGAAAACCACCATGCTCCAGAGATAGTTGCAAGGGGGACATTGAGAGGTTAATGGGTTCTGACTCAAAACCTGGCCACTGCATAATATTGAACGTTTTTTGTTATGGGGGCAGGTAAACAGAAATGTTCATGGAATTGTTGAACCAGTCTCTCCACAGAATATATTTTATTATCTCTGAATTAGGAGTACAGATTATGGAATTGATGAACAGGATCATTTCTTGAACAAAGCTTATTTGCATAGCTTTAATAGTGTACTCAGGGTCAAATGTGCTGTCCTGGTAGGTCATCCTGAGGAGTCTGTCTTCACTCAGGAGCTATCTTCCCTTTCTTATTAGGTAGAATTTTCTTTATGGAAATATGGATATCACCCATAAATGTCATGCAGTTAGGCAATCTACAGAACAATTCCTGATCGCACCCCTTTTGTTTTTCATATCCTTTGGTTAGAACCTGAGTGAAAAACTTATTTTTGATATTTATTTTAAAATTATATTTCCCCTCTACTTCGATAAATTTACTAAGTTACCTTTCGGATGCATTGTGATTGTCTGTGAAGGAGAATATTTGAGTTACAGGGGGTTTTACTCTCCAGTGTAAGGAGTCTTTTAGCCAAATAGCATTATGATGCTGACACGGCTCCACCATTACAGATACAGGAATCTTCAGGGGCCATTTATTCAAATCTTTCCGTGAAAGAGCTCACTGAGCAACAAAGGTCCAACCTGCGCCACCACCCCACTGCCCCTGCCAAAAAAAAAGGTGATCTCCACACTGTCAAGTCTTCAGTGCTGACTCAGAAGTCATGTTCGGCCACATTTCCAAAGTTCTTTAGGCCCCCTTAGTCAGGAAGATCCTCTGGAGAAGCGAATGGCAACCCACTCCAGTATTCTCGCCTGGGAAATCTCATGGATAGAGGAGCCTGGCGGGCTACAGTCCGTGGGGTCACAAAGAGTCAGACAAGACTGAGCGACTAACACTTTCACTTCAAAGTGCGTTGAGAGAAGGAAACGAGGTAGAAATTTAAACTATGCCGTGAGATCGAAAGTTGCAAATGAAGACTCCTGTTGTGCAAAGCCTGCTATTCCAGAGTTGAGGCTGAAAGCCTGTTGATAAACACAGTATGAGAATCAGAGGGCTCCAGACTGCCCAGCACGTGTCTGATTCGTCCTGTGCTGTCCAGGTGTGGGCCCAAGGGGAGTGCATGCAAGGCACGGTACAGCAGGGCCTCTTGGTTCAGTTCTTCTGCCTATAAAATTCTGAGATTTTATAGGTTTTATAGATTTGTATAGATTGCACTCCATTAGCTCTCTTTAAAAAAGTATGACATTTTAAATGTGACGACTATTGTTACTGCTTACCCTCCATCTCCATGAATTGTTTCATTGTCATATCCACAGCCTTCCATATGACTGTCAAACACTGTACTCACTGTTGCAGTAGTAATGAGATATATCCTTTGGAGACACTGGAATGCCCTGTTGTGTTTACCACTATTATTATGTTGGCCGTGGTCAAAGGTAGTCCGAGGTATCTTCGAGCACGTGTAGCTCCCACCTTAGGCCATCTGTTACAGTGATGTGTGTTGACGGTACCTGACGTACAGTAGGGACTTGATAAGTTAAATTCCCACCTCAAAAACTGGTTTAAAAGTGAATTCCTTGGACCTCAAAATGCATTTACCAATAGGAAAAAAAAGTCACTAGTAATACATAGATTCCCAAGCCTTCCCACAGTGACTTTTTTTTCATGCGATGCCAGATGTACAACAGAAATAACTCACATTTGTCTAGCTTTTGGGTGTACAGATCTTTCCTGGTTGCTTATTTCTTCTTCTGAGTCACTCACTGAGTAGGTACAGCGCAAAACTCAACCTGCTTTAAAGATGAGGAAGTCAAATGCCCTAAAAAGTTGCTATTGTGATTACGAATGCAACCCAAGGAGCGTGTCACAACCTCTCTGGGGTTCTACATGTTTCTTGTCCTTTTTCCTTCCTCCACCTGACTCTCAGTTGTAGTCCTGGAAAAACATTGATGGATTTTCTTAGAGGAGGTGTAAGGCAGGTAAGTAGGTAAGTCTAGTGTTTTTCCATCACTTAATGATGATATTTTGGAGGATTCCTTAGATATGCCCAGATTGACCGTAAGCATCATGAAAGAATGTGATTTACTTCTATGAATGTATAAACGCTCTGGAGGTACCCTCTGCAGTCAGGAAGCGTTCAGTTGTCTTTTTGGTAGTCGGTAAACAAACTCCCTCGTAAACAACTAACTCTTGGCTTTTTGATGACAAGCAAGCTTAAGGCCACAAAGGGTCAGGATGAAATACCCTGTCAGGCATGGCTGCCAAGGTATAATGTTCAGACAGACTCGCTATGGGTTTTGGGTGAGAATAAAAGCCAGGTGGTGAGGATGTCCACTGGGTGGTTTGACTTTAAATCAGTGATGGGGACCAACATGGAAGAATATTTTATAAACCTTGAATCTATCCAATCAGGTGGATGTTTTGAGCATCATTATGGTTTCTTCTACCTTTTTGTGAGCTGGTAAGTTTCGAATTACCATTTTGAGGACCTAGAACATGAAACCCACTCAGTTCCCATCAGTCAGGCCAAGTAATCTTATATCTGTCATTGTCCTACACATTTGACATGTTAAATGTTGTAAACCTCTTGGGACAATAAAATAGATTTAAGTATTTCTAAATTAGAAAAAAGAGAAATCGAAATACTAAAGCTCTAAAGTCACCTCTAAAGATTCCTTTAAAAAGTCAAATATTTCTACCAAAGTGGAAGAAGGGAGGAAATAAATGCAAATAGAGAAAACCTTAGATTCCTTATCTGAAAATAGAATGTACATTAACTAAAGTGTTACGTATTTAAAACAGAGGTATGACGTCTGTAAAAAAGAATGTTATTCCCATCACTGCTGCAAATTGGCTAGTATCCTGCTTGAAGTTCACCTCCAAAGTCAAAAATCTACTAAGCAAGAATGAAAACAGAATCATTAGGATAAAAGTATGCAGTTGATTCAGGAGCAATTCTCTCCATGAATTTTGAGCCTGAAATGAAATCATTACCTATGTATAATTTACAAAGTCTTTTTAAAGTCTTTACTCTTTTTAAAAAAAGGAACATGAGAGCCATCTATCACATCAGATTTTGAAGGCGTTTCCTTGAATGTGAAAGTCTAGGAAAGACATATATTTAGTTGTATGAAAACCCTTTACTCAGTGTGCTGCTGATGATAACATGTCTTGTGAAAAGCTTCTGGAGTCCAAGTTGTTGGAGCATATGTGAATAATCAGTATGAGATGCTCTATACATGACATGATAAACCGCCAGAAGAAATCCATTAACTCCATCATTTGCTCTTCCTCTAGGGCTCAATATATAATTATTTATGTTAAAAACCAAACCAAACAAAACCTTTTTACTCTTGTAGCACTCGGGAGAGCCTGGCTTCCAACACATCAAGCATTGTTGAAAGTAACCGTCGTCAGAACCCTACCTGGAGCCCGGCCCACGGCGGAGCTGGCCCGGCCTTCAGTTTCCGAGCAAGTACGGACCCCCCCACCAACGAAGCTGAGAAGTTACAGAAACCTTCCAACTGCTTGCAAGCTTCTGTTACTAGTGTGTGATAGTCATCCTGCCTCCGACCTCCCGTCTCATTCGATACAGCCAAGTTTACGACGCTGTGGCTGGTGTTTACATCTTTGGAAAGACAAGCATCTCAACGGCAGTTTTTGTGTTGACTTAAACTGTGCTGCTAAGTAGGCTAGGGCAAAAAACAACAACCGAAAAAATCTTTATTTCAGAGTATTGCTTTTCACATTTATGGCTCTGTAGCAACAAGAATAGCAGTAGGGTGATATGTATACTTTTGCTTCACTAATTGTAACTGAGCACACATAGGGAAGTCTAGACACTGTAAGTATAATACGCATTTTCGATGTCTTGCAGTTGCCAAGTCCATTTTAAAATGCCGCAGATGCGTGTTGCTCCCAGTCTGTGCCAGATGGTGCCACAGAACTGATCCTTGACACTTCCAAAAGAAAAAAAAAAAGATAAACAACTAAGCCACCATAAAATGTCAAATGCAAGGGTCTACCTTGAGGGAAATTGATGCCAAACTGACTGAAAGGGACCCCAGCCCTTTGTGTGTGAATCATTGAGGCCCCAGTCATTTTGCACTGTGAGTTTTTTTGACACGATTTTGTAGGAGCCCATGGAAGTGTGTCAGAAGGGGTCGTGATCCAAATACTGGGAGTGTTTGTTTTCAGGATTTTGTTTTTTAAGTGTCACGGATGCTTGTCTGATATGTTTAACCTTCCATCATCACAAACAGGAATATAGGCCTTTGATTTTGAAATGGACAAAGGAAGGGTCCCCCAGCCTGGCTGGGGCACAGCACTGAGTGATGGGAGAGGTAATGCGGATTTTTAAAAAGGTGTTCATCAGATAGTGAAGGAAGAGCATTTCTTCCTTGTGAGACTTAAGGGTGATGCTATCTTACTATCAGAGATAAATGATAATTAGTTTGTTTAAAAGCAAAATGTTCTTTGTGATACAAATGAAGACTATGGCCTGGGGACGTTATTCTTTCTAATGGAAGGACATAAATCTATTTTATGTAGTTTTAAATAGAATGCCTAAATTAGGCTGTGGGAGATAATTTTTAGTGGTTATAGGAAAGAGCAAATTTAGGGAGAGTTGAACTTCAGGCCTTTTATTCCTGGGAAGATATCTATAGAGAAAACTTTAAAATACTTTTTGATTAGAAATATACATGTGCCCATGTAATTAACAACAGAATGTGATCATTCTGCAAGTGTGGTGGAACCCTAACAGTATGCCCCCTAAATTTATCAGAATAACAATTATGCATACATGAACTATGCCAGAGTAATGTTTACAGAAACTTTGTAACCAATTTCAGGAGGCATTTTTAGGTGGATGTATAGTTTTTAGCCCAGTTTATTTCAGGATGATTTGTTAATTACATTTTGTTTTGGTTTACAATGTCATGATGACTACAGAGAAGGTTCTCAGCAACAAAGGGATTACAAATAATCAAGATTCATTTCTCTAGGAAAGAGATGGCTCCAAAGTTCCCGTGTCTTATTTTAGGAGAACCATGGAATAAATCTGTAGATAATGGAAATTTATTCACAAAAGGATTTCATTTGATACCAGTAAATGGTCTGACCAACAGTTTTATTTAGCTGAGTGGCATGTGATGTTTGGAGCCATATACCATAAAATAAATACCCCAAAATAAATCTAAAATATTTGCACCTCGGATTTCAGGAATTGGCATAAATTGGCAAAACACTTCTGCTTCAGTATTAGGTTGAGTCACTAGCCATCTGTTTAAAGAGTAGAGTCTTTAAATAGACACAGTTGGGCTGTTTCTTGAAACATTTAGAGACTCTCTCATGCTTTTTCAGATAGCTGGAAGTTTCGTTGGGTCAAACTGGACTCGTCAAGTTTAGTATAGTTTCCTTTCTTTGTGCTTATAGTGAAACGTGAGCACGTTTCTTGGCAAACTCCCACACCTTCAAAATGCTTCTGTCAGTTGGCTTTCAGTCTCACGCTTTATTTCCTCCAAGGCATGCCTTGATTGCTTAGAAATGCACTCTTGTCTCACTGCTTAAATTTGTCCAGAAGGAATGATAACGTATCCAATAGACTATACACAGAGTCTGTGTCCTTGGGGAGTTGTATACCACACAGTTACTAAATTCTTCTGTCTAAATTCTCTTTTTTTCGCCCCTAAACCTACCCTCCAGCGTGAATCATACAATCAGTTCATAAATAATAGAACCATTGAAACAATACATCAGCCTCTAGTTGATCCTCCTAAAGTAGCCATTAGAATAATCAAATACTGTGTGAACAGGAAAGAAAAGCATTACCTTTACAGAGAAGCTTTAAAATATGAATTTATCAATATTTCACAAGAAATAGGTTTACAGAAGACATTTGAATAAAATGTGTACACTCTTTGCCCGATGCTATGGGGTACATGATTTAGGGGGAAAAAAAAAACAAACTCCCTTAGACCAGCAGCCAGTAGCATAGAAACGATGGACTTCAAGGAGGATATGGTGTGAGCAGACGTTCCATGCAGATGCATACCCGTCTGAATCGAATTGGGATGCCTGAATGAATGGGGGAGAAGAGGGGGCTGGAAGCACGTTTCGAGTACGACCCCAGATGGTCTGCGGTGATGTTCTCAGTAACCCGCTCCAACCTTTGCCCGCGTCCTTTTCCTCCGGTGAAACGATCGCTTTGTGGCCCACGGCTGCTTACCTAGACTTCACTTAGAGTTTATCAACTGAAAGGTTTACAAAACTGAATCTGGTTGAATCTCTGTGTAGCGTTCAACTTTAAAGGGTCAACCCATCTGTCGGCATTTTGCACACTTATGTATTATTATGATACAGCATATTACTTTATGGTAATTTTTATTTTTACATATAACTACCTCCATAAATTTGATGAAGCGGCCGCAGTGCGTTCAAGTGTATTGTTCAGAAAAGCAAAGTTGACAGCGTTCTTAACCATTAGGCCATGGCATTCTGTGTGTGTGTCAGTGGTTGCCTATGTGGACTCGTGACTGTCTCATTGCCATGGTTTTTTTTTGATGGCATTATTTCATTCTCAGCTGTAAACCCGTCTCTTCTTTCCCACAGAAAGCGCACTTGATTTTGTTATGAATGAAAAGTTTAAATTTCTTGTCTCCCCCGCCCCTGCCCCCACCTCATTCCTGCTAAGAGCTCTCTCTGGCCAAGAGCCAGTTGATAAACATGATTTAGCAAGCTATTTACTCCTATGAAAATCTGATTTGAATTCTAGGTTTTCGGTCATAAGACACACCAGAAATTTGGACTGCCAACTTTGAAGCACTTTGGGCCTCTCTGCCTTCACTTGCATGCTACCGTATTGAGCCCAGATTTCATTGGAATTAAAAGAGCTGTGCTTTGTATCCACAACTTCTGTTCCATAATTTGTATTTCATTTTATATATTTTGCACATCTCAGGGGACCTTCATAAGCATATGAAAGGGGGTTGCCATCAAGTAGAGAAAATGGGAAGAGCTGAAAGAGGACTAGCTGGATAAAAGTAATAAATGACTGTTTTTCTGATGTTGTGAAGTTCAAGTTCAGGAAGCATCCAGTGAAAGTTAATCTGGAATCACAACGATGTGAACACCAGCTGTTCCTCAGTCTCCCTTTTTCATAATCCAACCAGCATTTCTAAAATGTAAGTTTAAATTATATTGCAGTCACCGTGGGGAGGGAAAAAAAAAAGAAACCTGTTCAGCAGCAAAGAAAGCATTGTTTGTTTTTTAGGTTGGCACAGCTTTGTAAAATTCTACCCAGGACAAACCACTTATCACCACAAAGTGTACTTGAAAATAAAGTTTTTAACTTAAATGATAGGCATATTGCTCACCATACAGTAGTGATCTTGATTTGAAAAGCCTCACAATGTATAACATGGGCAGTGTTTGGAGCTTGATTAAAAACCAAGAGCAACCTACGAGCACTTCGCACATTCATTTTGGGACCTCAAAGTGCTTCCAAAGCATTCGGATTCACAGTTCACAAAGCAGGTCTTATTTGTAATACCCGTACTTGAACAAACAGAAGGAGTGACATAAGATTACCCAGAAACACAGTGGCAGCTATCAGTGATCTATTTTCTATCTGTTTGATAGACCATCATGAGAAATCACGAAATACAATGCTATTTTTCTGATGTGTGCTAATAAAGTCGAAGAAAACAAATACAACTTGACACCTTTGTCCATTTTCATTCAAAAAGTTCAGGGTGTTGGGAATTTGACAAAAAAAAAAAAACAAAGCCACCCAGATGCCCTTGGGGTCTGAAGTAGATCTGGCTTGCACACACGTGTTTGCAGTTTCCCATGGGCTTCTCTCAATCCCGTGCTAAAATACCATCTTTCAGGAACATGACTGCCCCTGGCAGTGGAAGGTGCTGATACAGAAACTTTCACTAAAAAAACCCTTTTATCAAGTCCTCTGCACAGTGCTTCTCAGCACAACTGAAATTGAGTATACTGAGCCCTAATCTGAAGAATCTGGAGTTGCCAGGGAAGCTGATCTAGTTCCAAGTGGGTTGTTTTGTTTTTTTTTAATCTCAAATTAGGAGATAAAAGATCCTGGTCAAGGACCTTCTCCATTTATCACAGGCCAGTCACAGAACCAGCTGGCAGTGCACCATCGGGCGACAGTGGCCCCCACAGAAGTGATCCTTTCCTTCCCCCGCCGACCCTGACTCTCCATCACCCACCCCAGCTCTCTTATCACCCCACCATCCTCAAATTTCTGCACACACAGGGCTTGAGGAAGCTAGGACGCAGGAAAAATGGAGGCAAAAGCCACGGAAGACATTGCTTTGCTCTGGGTTAGTAAAATACAGACAGGAAAGAGATTATTATCGGTCTGATCTTTGCCAAGTAAGATAAAGGAATCAGCCATCACTCTGTCAACTCTCCCAGAAGGCTTTACAGTATTCCGGATACATCCAATCTTTTCCCATGGATGTTTTTATTTGGGAGAGCTTTCATAAATTAGATCTATGAGAAAATTCATTACTCTATTTCCTGGGGTGTTGGAACCACACACTGCCATCTCCCCGATGGAGTTCATCTCTGCGTCTTTTACAGCACCATCCTAGCCATGGCTCCTCTCACAACAGAGTCCTGTGGGTTTTTTGTTGTTGTTTTTTTTAATTTTCTATTTTTTAAAAAATTATTTTTTAATTGGAGACTAATTTACAATATCGTATTGGTTTTGCCATACATCAGCATGAATCCACCATGGGTGCACGCATGTTCCCCATCCTGAACCCCCCCTCCCACATCCCTCCCCATACCATCTCTCTGGGTCATTTTTACAGTTGTTCTAGGACTTACAGTGGCTGGTTTGCAAGGTTCAGAATTCTACAAGGCTCGAGAGGGACTAAACCTTCTTCTGATGATTGTATATTACCAGTTACAGGGCTTTCTTTGCTCCTTACTGTCCTCAAACGTGAACATACGCACACACACGCCCTGCCAACGAGGAAAGGGGTTGTTTCCCAGGTGAGGTGGCCAAGACTCTGGAAGCCAGGGTAAGGCCAGAAGCCTTACCTATCTTTTCTGAGAATGTTTAATGTTTGGTCCACATACAGCTGCCTCCCTCTTTGTCCAGAGCCTGGTTTTGACATGCCTGTTCCCTTGTGCCCCGCCTCCCAAACCCGAGATCTGAGGTCTCCAGCACGAATCCTCTGCAGTTATACAAAATCCGTCCTGTCGTGTACACACACAGCTCCTCGCCCGCCCTACCTCCCAGTCCGCCCTCCCTGCCTCCTCCCCACTTAGATCCCGATACACCTCCAGGGTTTCCACATCAGAAGGGCAAAGCAGTGTGTGGTACTGTGCGCACAAGGATGGGTTAGGAATAGAGCTGCCCTAGGGTCACCTTCATGTAAGTATTGACAGCTACAAATTAAGGTCCTTAGAGTAGTTGACGTAGATACAACTGTCTAGAAGAGAATTAAATTTCAACGTTCAGTTTAAAGGGATCATAATTCTGCAGGTATCTTTCTCCGAGTGACTGAATGTGACTATTGCATTAGGGTAAATGAATTAAGAAGTGCAAGTGGGATTTACTGTATGTTAGAAAGGAATTTTGCAGCCAAGACTGCCTTGAATAAAATGTGTTTGCACTGAAAAAAAAAATTTTAAATTACTTGGTCTCTGGTTGCTGTAAAGGTCATCCAAGATGGATGTTCTGTTTATATTGTATAGTATTTCATATGAAATAATTACAGTTCATGAAATGTCTTCCCTAATGTTACTGATTTATAACAGCACATTTGTAACATGGTTTTTATCGTGTCAGTGTACCATATTGTAAATGATGATTACTTGTCATGCTTAGTATAATAACTTAAAAGAAAAAAAAGCACAGGGATTTTTGTAAGTCTATATTTGAAAGTCCCTCCATATGGTAATATTGTGTTCATGTTGTTTATGTAGTGTTGTGTGAAATATCCATTTTGGATTGTGTTACTTTTTAAGATATTAAATAACATTTGGTTATATGTCTAAGTGGATTTTTTTTTTTGGGGGGTACTTGAGAGAAAAAAACCTTACATGAGACCACTTTATTTCTCTCCTCAATTAATATTACATCATAACAGAATTTTATTGCACAATCTTGGTTATTAGAGCTTTTGAATTAAAACAACTGAAAATGGAAATTCCTGATCAACATCTTTTCCAGCAATGTTTAAAAAGATCCCATTTTTAGCCAGCTATTCAAATGTAAAACCGAGCGAGGCTTACAGAGGCATATAATTCAGTTTTCTAAATGAAATTATGAAGTAATGTGGTCAGTTTGTTTTCTTGTCACTCATATCATATCTTCTACCCCCGAGTGAATGTGGTTCCCCTATCCAGCACCCACTCGGAAGCTATCCACGTTCTCCAGGGAGGCCTTTTTGTACCGGTTTTGAGTGCCTCCGTGTTTAACTGCCTTCAGAATCTATTATCCATTTCTCTGACTCTCCTCAGTGGTGACCAAACTTTGTCCTGGGAGAACGGACCTCCTTTTTTCAAACCCAAAGTGACCTGCTGTCGAACAAATGATGGAGCTGGGAAACATTATTAGTCAATAACAGTATGGAGCTGTAAAGTCTAGCCTCATTTTCTTGTGAAGGTGATACCCAAAGCAGACGTCCCCAAAGTGTTCTGAACAATGACAGAGCCATTTGGGTAAGTGTGGAAAACCTAAGGGGACTCCTTTGAAGGACAAGCCTTATTTTTAATTGTTTGTCTATACAGACGCTTCATTTTTCAAGCATGTGATAGGGGAAACAAGAATACTGGAAGTATACTTTGAATTGTATGCTAGGAGCAAAATCCTCTGTGCTGGAGGAAAGGTAATTGTTCCTTTCAGAACCTTCCGGTGAACTGGACACAGGAGGAAATGTAGTGACTCACCAAGAAGCTGGAAGGCAGGATTCTGACTCCTCTGAGAGAATGGTCACAGTTCATAAAAATCTTTTCTTTCGAAAGGAAATGGTATGGTTTTAACTTATTTTTAAGTGTTTAGAGTGGTGTGTTTTTTCCTCCGTAAGGAAAATCCAGAGTCCTCGGTATTTGTCATCTCCGCTCTTGCAGCTGTGAAATCAAGAGCCGCTGAATAATAAAAAGAAGTTATTCACCTGACTTTAATAATTTATTTCACTGTGAAACCTTACCCCTGCTGTGGGAATACCTGGATTTAGTGACATTCCCCCTCTGAGCTCCGTGGCTCCAGACTCTTCCTGTAAAGCAAACAGCTAGTCATCTAACCCACGGGATAAGTGCGTGTGATGAATGTTCACAGAGCGTCACACACTGCACAGGAATTTCAAGAAAAAACAAGTCACCTGCATGCGTGATACCTTGGGTAAGGTTTGGGGTGAATCTTCTCAAAAACAGTGCATTAGAAGTATGATGGTAAAAGGGGGAAGAGAGATGCAATGTGTTAAAAGAGAAATAAGGCCAGAGATGTTAGCTTCGAATTCAGAGGGCAAGATTGGACTACTGATGCTCAGTGAAGACCGGATTCTGTCTTCCTAAGTCAGATCTAGGACTGGTGTCTGGCTCACATGGAATGAGTGTGTCGGCCTGTTGTGTGTCTGAGTGATGGTGTCCGTGGGTTCCTTAGACAGCCTCTAAAGTCGGTCCAGTACTCGCCTCCAGGCCAGCTTCCCTCACGGGCCCTTGTTGCTCTTCCTTGCTGTGAAGCTCCAGGCATCATTTTTCTTTTCTATTACCTGGGGTTTGTTTCACTTTATTACTCTTTCCTCTATATAAAACTAAGAATTTTTGTGTTACGCTTTCTAGTCTATTAATGCTTAGACTCATTCCTAATCTCAAGTGTATATCTGTAATAATGTAGCATATAATAATACAGAATAGGATGTAGAATAGGATATAACACTAATTATATTAGTAATAATAATAATACAGGGAAGCGTGGTGTGCTGCTTGGGGTCACAGGATCAAATACAACTTAGTGACTGAACAACAACAGGATTATGTTAATAAGGACATTATAGTACAATGTAAAATATAAAATTAATATAATGTATATTACTGTATACTTGTATATAATTCAGATTCATATACACTCAGCTCAGTTCAGTTCAGTCACTCAGTCATGTCCAACTCTTTGCGACCCCATGAATCGCAGCATGCCAGGCCTCCCTGTCCATCACCAACTCCCGGAGTTCACTCAGACTCACGTCCATCGAGTCAGTGATGCCATCCAGCCATCTCATCCTCTGTCGTCCCCTTCTCCTCCTGCCCCCAAATCCCTCCCAGCATCAGAGTCTTTTCCAGTGAGTCAACTCTTCGCATGAGGTGGCCAAAGTACTGGAGTTTCAGCTTTAGCATCATTCCTTCCAAAGAATACCCAGAGCTGATCTCCATATACATTATATATATTTATATCGTATTATATCTAATAATAACATGATAAGTTACATACATAATAATTTTGTATATAACTACAATTGATTACTAGCATTTAAATTTCACATTTATAGTCTTACACTCCTTGTATCCAGAGCCCACTATCTTTGCTTGATCTCATTTCCACTCACCTTTGCACTGAGAAGTTGTTCTCCAGCACAGGGATATAAACTTATCCCAGCTATCAAAGGCCTGAGAAGTCACTAGAAACTTTCATATATATAGATGGATGATGATAGACAGATAACATAGATATTGCATTAGACCAAAGATCTCCGTATTTTTTTATAGTCTGTAAAAGACAACAGAACGAGAGTGTGACTCTGTTGTAATGATGTATTGAAAATTTGTTTTCTTGGGAAATTGGTTTGGAACCCTCTTGTGTCCACGCTTCAAGCCAGCATCCGCCATTCTTTACTGTATCCTATACTGTGGGGAAAATTTCCCCCGGTAACGCACCTCGTTCAATGTCAATAACAGTTCAATGGTTCTAGCATTTAAAATCTCTTTCTTGAATTTTTCCCGCAATCATGAGATTTCCCCTGTTGCCATCCCATCTGACCGCAAAGGTGGCAGTGGGTCTGCCCTACACGGTCCAGCTTCACACTGCCTGTCATTGTTGACAGGACATGTGACGGACTAACAAATCTTACATGGGTTGGAAAAGACAGGCATTGCTCTTTCCATTCCTTCCCTTCATATGTGTTTGATGGCTGTTATGGGACATCTGTGTCAATTGTCAAGAGATCGATATTCAGGCTGGGAACATTTCAGGATTCTCAGGGAGAGATGCCCTTGGAAACAGGAGATGCCATTTCCACAGCTGTATCCCTTCCGTGTCTCCTGCCTGTAAAAGGGACCCAATGAGATGGACCAGGGGCTTCATCTGGCCCTATAAGGAGTTAGGGAAATGGGTGCAATAGAGCTTATCTTTTACAGCTGACTTTTGTTCTAGCCAGTTGATAGAACTACCAGTGCTTTGAGAGACTGCCCTAAAGATTTCAGCCGTCAGAATATTTTGTAGATAGCTTATTGAGAACAAAGCACATCCATTGCACTTTTAGACTTTTTTTGGCTGCTCTGCACAACTTGTGGGATCTTAGTTCTTCTACCAGGGATTGAGCCGGTGCCCCCTGCCGGGGAAGCATGGAGTCCTAACCACTGGGCCACCAGGGTGGTCCCCTGCCACTGCATTTTTAAACAAACATTGTATTACAGTTTTAGAATTACAGAATTATTGTGACTGCTGTATGGAGAATGCCTGTGTAGCTACCCCATCACCAGTTTCCCCTGTTATTAACTTTTTGCTTTAGTATGGTACATTGGTCATAATTAATGAGCCAATATTGACACATTATGAACTAAAGCAATACTTTATTCAGACTTCTTCAGTTTGTCCCGGCTGTCATTTTGTCGTTCCAGGAGGCAGTCTGGGACACCACATTATTATGTGGCCTTCGTCTCCTGCAATCTGAGTTTCTTAGACTTTGTTTTTGATGACTTGGTGGTTTTGAGGAGTACTGCTCAGGAATTTTGTATAATAGCTCTCAATCTGGGTGTTTCATGCTTTTCTGAAGATTAGGCTGGGCGTACAGGTTATGAGGGGGTCACAGGGGTCAAGTATCATTCGCATCATATATCAAGAAGGCATATTAACAATATGATTCATCACTGTTGATGGAAACCTCAGTCACCTGGCTTAAGATAACGTGAGGTCTCTTCACTGCCAAGTTACTCTTTTTCCCTCAGTTCTAGCTGTCCTTTTCGGAAGAAAGTCCCTAAGCTCAGCTCACACTGGAGTCAGGATTTACCCTCCATCTCTTGAAGGGTGGAGAATTTAAACAGATTATTTGAAATTCTGTATAGGAAATGTCTTCTTCCCCATTTATTTTGACATAATTGAGTCACATCAGTATCTGCTCAGTGTATGCTCGCTTGATTTATGTGTTGGGTTCCTACTTTTTGTATGTTATGCCTCAGTTTTTTTCAGCTTCTGCTCTCACTTGCTCCTTTGATGGGCTCCCATATCCCTTTGACCTACCCCCATTGTTATGATGGTTTGTTCATTTCTTTGTGAGCACGTCCTAATTTCCCGGCATTATAGGATGCTCTAGGCTCACTTTGTATATCCCACTCCAGTCTCTGAATCAGTCATTTCTCTACAGAGCACCTAGTTTCTTATATTGAAGGATGATAAGAAACCAAGATCTAGGGGATAGTTATGCCCACCCCCCAGTATACTGGAGAGCCGTAATTCCTAAGTTTCTTCAGCTGATAGAGCGAGGAGAGACCTATGTGTGTACTAACCTGTGTACATACATGTCAATAAATATCTCTGTGTGGAACATCAGTTATCTCTCATAAGCTAAATGTGAATTGACACTGATGTATCCAACTCTGATCCATTGCTACACAGATCCTTCTGCCTCCTGCCTCTGCTTATCTATAACCTCCCACCCCAGCTGTGAGAAGAATCCTGGCTCCCATCATCTGCCATCCATCATCCATTTACTTAATCAGTTACAGTGTACACATTTAGTAGCTCATCCTTTGCATTTTATAAAACTGATTAGATAAATATGGATAAACATGGAAGTGAAAAAATGGAACATTTTTAACTTATTCTTGCTTACTATGGAAGTACTGTGAAGATCGTAAACCTTGGGCTTGTTAGTTCCTAATGGGATTGCTCTAAAGAATTTTAAGGTTCAAAGGGTAAAAGGGCACGATTAATATTATTTAATGTGCTCCTTTCCTTATGTCACACTGTTAGTACTTGGAAAGAAAGTGGTATGTTGACTTAAGAGCAATATCCATATGTTTGATAAGACCTTACTTTTTTCTCCCCACTCCAGTCTGTGCAAATCTGAATTGTAACCATATTCCAAGGTCCAGATCAAATGTCTTCTCCATCACAAGGCCTCTCTGAACATCCCTTCCCACTTCTGTGTCCTGACAAGAGTATGGCCTCTTGCCCGCTCCTGCAGTAAATGTACCGTTTCCAACTCTGTGTTCCCAATTTTCGTTTTAAAGTCAGGACTTCGGACTCCCTCCCAAAACCATGACATTAACTAAACAATTTATGTCACTTTTATAATGATTACTGGATTTCCTGGGGTCGGGGGGGTGGGGATCTCCTCTTGTAACTGTTTCTCAGTGGTCCTTATGAGCTTGGAAAGTTCAGGTAGGCTGGGCTGTATAAGAAATGGGCTCAGTGAGGTGGCTTCTAGCAGGATTCCAACAACTTTAGGGGCTTATTAAAAGCGGAATGGGAAGCTTTAGTCCCTTCTTGCAAGGTTATCCCCGTCATTCACTCCTGGGCTGTTACTCGGGAGCCACTGAACGAGCTGCTAACATGTGAAAGGAGCAGGCCTCACCCGCTGAATATGGGGAGTCCTTTTGTGTCAGTGTAAGAGACTGTGGGTGCAGAGTGGGTCTTCCCAAAGTGGTGGGGGTGTTGATGACCGTGGACACACTATGTTTCTTTTTAACTGTATCTTAAATGTAAAGACTGCTATTTATGCAAATGTTCCATAAAAGTATAATGAAAAGTTTACTTTCTTGATTTCACGGGTTTTTTCGCCTATCTTAACCACATGTTTTTCTATTTCTTGTCATTTCTTTCCCCAACCTCCAACCTCTTTTTTTTTTTTTACATCTGTAAGATTTTGACAACTCACTTTTAATATGCTCATTGCTCTCCCCTCCCCCATCTCACACTTTTAAAACAAGTCCTTGATTTTTCTTCCTTGATTATTGTTGTCACATCTGCCTATGACGTTGTCCCCAGCTGTGACTACTCATTTTGTAGCAGTGACTATTTTAAAAGCCCAACCAGGTAATAGCAAAATTCCTTGCTGCTGCTGCTGCTGCTAAGTCGCTTCAGTCGTGTCCGACTCTGTGCAACCCCTTAGATGGCAGCCTATGAGGCTCTCCCCGTCCCTGGGATTCTCCAGGCAAGAACACGAGTGGGTTGCCATTTCCTTCTCCAATGCATGAACATGAAAAGTGAAAGTGAAGTTTCTCAGTCATGTCCGACCCCATGGACTGCAGCCTACCAGGCTTCTCCGTCTATTATTCCCAAATACTCAAATTAGCTTTAAAAAAAGTTTTAAACATTGCTTTGGATTGACTGTGTACCAGATCCCCTCCCCTCAAGCTCTAGATCAGCTGTGGTGTTGGGAGTTGGCTTATTCAATAGGTAAGCTGGAACAACATTATTCTCTGTGGCCCCAGGGTTCAGAAATGGTGATGCAGTGTCTACCCTGGGGTGTGGTTTCGGGTCAGGATGAAGTCAATGATGACATAGTCTAGTTCCCTCTGGGGGTGTTTTAGGTAACTTAAATAGTCTTCTAATTCCATTCTTCCTAAAAGTCATGCCTCTACGAAATCTACATCTTAATTTTAGTTTTCTACCTATTCCAATTTTTCTACAGTAAGCACATATTGTTTTAAAGTCAGAATACTGTTTGTGAAAATGTAAAACATTTAAGAATACAATAAGTTGAAGAAGGGTGATAAATTGTGAGTGATGTGTGTCCTGTGTTTTAATCCTCCCTGGGCAGCCAAGTCCTACCTTTCCTCACAGCACTTTGTGGCCACTTCACCTCTGATGGGGACTACATGCTGAACCTTGAGATTTTTCTTGAGTATAAAAAGCCTTCTTGATTGTTCAAGTTGCAGATCTATGTATTTCCTGCTTTCCAGAGCATAAACAGTCTCTTGGTCTCAATAAAACGCAATCCAGAATTTCCTCAGATGAGGTAGGATTAAGAGAGGGGAAAAAACAGGATTAAAAGTAAGGGTTACTCTTCTTTTAGGGGCAGAGTAAAAGCCATCACGTCAGGGGGACGGTGAATCATTCGGAGCCCGGATAAGCTGGTGCTTGATTCATTTTCCTTAGTTGTTACTTTAGAAATTGAACATTCTTCCCAAATGATTTATCACAGCTAACTCATTTGCCCTCAGAATCCAGTTGAGAAGACTTTGCTGTCAGTCCAGTGTTAAGACTCCGAGCTTCCAATACAGGAGGCGTGGGTTCAATCCCTGGCTAGAGAACTAAGATCCCACATGCTGTGTGGCTTGGCCAAAAAAATAAATATTAAAAAAAGAAGAAAGATTTTTTTTTTCTTAAAGAATCTAAGTAAGAATCTTTAGATACTTCCTACTGCATCTGGAATCTAGTATTTATCAATTCATGTTGTACTTAATCAATTCTTATCATAATTTCTAATAAATATATCACGATCATAGACATTAAAAAGTATCACCTCAAAAAGGTAGTCCATTAAGCAATTGCAGTTTAAAAATTTAGGGCCCTGTAGGCATAGACCAGATCTTTGCAAAACTAGAAAAGTAAATGAGGTCTAAATTGTTCCAGTTTTATTGAGTTATAATTGACATACAGCACTATGTAAGTTTAAGGTTTGTATATATTACATAATGGACTTCCCAGGTGGCACTGGGGGTAAAGAATCTGTCTGCCAATGCAGGAGACTCAAGAGATGCAGTTTCCATCCCTGGGGCGGGAAGATCCCCTGGAGTAGGAAGTGGCAACCCACTCCAATGCTCTTGCCCAGAGAATCCCATGGACAGAGGAGCCCATGGGGACACACAGAGTCGGACACAGCTGAGCGCCCACAGACACAGCACACAGTTTTGCAGATTCTACTCCGTTGTAGGTTATTAGCCGATAATGGCTATAGTTCCCCACACTGTTCAGTATATCCTTGTTGCTTACCTGTCTTTGTAGAGTAACCTGGATCTTCACTCCCTTACCCCCAATTTGCCCTCTGCTGTTCCTGCTCCCTGTTCATAACCACAAAATAATACAAATGAATGTATAAGCGAAACAGAATCCAACATAGTTCTAAAAAGCCAAACACGAGGGTATGTCACTGCCAAGCTGAAGCGCATTCTATGGAGACGTTCTGTACAGCCACTGACATTTTCCAAGGACAGGCAATCCTTTAAAACATTCCTTCCTACCATTACAAGAATCCTGTTTAAACCAAAAGCCTCACCCTTAAGACAACCTGGAGATGTTAAGGTTTCTACTAGAAGTGAATAATGTGCCAGCTGTTGGCACAGCCTCTCACCAACACAGACCCCTGGAGCCATTGCTTCCGGATTCAATGTCACATTCACCCTTTTAAGGATGCTCTGTAGAAGTGAGCGCCGTACTCAAGGCTGCCCCTGGGTGGACCTGAGAAATGGGTGAATGAGCCTCGCCCTGGTCTCTGCTCATCAGTTCTCTCCTACAGCCTTGTCTCTCGGATACAGGAGGAAAGCCAACAACTATCTAGAGAAGTTCTCTTTTCCAAAGGGGTTCATGTTATAAAAGAACCTACAAGAGGAGAAAATCCTAGGGGGCACAACCTTCCGCCTAATCTCACAAGAGTCTGTCTGTGTGTCTTTCTGTCCCGTCAGTCTGTAACGAACTTCTGGAGGGGAAGGGCTGTTTCTTAAGTCATGGATGCTTTTCCTGTGCAGACACAAACCTCGATGTTTATGAAGGAATGAATGGATACACGCGCAAACAACAGAAGGCGTGCATGAGAGTGGCCGACGAAATGTAGGCACTGACGGTAAGATGACCTGCGACAAAGACTCAGATCCATGAGAGCCACCTGGAGCTCATTTCATTCTGCTTTCAAAGTGTGGCTAACCAGATGAGGAGACTGTGGAATAAAGGTCCATTCTTCCAAGAAGCCTCTCAGAAAAACCATGTGGCTCTGATTCTGATATCTGTGTGGGGGCGGGGGGGTGGCATTCTTGTCAATGTTCCTAGCGAGGTGTGATTAGCAAGAACTTTTAAAACAGAAACAATGATATTTGCAATATATTTGAGATAGCACATATTTATGTAGTTGAACACCAACTTCAGTAAAATTAGAATTAGGTTCATAATACAAATCTCTCCTGAACCCTTGTACCACGTGACCACTGCATTGTACATGGCTGGAGAGATTCCAACACACACATATGTATTCACGCATACAGACAATAGCAGTGCAGTATCGTACAAGTAGTGTGAGGAATGGGACAGCCATTCATAGGTGGGGAACAGATAAACATTTGGAATGTCTGGTCTATGTGTTATCCCTCACTGATATTAATGGGTTTTTTTTGTTGTTGTTGTTAAAAACAAATATATGTTTATTATAGGAAATCTGAAAAATTACAAGAAAGCAGAAAAGAAGCAAACAAGAATTATGCATCATCATATCTCCCAAGATGATCACAAGTATTGTACAGTATGTATTTCTTGTTAATGTTTTTACATACTTTTTAAAAAAATTGGGACCACCTAGTCCAAACTATTTTGCAACCTGCTTTTCCCCCAAAGTTTTCATGAACATTTCTCATGACTTTAAATATTCTTCTGCCATGTTCCTCTAAATGGTTGCACAACAGGTCTTTCCTTGAATCATTTTCCTTCTGTTTCTCATTGTTGAACTATTCCTTAAACGTTTTCCTGATGCTGGAATTTTTAGGCTGCAGCGAACATCCTTAAAGACATCTGAATGTTTCCTGAAGTTAGAATTCCTGGGTCAAAATCTGCATGCATGTTTAAGACTTTTAAAATATATTGTCACGTTGCCTTTCCCAATTTGTTGTGTCCAATTACCCTCCTGCCAGAAGTTATGATAAGATTTATTTTCTAAAGTATTTAAAGGTCGGTTTTACTTTGGTATGTTTATAACTGTATCCATCCTTTGCCAGTTATATTCAAGGGTTAGATTCTGGTGTCTAATCTGCGGAATTATTCAGTCTGTTGATCGAGCCTTTAGCAGGAAAGATATTAATATCACACATCTCCTAATGAAGCTTTAACAAAATAGTATTAGGATGACAGATTTTTTGGCTTTTCCACCTTTAGAAGTACACTGTGGGAAAATGAATCAGTCATGTCTTGTCATAAATATGTTGAGAGAAAGGAACTTTTTGCTTATGTATCTTTTTCACGTGGATGGCCAGCAACCGTATTCCAACTCAGAGTTGTTCCCACTTTGTTGTCTCAAGTTGGAAGCACAGTATAAGTACGATTAAGTCTCCAGCTTGGCAGCAAAACACTTACAGTGTAACCCAGATAGGCTCACCCTGTGTGTACAGGTTGAGTGAAAGCATCTCTAATTCCCTTGAGGATGCAACCTCTTATGTTTTTCATTTGAGTCCAGAGTGAAAGCTGCATGGAAATGCCTTGACAGTATTCTTCTCTATCGGGAACATTAGATTCCCAAGATGCAACATGTTTTCAGATTTATTATTCTCCTATCATGAAGAAACTCAAGGATACTTCAACCTGGAGAAGCTTTTTATTTGACGTCTTTCTTTCAAGGTAACAGCTCTGCAGCAGTTTGTTTCATATGCACCCGCTTATTAGTGGTAGCTTTTGGTGAAAACATGCTTATCAAAAAAGGATGATATATAGTGAAGAGCAGCTGCTCCAAATCACAAACTATTCATAAATAACTTCCCACCCCCACCCTGAGTGAGGCCCTCTATTCACCAGTTATAACAGTCAGCAGAAAATGAAAACCCTGTAGGGTGATAAATAGTTGAAAAAATATTTCTCCCTAGTGTTTCGAATGTTGTCTTATAATGCACTGCACTTTCACTGAACCAGAAATTGTCTGTAATAAAAGAATATTGAGGGGGAAATGTTTAGATTCTCATTGAATGCTAGAACTTAGAAGACATGCTCTGCTTTCACTGACAGAGGTTAATAGCCGAGTATATGTCATCAGCATCAATAAAATGAGAGGTTTTGGTCCCAAGCCCCTAATAAACAATTACAATTTTTAACATGTAAAAGCTGGAGACCTTTTTTTCCCCCTAATTTAAAATAACAGTCCAATTATCAATAAGCAAATGATCACTTTTTAAAAATTCTATAAATATTTCATTTCTTTAAAGCCATCAAAAATCAAAGACCACTTCTTTCAGGTGTCTTTTGACTTAAGACCGTCTTTTCCATTTATCTAAGAAACAAATACTATTGTTTCTGCAAAGTATGCTGCTTTTTCTCCTGGTTATTAATCATCTGTTTATACGTTGTAGGGACCATACTCCTACACATACTCTTAACTTGGAACTTCCTTCCTTATAAAAGGAATTTGGGCAACCCGGAAATCATTTCAGAGTCGTCCCAAGGTCTGTTGAGGTAGAAGTGAACTCTAAATGGTCAGCTGTGATAACAAATTCACTGTCAGTTCCGGACTGTGATTTCTCTACTTGACCAGCTTGGTTCCGCTAGGGGTGAATTGAATGTCAGTCTTGCCTATAGGTTACTCTTTTTCGAGCTATTAGTACAGTAACCATCCAGTATCTACTGGAGAGAACTGCAGTTGTAAACAGCTTGACTGTGTCTAAAGTGCAACTCTGTTCTTACCCTAGAGGACTAAAGTCTCAAAGTCCTTGAACTTTTAATTTTTTTCTTTCTAGTGTGTGCACTAAAGCAAGCATGTGAGCTGGTTTTCCTCAGTCTGAGTCTTCCTCGAAACAGATGGGGCTTGTACTTATCTGGATGGTTGGGGGGTGGGGTTGGGGGAGTCCTGAGGACTCCCACCTTGACATTGCAATGAAAACTTTCCCTCAAATCTCTAAATTCTCTCATCTGGCACAATAAATTAGAAAAGCCTGCTGTTCCCTTTGGTAGGCTTATGGAGTGCCCCCATGTTAGATTAATATCCAGAAATCATCTCTTCTCTGGTGGAGCAGAAGGCAGGTGATGAGTCCCAGATGTTTCTGCACGACCGTCATTCCCAGACATAATAGATGACATCAGGGAAAGAGCTGTGACTTCTCTTTTTCTTTCTTCCTCTCTTTTTTCCCTCCTTCACCTCCTCCTCCCCCTACTTCGTCCCTCCCCCTCACCCCCGCTTACACACACACATGCACACACACAGGCACATACACAAACACACACATCTTTTTCTTTCTTTTCTAAAGGATTCAGAGGGTTTGAAAGTTGACTAAGTAACCTCACGTAATGGCTCAGTTGGTAAAGAACCTACCTGCGTGCAGGAGACACAGGATCGAACCCTGTGTCGGGAGGATCCCCTGGAGGAGGAAATGGCAGCCCACTCCAGTGTTCTTGCCTGGGAAATCCCACGGACAGAGGAGGCTTGTGGGCTGCAGTACATGGAGTCGCAGAGTCAGACATGATTTAGCAACCAACCACCAGCAGCTGCATTTGATGGAATAACTTGCCGCACATTTCAGTAACCACAGCTGGCGCTGAGGGCAAAAGAACTTGGGGTTGTCGGGAGATACCTCAGAGGTGGCAACCTCAGATGTGGGACTTGGACATGGCAATGTAGAGGGGGCTGTGAACAGCACTGCAGGACAGTGGTTCACTGGGTTGTCACTCCTGCAGTTCTCCTTGCTCAGAGCTCTGGTTGAGTCCGTCCTCTTTGCTTTAGCCCTTGTTGCCTTAGAATTATAGGGAGAATTGTCAGCTCCCTGGGAAATTCCAGGAAGTCTCCAGCTGCCTTAAGGAAAGTGAACTTGGTAATAATTGAACCTCCCCCACTTCTCTTGTATTATGCTGGCCCTTCTGTTAGACTAGAGAGGATGACTTTCAAGGATGCATTCAGCACCCTGATTTCTTAGATGAGGGGTCTAGGATTCAGGGGAGCATGTGGTCCAAACATGTGAACCCAGCCTGCACATCCAGACCTGTCTGACTCTAAAGCACATGTGCAGGGGCCCGTGGGCACTCAGTGCGCCCAGCCCCTCAGATTGCAGGCTCTCAGCACGACAGCATGATGTCACCGAACCCACAGTGTTGGCAGAAACGCTCTTTCTGCCTTTAGGGGGCCCACAGTCGGGGCTCGGTGCTCACTGCTGGTCTCTAGGCTTTCCTGCGGCCATGTGCTGTGCTGTGCTTTGTCTCACAGTCATGCCTGAGTCTTTGTGACCGGGTGAACTGCAGCCCACTATACTCCTCTGTCCTTGGGATTCTCCAGGCCAGAATACTGGAGTGGGTAGCCTTTCCCTTCTCCAGGGGACCTTCCCAACCCAGGACTCGAACCAGGTCTCCCGCATCGCAGACGGATTCTTTACCGTCTGAGCCACCGGGGAAGCCCTCCTGTGGCTGTGGAAGTTGATCAGAAGCTTTTCTACAGCGCTGTCTCTTTTATTGCTCTCGAGCCTCATCCACCCGGGATGAATGGAGTTTATCTTTCTCAAAGAAAGGAGTTTCCAGAACTAGAGAACAGAGAGGAAAGCCAGTGCCATGCTGGAGCAACCCCTGTGATGCTCTCACCAGAGCAGACTTGCTTCATGAGCTTAACAATCTGTAAACACTTTTCCTAGCCAATGGTTTCCCCTCTAACTGAGGAGTGTGCATGGAGACTCACGTGCTCCTGTGTTTGGATGTAACCTCCCAGGGAATCGGTCTCCGAGGGAGGAGAAGTGAGAAGCGTTCTTCAGCTCTCCACTCTGTGCTCCAAGAGGTAGTCCATCAGAGTCTGTTGAAAGTGTTAGTCACTCAGTCCTGTCCAACTTTTTGTGACCCCATGGACAGTAGCCCACCAGGCTTCTCTGTCCCTGGATTCTCCAGGCAAGAATACTGGATTTGGTAGCCATTCCTTTCTCCGGGGGATTTTCCTGACCTAGGAACTGAACCCAGGTCTCCTGCATAGGAGGCAGATTGTTTACTATCTGAACCACCAGGGAAGAGTCTATTGGGCAGGAGGGAAACTGAGACTTTGACTCCCTTTCTTGCTGATGAAAGCAAGCAGCATTTAAGAGTTTGGGAATGTTCAGCCATCCACGCCCATCATCCACTCTCCCTTACCTCCTGTGCCCGCATCAGATGTATGCAGAGCTTAGCCCTGGAATTTAGATGGCTTACGTAACTCACCGCTGTCAACTATTTTGATCACACCACCAGGGTAGCTTAAGTAGCCGGCATCCTCTCCTTTTCAAGACGGGGAGATTTGGACTCAGAGGTCAAATCTGTTGTCCACAGTGACAAACGGCAGAATCAGGAGTCAAACCCCAGCCAGCCTCACCCCAAAGCCTAGATCTCAGGGATGTCAAGCTGCCTTCTGTACTTTTAGATAAATGGAAAGTATCATTTTGCCTTCTATTTATAAGACTGTTACTTATACAATTCGTGATTCCAGTGTTTTTGGAGTGTAGCATGCCAAACCAGGCTCGCAAAGGGTCACAGCAGAACGTGTCCACAGTCTAACCACAGTGCTGTTTACAGAAGACAGACTTCAGAGCCAGAGAAATTCCACAGAGCGTTGTGTTTCTATGAAGCCAAGCCATCAGGAAGTTTTCTTTTTAAAATAGTATTTAACTTATTTTTTCTGTTTATAAAAATAATACACAATCAGTAAAAAAGAAAAATGGAAAAAATAAAAGCCACCTATAATGTTACATTATGGTATACACAGTTTTAATACTACTATTTGTACATATATATGTATATGTGCATATACAGGACTTCCCAGGTGGTACTGGTGGTAAAAGATCCCGCCTGCCAATGCAGGAGACATACGAGACGAGGGTTCAATCCCTGTGTTGGGAAGATCCCCTGGAGGAGGGCACGACAACCCACTCCAGTATTCTTGCCTGGAGAATCCCATGGACAGAGGAGCCTGGTGGGCTACAGTCCATGGGGCTGCAAAGAGTTGGACACGACTGAGCGACTAAGCACACGTGCACATGCACACACGTATACATCTTTTAATAAACATGTAATGTACTAATATGGCTTGCATATTTAACATATTTATAATAGTATATATTGTATATATAAAATCTTTTAATAAAGTTAGACTAATGCTATATAGCATTAATCTAATTCTATGTAATTATATATAAAATATACATATGATTTAATATATACATGGCTGGGGTTTCTTTTAAGCATGACGCTTTCTCTCACCATATGGCTAGCCATTAGCCACTCCAGGGTCTTCCTCCAGGGCATCTCACTTTACAAGCAAAGTGCTACCGTGGGAGGATTTCCGGTCCTTGGCTGCCCCCAATGGGGCTACAATGACTGTCAACCCACTTTGGGCTGGTGCAGGCATCTGGTGGAAGGCCATCTAAATCTGGCTTGACTTGCCATCTCTTTTCATCAGTTGGTCATTGGGAATTCGCCACGAGGCCATGGGCATCAGCTGAGGTCACCAGTGTGGCTGGTCTGAGCATGCTGCGGTACGACTGACTGGCTTCTGGGCCTAATCTGTGCCTTCAGGAACAGTTAGGCATCAACCTGTGTATATCACCTTTCGGTAATGGTTGAGCACTTCTTGAAATGTCCAATTTTATGGTCAAGTGAACCAGATAGCACACGCTCATGAATGGCAAGTATAAGGTGTCTGTCTGGTCACTTGGGGGACTGCGGTGAGCTGCCACTCTGCCCCTCCACCCCGCCCCCACCCAGGTTCTAATGGCAAGCTAGGAGCTGTTACCCCCAGAAGGAGAAGAGGTATTTGTTGGAAACTAGCTTAAATCGTACATCTTAAGGTCCTGCATTTTTGATGCTCCACTGAAGCTTGAGATAGGCTCCAAATGTGTCCTGTCCATCAACTGGTGAGTGGATATGGTGTGTTCACACAAGGAAAGTTATTCAGCCACAAAAAGAATGAAGAACCAATATATGCTGCAAACTGGATGGATATTGAAAGCATTATGCCAAGTGAAAGAAGCCAGATGCAAAAACCCACATGTATGATTCCATTTATATGAAATCTCCAGAATAGGCAAGGCCGTAGAGACAGAAAGCAGAGAAGCAATTACTGCAGCTGGGAGAAGGTAGGAATGAGGTGGTGTTGGGAGCATGACTGCTTGGACGGCATGGAGTTTTCTGGAATGATATAAAAGTCCTAGAACTAGACAGACGTGATGGTTGCAAAACACTGTCAATGTACCGAACACTTCTGTGTAATGGTTAAAGAGGTGAATTATATCATATGCATTTTAACAGAACTTTTAAAAAGTCACAGAATTGCATGAGCTTTCTTTTTGTAAGCACCCTTTTGTCTAGCTGGGAGTTTTAAGTTGTTACTACTTTTTTTGCGTTGCTTTTCTTGATTATGTCCTCAGGCTTTTCAAATGGTCTGTAAAAATAGGTATTGTGCCCAGTGTTTTCCAGGAAACCCGCCATTCACAGCCCTGATTTTCCTGATCTGAAAGTGAAAGTTGTTCAGTCATGTCCGACTCTTTGCGACCCCATAGCCTATACAGTCTATGGAATTCTCCAGGCCAGAATACTGGAGTGGGTAGCCGTTCTCTTCTCCAGGGGATCTTCCCAACCCAGGGATTGAACCCAGGTCTCCTTCACTGCAGGCGGATTCTTTACCACCTTGGTTAATTTCTCTGCAGACTTGCTCCATGGAAATTCCCTTGACTTACCTTCACCTATTCTTTGCCTGCACTTCTGTTTCCCCTCACCTTTTATGTTTCTGTTCTTTGCTTAATTTAAGCATATCTTCAAGTAATTGCAGATTGTCCCATCTGGAAATGTCTATAACCCACCCTTAAAACTGATCAATCGATTGCCATAGTTAAATATACTTGGCCCTCTGCTTTTTTCTAGGCTTCAGTGTTGCTTCTGTTTTCTCATATTTTGTATGTTACTTGTTTTTTCTCCCAAGAAAAGAGAGATTCTTCTTATTATCTTTAGTATTCTGAAATTTCATTATGATATGCTTGGATAGAAGCCTTTTTTCATGCATTCATTTGTTCACGTATTCAAGTGGTCTCCAAAAATGTAAAGACTTTCATTTTTCAACTCCGAAATTTTTCTGTTACATCTTCACTAATTTTTACTCCTCTATTTTCTCTAGTCTCTCTTCCCCAAACCCTTATTTGGAAGGACATCATATATATTTCTAAAAGATGGATGACGTCATATATAGTTTTCCTAGTTTTTTATAGTTTCTTTCAGGCCTGTCTCTCCCAGGTTTTTGGTTTTTTTTTAAGAGATTTCCTTGACTCCTTCCTCCAATTACCCTATTGATTTATTTCATCTTGCCTCTCATTTTTTTTAAAAATATTTTTATATGGGCCATCTTTAAAGTCTTTCTTGAATTTGTTACAATATTGGTTCTGTTATGTTTTGCGTTTTTGGCCATGAGGCACGTGGGCTCTTCACTCCCTGACCAGGAATGAAACCTGCACCCCTGCATTGGAGAGCAAAGTCTTAACCGCTGGACCACCAAGGAAGTCCTTCTCATATTTCTAATTTGTAAGAATTTTCAACTTGTTTCATACCCATTCCTTTATCAAAACATCCTGCTTTAATTTATAGATAAAGTATAATTCTTCAGTCTTCTGGGGAATGCCAAAGTTGTGTGTTCATTTAGTTATTTCTCTATTTTCCACATCATTCCTTCCTTCTGAGATCACATTTTCAATCTGTTTATCATGAAGTCTGTACTTTATATTGATCTCAAGTTATCCATTCGTATTTAAGAGTAAGAGTCGAAAAGAAGGTTGAGAGCATTATGAACTGGAATAAGGTTCTTGTTTTGTTGTTGTTTTGTTAGGTCATCAGGCAGGAAGGCAGCTGTTACCATTAGGAGTCCATCAAAAGTCAGAATGTGGAGGTTTTTCAAGGGGAAGGTAGTCATTTCATTTTCCAAAAAAAGAAACTCTGATTCTTCAGCTTTGGAATGCTTAGGTCATAGCATTCTGTGGAATAGGCTGGGACGCTGATTGCTTAATTTACTTAATTTACTTTTAAAGAAGCCACATGTTTGCAGCCTCAAGTTTCAGCTCCCTCTTGGCCATTCTGAAGTCTCCAATTCCTAAGCCTGGAGGAATCCCGCAGGGTGCACCATCTCTCCCTCCCTTTCATCCAGATTCCCCTGGGTGAGTCCTGGCTGCTTTCTTCCTCCTCCCTGGGTAGTCCATCCATCATGCTCCCCAGGCCTTCTTCCCTTCAGAGTTTTGTGGAAATCCCTCATCTGCGGATGGGCTCTCTCCAATCTCTCTGGCACTGCAGGTTAATATGTTTTTAATCTTTTATTATCCTTACATTATAGGGTGTCTCCAGGGAGAAGATCTTTTTTTTCCCTCTTTTTACTATGGGCTTAACCTCTCAATTTATTAATTTCGCCCAACTGCAAAATGATCTTTTCTAAAGTTACTTATAATTTTAAAATTCTGTTATAAATCTCTTCCCTGCTTGTGAGTTGACCTTATATCCCCAAAGCCTCTGCTTCACCAAGTTGCTTCAAGTCTTCCTCAGACTTAATGTTGACTGAGTGAATAATTTAACTTTTTTTTCTAAAGGGACTGATTTATTTTCACCTGCTTCATGATCTCCCTAGAGTTCTTTGGAGAAGCATTAACCATTACATGTGGTTAACAACTCCTCTCTCTCACGTGGGTCAGCCTGCACAGAGTTACTCACGTGAAAAGTATCTTGAAGGCAAGTGTTTGCCCTTGTGATTTTCAGGTTAGGGCTTACATTGGAAATGTCTCTGATTTTTGTCAATGGCATCTTAATATTCGTAGATGTCTCCTAATTTTCTGTCCTATGAGACTTTGGTTATACTCGAGTTTCTGCTGTTCTGGACAAAGACTATCATTTTGAAATTTCCTTTGGCACTTTCCCAAAGTGAATTTCGACCATACCACTCATTCTATTTTTGAAGTCAGATGACTCTACATTTGGAGAAAACCTGTCTGGATATGTTGTATGATGCAGATAGAAGTTTAATTTTTGTTTTGCTCTATTTTTGGTTCTGTTGATTGATTCAATTTAAAACCTAATAAAGTGTGTATCAAACAAATTTCTTCATCATACAATACTATTGAGAGGAAACTCAATATTACACTTAGTTCTTCTTATATGCCAGACACTGTTTTGGAGAATTTGTATTCATTAATGCCTTTAATCCTCAAATGATCATGTATTTTTACATTGTACGGATGAGAAAAAGGGAAGCCAGGGTATAAATTCAGGCTGTTGGGCTCCAGAAGGGACATTTTTGTGGAAAGTTGTTTCCTTTCTTTTAGAAATTGTCCAGATAATACCTCTTCCTAAGGAAGAGACAAGAATCCTAGAGTTAATTTGGTGGACAAATAAGAGGAAGAAGGTAAATATCTCAGAAATCAGAAGATGATACCCTTGTTTGTTAGGAATTATAAAAGTTTCATTAAAAAAAAAAAAAACCAGAGGAACCACAGAGCAGAATATCCAGAGACTAATAAGCCTTCTTGGTTTTAGAGGCAACACTCTCATACAAGTGTTTTTAAATTCTTCCATATCCTACATTCAATATCACTTTTTGATATATTATGGAAAAATATTGAAAAGAATTTTGTACCCAAATTGACTTATCTACTCACTCATTCAACAAGATTTTAATTCACTGATACATCTCTATACATACATATATATATACATACATATATACATTCTTTTTTTAATGTTCATTTCCATTATGGCTTATCATAGCTGCACTCTTCACAATAGTTAAGATACAGAAACACCCTAAATGTCCATTGACAGAGGAATGGATACAGAAGAGGTGGTACTTATGTATCGTGGATTACTAATCAGCTATTTTAAAAAGGACGAAATAATGCCATTTGCAGCAACATGGATGCAACTAGAGATTATAAGTGAGGTAAGTCATTCAAAGAATATTTTTTGAGCACGAGCTGAGCAGCTAACATCATTCTAGGTGGAGAGGATGTGTTTGTGAACTAAAACTGAGCTGATCTCAAGCAGGTTGTTGGCAGGTGGGGGCAGCACGGGCAATAAACATCAGAAACAGATGATGTGGTAGAGGACGCCAGGGAAGGAAGGGAGAACAGCCCAGCGTGAGGGAGATTTGGAATCCCGAAGGAGATGGGCACAGATTACAGTTTCCAACGTGGTGGCTGGGATAAGCCCTGAGAGAAGGTTAGAGCTGAGCTAAGGCTTGAAGGAAGTCAGCGCGTTAGCCTTGCTCTATCTAGGGGAAGGCTGTTCCCAGCAGAGGGAAGCGCTAAAGAGGAGTACCCCAGCGTGTTGGAAAAACAGCAAGGAGGCCCCCCAGCAAAGGGAAGAGATGAACTCCGAGAGGGGTTGGGGATCCAGAATGTTATGAGCTTCGTAGGTTGTTTTGGGGCCCATGACTTTTACTCTGAGTGAAATGGAAAAGCATGACAAGGTTTGACACAGTCCAGCTTGGGTTTACAAAGTCTGCTCTGGCTGCTGTGTTGAGAAGAGATTACAGAGGAACAGGAAATGGATCAAAAGGATTGCTAGGAGACCAGCACAGTAACCAGGTGGGAGGTGATGGGGACTTGAACCGTTGCAGGGGAGGAGGTGAGGAGTGTTCAGATACGAATGTATTTTGAAGTTGGAGCCAGTAGAATTTTCTTATATTGGACTTGGGTTGAGAGAAAACTCAGGATGCAGGACTGAACTCTGGTTTTTAACTTGAGCATCTGATGTCTCTTCCATGAGGAAGATGGGGAAAGTGGTGGGTGGAACAGTTTTGGGGATCTGTACCTATCGAGGTTGACATGTCAGTTAGACATCTGAGTGTCAAGCAGGCAGTTAGATTATACAAGTGAGGCATTTGGAAGGGAAGTGTGAGCCAGAAATATAAATCACTCCCGTGAATACTTGACTACAAGCAATTCATCTAGTTTACAATGGGGTATACTTTTAAAAGCAATCATCGGGAGCACTTAGGAATTTGTATAAAGTGAGAACCTTTAAAATCTACAAACTGTCTCAAGTAAAGAAAATATTTGTGAATTCTGAGTCTAATAATCAGATGGACATAATATGTTTTATAAATATTATGGGCTGAACCGTGTCTCCCCAAAATTCCTCCATTGAAGTTCTAACCCCCAGTATCTCAGCTTGTGACTGTGTTTGGAGATGGGGCCTTTAAAGAGGTAATTAAAATAACATGAGGGCATGGGGTGGGCCTTAATCCAGTATGACTGGCGTCCTTGTAAGAGGAGGTTACAACACAGACACATGGGCAGGGACGCACACATGAAAACACAGGAGAAGGCAGCCAACTGCAAGCCCAGGAGAGAGGCCTCAGAAGAAACCAACCCTGTGGATGCCTCAACCTGGGACTTCTAGCTTCCAGAAATATGAGAAAATAAATTTCTGTCATAAATGCCCTATCTGTAGTACTTTGTTGTATATTAGTACAAGGACACAACAGATAGCTAACTGAACCTGAATTAATTATGTAGGCTTTTGTATTTTTACAGCAGTTATATATATATATATATATATATATATATATATATATTTTTTTTTTTTTTTGCAGAGTTTTGTAAGCACTGAAGTATGTGCAGAGTCTGGGCATTGAACCTGAGGCTGAAATGGCGCTGGGGAGGGGTGGGTTGGGGCGAGGGAGGCACTGTGGTCAAGACAGAGAAGGCTTTAACTGAAGGCTTGGAAGTGCAGAATTTCCTCCCGAGAGGATGAGCTTGCCTGTTTTATTCAATGTGTATCTAGAGGGACGATAACTTTGTGTTTTCTCGTTCTGTCTTTTCACTAATTTTTTCCTGTCTGGGTGTTGCCTTTCACGGGGAGAAACAATGACTTTTTAACTGCACTCCTTTCAGAAGAAGGCTGTATTAGCATCTTTATCTTACTGAAGGTGAGGCGAGTTGTTGAAATTTAATATTGTTTATTATCCAGAATCTAGTGTGCGCCGTGTGTATGTCGATTTAAATGTGTTCATGAATAAGATTGTGAAAACAGTTGTTAGGAGATTTAACTTAGTGCAATTAATAGCCAGCAGTTGGGTGCAGCTGAACAGATTGAGTCACTTGGTCATGTGCTTATCATTTGCTCAGTGGTGTAGAGCCTCAAAAGAGAGTATGGTCAGCTGGGATCCATACCCAAAACTGACCTTGCAAAGATCCAGAAACCCATCTCTGAATTGCTGGCAACACTGGATATTCCTGGAGGGGAGGAGGAAATGAAACATTCCCACTCACTCAGAGATAAGGCTTCGAAGGGAGCTGGCTGGCGGAGGCAGCTGTCACCGATGGGAGTCTCAGCTCCCTGAGAGCCAGGTGTGAAGCACCCTGTAGTAGCTTCCGGAACATTCCCTGGGGCCCAGCACAAAGAAAGCCTTGAGTACGTCAAACAAATAGATCTGATTTTTTTTTTCCCCCTTAAGAGTGAGTTTTGCTAGGAGGTGGGGCGGGGGCAGGAGTGGTGAAGAGCCTAGAATGCAAGATCAGCACTTTTTAAATAAAACAAGTGAAACTAACTTTCTAATGAAAATTCAGTAAATCCAGAACTCAATAAAAAAAATCAAGAATCAAGGCTTGGACCCAGAAGGAGACTCTCTAGCTGGAGAGGGATTCCTGGGCTCCCTTCTTTGCTAAGGTTTTACTTCTGCTGGTGTTCGCTGGGCTCTGCTGACCTCAGGGGTGTCCCTACTTGAAAAGTGCTTGCCTGAGCCTGGATGCCATCACCTTCTCTGTGTTCCCTTCAGTATAGCTACAGGAGGTGGGGCCCTGCAGACAGGGTTCCAGAAGGTGGAGCAGATGGAAAAGAAGACCCAGTACACGCGAGCATCGGAACAGCCCCACTTTGAAAGACTGAGCTAAAGCCTTTTCAGCTCCAAAGACCTGGCACAAAACCAGGTCACCCCTTGTGGGTTCTTGAGTCCCAGCTCTTGGTTTTGCTTCAGAAAACGTACCCGCCCATCAAGACTGTAACCCCGAAATCCAGGGTCCCTTTCTCTGTCCTGTCTGAGGCTCTCCCTCCAAATTCCAGGTTCAAGTTGGAGAGATGGGCTCCCTTCCCTGATGACTCACCTCCCCTCCAACATTACTCTTCCTCCAGTGAGCCCTCCATCCTTACAAGCAGAGAGGGACCATGTGCTGCTCAAGAGCCACCTGAGCACCGTAAGCCAGTGTAGCCTCAGGGAGTGTCTGTCACACGCAGCCACGGTGGGACTAGCTGCCACCGTTCCCCGTCCCACCCCAACCCCAGCACATTTGGAGGGAGAGAGGAAAGACACATCGTGTGAGCAGCCCCGTGTGAGCAGCCCTGTGCCAGCCGCCCTGGACCCCCTGGGAACCAGCTCTGCCTGCTTTCCAGTTCCGCCCCCGAGCTGCTCTCCATTTACGATATTTGAGTGGGGGATTCGGAGGATTGAAGTAGAGCGACTGTGTCTTTAAAGTGGTCACAGGAATGTCAAAAACACGCAGCAGCTCCATTTTAATGGTTTTTCTTGGGGAGTAGACACCCTGGCCGCCAGCACTGCCTCATCTGTGTCCTGAGTCGGGCTCGTGGGAAGGAGAAGGATGCTCCAGAGAGCACGTGGGGCCACTTCCGTTCTCCTTGGCTGGGATTCGGGGTGTAAAACTCTCAGAACAAGGCTGGTCTCTCACACCCGTCACTCCCTCAGCCTATCCGTAGGGTTTTCTGGGCCTTTCTCTGTCATTGGCTGCATACATGCGTGGTTAGTCACTTCAGTCGTATCTGACTCTTTGCGACCGCATGGGCTATCGCCCGCCAGGCGTCTCTGTCCAAGGGATTCTCCAGGCAGGAATACTGGAGTGGGTAGCCATGCCCTCCTCCAGGGGATCTTCCGGACTCAGGGGTCGAACCTGCGTCTCTTAGGCTTCTGCACTGACAGGCGGGTTCTTTACCACTGGCGCCACCATTGACTAACAGATGCCAAATGGCTTCACGTTCTAATCCCCCCTCCACTAACTTTTCCATCAGCCCACACCCACCCTTGTAATGGTCCTGAACTTGCTGTTATTCAAACATGAGCTCCTGAACTGAAAACTCAACTTTATGATTTAATGCACAGGTTTTGGTTTTTTTTACCCCTAAGAAATTTATCTGATCTTGGCCGGGTTTTAGTTTGTCATTATGCCATATGTAATGTTCTTAGATTAATCCTTCTTCTCACTCCCTCAGCTTGGCTTTATATTAGTCATACCTGGGATCAGAAATGCTTTATTTCTTCATATTCTGAATACTGATATTTCAGATAGATATGGAACATCTCTCTGGAAGCCTCAGAGAGGCTTTATTTGGCTGAGAAAGGGGTTGAGGAGAAATATCTTGTATCCTTTGTAAGACATAAAAAAGGCTTCTCTGTGTTTTTGTGTTTAGATTTTTTTAAAGGATGACCTAGGCTACACTTGAGACTTCTTGAGAGTTTGAGTCTGTCTGGCACTTTTATCTTTTACTACTTCCCGTCTCAGTTTTATTCAGCGTGGGGCAAAAAAAAAAAAAAAAAAAAAAAAAGTCACAAAACTTCACCACAAAAACATTTGTCAGAGGTGAACGCTTTGTTCTTTGCCAAAACCTTGGAGAAAAGGGAGGCTCAGAATTTAGATTCCACCCCCACCCTTGTCTTTCCTAGAAAGAGCTCTTCTTTGGAAATAACTCAAGACTACAGATTCTTCTGAATCCCCCCTGTCTTTGAATCTTTGTGATTTTCAGTCTAAATAAAGTCAATGTTCTTGACTTTCAGTTGGGTTTCTAAATGAGGAAGCCATGTGCAAAGTCCCTCCACAGGGCTCTTCTGGTATTTGAAACTTTAGTTCTCTCCCGAATGATGATGGTTCCTCGGAGAGTCTAGACAATAATTTCTAAATTAGCCTTGTCTGAACTTGTGCTTGGTAATCTCAGGTATTTAATTGTAAGTGTCATAGATTCCTAGCATTTCCAGGGCAGATGTCAGATTAAAAAAGACAGTTTGACATCCTCATTGCGTGGGTCATTTTAGTCATTTTCCACACCAGGAGCAAGGTAATTAATATTGTCCCCTCACTGCAGGGCTGCAGTACATGTGGCACTTCCATGTGCGGACTGTGATGCACATTGTACCAGCGGTTTTTCTCATGAGGCACCACAGAGGATACCATGGTCAGAAAGCCAGACCGTGAGAAGTAATGAGGTAATTCTATCAAGAAGCGGAGTAGCCAGAGCTAATGCACGGTCCTGTCTGCAAAAATGTTTATTTTACATAATTCTTGAAAAGTGAGCGGAAACCATGCTTTTAAGTTGGCTTAAGAGAGATTGTGTTATAGGGGAAGTCAGATGCGCAAAGTGTTCGAAGGAGGACACTTTGGAGCTTAGAGTCAGATTTGTTGTTCTTCAGCTTCTTACCAATTGAGCAGAGCTCACCGCTGGTTTTGAAATCAGTCAGGCTTCTGGACCAAGTAGGAAAAGAATCAACCGTGGGGAGATGGCGATTTCTGGTACCAATTTTGATGTTGCTTCACAGTCAATGTTTTTTCTGCTGCTGCTGCTACTGCTAAGTCGCTTCAGTCGTGTCCGACTCTGTGCGACCCCATAGATGGCAGCCCACCAGGCTCCTCCGTCGCTGGGATTCTCCAGGCAAGAACACTGGAGTGGGTTGCCATTTCCTTCTCCAATGCATGAAAGTGAAAAGTGAAAGTGAAGTTGCTCAGTCCTGTCCGACTCTTAGCGACCCCATGGACTGCAGCCCACCAGGCTCCTCCATCCATGAGATTTTCCAGGCAAGAGTACTGGAGTGGGTTGCCTTCTTCCCAAATATTTATCCCTTTTCAGGCATCAGAATGCTCAAGTCCTTACCTCCTTTTTAGCTGGAATTTCACTGGAGAATTTAAGTGCGTAATCAGTAGGTTGCTTGGTGAGCAAAGGGATTCAGAGACAAGGGAAGTGAATTGTTTCAGGGGAGGGTACCTCTGGGCAAGGGAAGGACCCTTTTCTAGTGCCTGCAGACAGCAGCCTGGCCACCTCTTCCGACTCCATCTGTGTCCATCCTTTCCCTGCTTCTCTGCATGGGTTGTACCCCAGGAATCTTGTCAATCTCCTCTTTGGGCTTTACCTCTTTTTCCAAGTTCTGGATATGTATCCACCCATTGCCCAAGTCATATACATGAATATACTTAGAGAGCACCTGCCTACCAGGCTTTGGTTCCCAATTTTTCTCCAATCAAGGCATCATACAATTGATTTTGTGTCCCCTCACTAGATCACACCCTAGTCCCTGTCTTCTGAGATTGCCCCGTGGTGATTTTAATAGGATTAGAGATGGTTTCAAACTCAGTTTAGTCTACCGAATGAAAGTTTACTGGGTATATACCATTGAAATGGAAAACATCCAGTGTCTCTTTTGGAGGAATTCAAAGGGAACCAGAGCCTAGTAAAGATGAGTAGAACAGAAAAGTATTTCTGAATTCCTCAGTGGCATTGCTTACTTCATGGATTCATGCCATTACTGTTATTTTATATTACAGGACCAGTCTGTCGCATTTCCCCCTGTGGTGGGGGGAGGGAAATCAGTGAATGGTGCATCTTGGACAAAATTTGAAACAGATGAGTTGTTCCTCTTCTGATCACCTGCGTGCAGAGCTGATGACTGTGGGATAAGAGAAATCAGTGGCCAACTTCCAAAGATCCCAAATAATGTCCTCAAATAGAGGGATACGTAAGGATCTGAATTTTTTTCTTAGCTTTTTTGAGGTATAATTGGCAAATAAAATTGTAAGATAAGATGGACAACATGATTTGTCATGTTTATACAATTGTGAAAGGATTCTCTCCAATGAGTCAATTAATGTGCCCATCACCCCCATATTTAAATTTGTGTGTTTAAGTTCTAATCTCATAGCAAATTTCAATTGTAAAACACAGTATTATCCACTAGAGTCCCTGTACTATACATTATGCTGCTGCTAAGTTGCTTCAGTCATGTCCGACTCTGTGCGACCCCATAGATGGCAGCCCACCAGGCTCCCCCGTCCCTGGGATTCTCCAGGCAAGAACACTGGAATGGGTTGCCATTTCCTTCTCCAATGCATGAAAGTGAAAAGTGAAAGGGAAGTCCCTCAGTCATGTCTGACTCTTCGCAACCCCCTGGACTGCAGTCTACCAGGCTCCTCCATCCATGAGATTTTCCAGACAAGAGTACTGGAGTAGGATGCCATCGCCGTCTCCAATACCTTATGCTCTCAGAACTTATCCATCTTATGGCTGAAAGTCTGTTCCCTATTTCCCCCACCCCGCCAGCCCCTGGAAACCACTTTTCTATTTTCTTTTTCTATGAGTTTAACTTTTTTTTAAGATTCCACATTTAAGAGATACCACGTGGAATTTGTCTTTCTCTATCTGACTTATTTCACTAAGCATAATACTCTTGAGGTTCATCCATATTATTGCAAATGATAGGATTTCCTTCATTTTTTAAGGCAGAATAATATTCAATTAGCCATGAAATTAAAAGACTCCTTGGAAGGAAAGTTATGACCAATATAGATAGCATATTAAAAAGCAGAGGCATTACTTTGCCAACAAAGGTCCATCTAGTCAAGGTTATGGTTTTTCCAGTGGTCATGTATGGATGTGAGAGTTGGACTGTGAAGAAAGCTGAGCCCCGAATAATTGATGCTTTTGAACTGTGATGTTGGAGAAGACTCTTCAGAGTCCCTTGGACTGCAAGGAGATCCAACCAGTCCATCCTAAAGGAGATCAGTCCTGGGTGTTCATTGGAAGGACTGATGCTGAAGCTGAAACTCCAATACTTTGGCCACCTCATGTGAAGAGTTGACTCATTGGAAAAGACCCTGATGCTGGGAGGGATTGGGGGCAGGAGGAGAAGGGGACGACAGAGGATGAGATGGCTGGATGGCATCACCAACTCGATGGACATGAGTTTGGGTAAACTCCGGGAGTTGGTGATGGACAGGGAGGCCTGGCATGCTGTGATTCATGGGGTCGCAAAGAGTCAGACATGACTGATCGACTGAACTGAACTGAATATTCAATTATATATATATGTATATATATAAATAAATTATACATGTATCTCACATTTTCTTTATCCATTCACCTATGGACATACACTTAGGTTGTTTCTGTATTTTGCCCAGGGTGAATAATGCCACTAGGAACACAGAAGAACAGATACTTCTTTGAGATAATGATTTCCTTTCCTTTGGCTATATACCCAGAAGTGGAATTGCTGAATCATATGGTAGGTCTATTTTTAATTTATCCAATGTGCTTTATATATTATATTATCTATTATCTATTTTATACATTTATCTATTTTATATATTATATGTAAAGTATATATTATATATTTATATATATGATGCCTTTGGTGCCTGCCATGCCTGTAGGCCCTTCTGGGAGTTTAGAGGAAAGAGAAAGTCAGTGAGCAAAGTCTTAGATGGTGGAAGCCTTGGATGAGCAGAGGCAGGAGGAAGAGTTGGCTCTTCAGCCACGGCCTCGGAAAGGCTGGGTTCCCAGAGTGATGGAGCTATAGTGTGAGGAGCAACGGGCAGACCCTACCAAGGGGACTGATGACAGCACCTCTAGAACTTGGCTTGCTTTCTGGCTTCCCTGCCAGGGCTGGATGGAGCCTGGCTGTTCTGGGCAGGTTCCCTGGTTTCTCTGGGCTGCCGCACATGCCCACCCCAGATGTCTGAGGCTGAGGTCACCTGAGTGGGTCTCACTCCTCACTGCATAAAAGAGCGTATTTACCAACAAGTGTCGGGAGCTTTGGGAGATCAAAGTCCTATGAGATCAGCTTTGCTTGTGCTGAGCCCTAACCTGTCACTGAAACTTTGGGCTTCACTTTTTCATCATAGACTTCCCTGGTGGCTCAGATGGTGAAGAATCCACCTGCAATGCAGGAGACCTGGGTTTGATCCCTGGGTTGGAAAGATCCCCTGGGGAAGGGATCAGCTACCCACTCTAGTATTCTGGCCTGGAGAATTCCAAGGACTGTATAGTCCATGGGGTTGCAAAGTCGGACACGACTGAGCAACTTTCACTTTCAGGCTCCATGTGTGAAGATAAGGCTCTTAACTCCGCCCATACAGCACACACGTTGAGCTTTTTGTTTTTCCTTAACAACAGTAGGGGAATTTTGCTTATTCACCTATATTCTGGATGGGTTTCACTCGTCTTGTGCCCAACAGCTCACATTTTACCATACTTGGCATTTAAAGAGGCACTTCCTGAGATAAACAGTGGAGGTGGGTGGCCTAAAGGGAGGGGATGGAAAGGCCAGGAGGGAATTTTCTCTTCCTATCCAGTGAAGGTGATATTTTTATTCCAAACAAGAAGTCGAATTCACCAACTGATGGACTGGAGGATGATTTGATAAAGAGGGAAGTAGAGAACCACTGAGTTGCCCACAATAGAGGGGTGTGTGTGTGTGTGTGTGTGTGTGTGTGTGTCTGTCTGTCTGCGTGTGTGTGTGTGTGTTATGATATGTTCACCCAGACAAAACCTTCCCAGCCAGTTCCTATGGATGTTTGGGTCTCAGGAAACGTGTGTCAGGATCGAGTGGTGGTGGTCGCAGGACTAAAATGCAAATGATTCTTAGGGAAGAATTGTTAGTTTTTACAGTTAATGGAAATGGGAATTTACTTTTTTTAAAAAATTGCACTCAGCTGCAGTTTATATATTTATTTATGGCCACCCTGTGTGGCATACAGGATCTTAGTTACTGAGCAGGGATTGAACCTTCACAGCCTGCAGTAGAAGCCTGGAGTCTTATCCAGTGGGCTGCTAGGGAAGTCCCCTGGAAATCTACTTTTAATTGGACAATTTTCTTTTCTTCTTTATAAACTAAAAGCCTTACTTTATAATCTTAGTACAAAAGGTAACATACCTTCATTTTAGATAAATTGGAAAATACAGAAAGCCCCATATTTCCTCAGAAATAAAAATCTTAGCTTTCATTCTTGGTCCCTTTATTATTCATCTGAAGATTGAATAAGAAATTTCCAAAAAGGTAGAAAGCTCAAATCCAGATCTCACCTTCTCAACACTTGCTGCCCTTGAGAGGACTGTCTCTTCACTCTCCATCAGCCTCTGCTTGCCAGCGGACAACCGAGCTCCGGGTGGACCCATCTCCTCCCTCCCTTGCAGGCTCTCCTGGTTTCAAATATCACCTCTTGACTCCAAAATCTGGATTTCCAATCTCGACAGTCCGTGTAATCAATCTTCTACAGAAAATGCACAGTTCATTCCACTTTCCTCTCTCCTTTTATCACCCTAAGACATCTCTCTTACCAGATGCCGAGACTGTGACAACATCCTCTAAACTGCTCTCCCTCACTCCAGGGCCTTCTTCTCACCCATCCTTCATCCTGGGATTAATTTTAATTTTCTAAAGCAATGCTTTGAATGTTGCCTTTCCCCTGTGTCTCTCTGGTGCCTCTAGGGTAATGTGCTAACACTTGACCCTGAAAATCAAAATGCTTTGCAGTCTTGCCCTTATTTACTTGATCGACTCATCTTTCCCATGACAGTCCAGCTATGGCAGAAACATTTCACTTTCACTGAAAGTCTACCTTCTCCCTTGCATCTCTCAGCTTCTCTTGCTATTAGACTGGGCCCAGGTGGCTGGGTTAGAGGTAAGGTTTGTCACTTCTAGGCTTGGCCACGACAGCCCCTACCTGGCTGTCTAGTCTCTCTTCAGGTTTCATAGTGCTTCCAGAGGCCACGTGTTGAGAAGGTGCTGCTACGATACAGTGGCACCTCCATCAGCCTGGGACCCTGAGTGTCCATGTGGAATAGAACACCTTGTTGACTCTTGCTGGACATGTAATATGAGTAAGAAGTAAGTTTGCCCCTGGTGTCTGGTAAGGAATCTGCCTGCAGTGTGGGAGACCTGGGTTCAATCTCTGGGTGGGGAAGATCCCCTGAAGAAGGAAATGGCAACCCACTCCAGCATTCTTGCCTGGAGAATCCCATGGACAGAGGAACCTGGCGGGCTATGGTCTATGAGATTCCAAAGATTCCCACATGACTAACACTTTCACTTTTACTTTGAGATTTTTTTACACTCAGTTTGTTACTAGAATTCTTGATTCTGAGTTGAGAGGTGGGAACACTCTTGAGTGGTCACACCAAGATGTGGGTAATGAAGGGTCAGGGTCAAGGGTAGGGGAAGGCTTCTCACAACTACTAATAACTGGCAGGGGTGGGATCTGAACCCAGGTCTTACTCTACTGAGAACCACACTGCTCTTGGGACGTTGAAGACTTGACTCTGCAGGGCAAGCCCACAGAGGTCCCTGGGTTTCCCAGAATGACTCTGGGGCCATCATTTGGCCCCTCTGTTGTTGACTCCCAGATCCTGGATGCTACCTCAGCTTACTTCCTTGTGCCTGGTTAGGTCTTTCTAGGCTCTTCTGAAGGTCTCTTCTCCTAGGAACATTTCCAAATCTGAAACTGAGGACTTGAGCCTTCTCCCTCTCACAGCATCCTGGATATATATCATAGCAGAGTACTTCCTGTCTGCTAATTATCCACTTCCTGTATTCCATGATGGAGTTGCTCTAGGCAGTGTGGACAACCTATCCCTGTATCCCACTGCCTCCTTCATTTGCCCATCCTAAACCTTTGACACGTCTGTTCAATAAATGAATGAACGCATGTCTGAATGACCACATCTAAAAATGCCTCGCAGTTATTATGCTGTCTTGCATTAGAAGAAAGATGTGCTAGGTGTTTGAGACTTTTTTTTTATCATGTTTACTCTAAAGGATTGAAATTTTCTTCAATTACCTCTGACTATAACTTATTGACATCTTCAGCCTGAAACAGTATCTAGCAGCTTTCCACTGTGCCTATGTGGGGAGCCTCCTGAGGGCACATTTTGGGTGAATTATAAACTCCTCTCGCTCTGTGTCTCAAACAGGTGTCCCACTTTTCTTTTTTACCTTCCACAGTTGTTGAAGACAATAAAGATTTTAAACTTCACCTTCTTGACCTGAATCTGAAAATAATGGCTTTCTCCTCCCAGTTCCAGTTCCAGCACTTAGGTGGAGTGACAGAAGGAGCTCTGAGTTAGGTAATCATGACCCATTCTTGGGGAGGATTTGTCCTGCTTGAGACTGGAATGATGGCTGCCTTAGTAACTCTTGTGGATGGAAATGAATCTGGGAGGGAGCAAGGATCCATCAGTGTTGAGCACCTCACCTATGCGTGGTCCTGGGTGCCAGAGTGGGGACAGAGACCTCGGGGTGTTCACCTGTGTTCCTGCCCTGGGCCTCCCAGGTGGTAGATCACCTTCCCAGTGGCGTGAATCCATCCTTACTCAGCATTGCCAGAAAAGGGCATTTCGGGGCAGAGGGAGAGAAAATAGCAGTTACTTGAGCACCCTCGTCCCACGCTAAGCCTTTTACTCAGAGAGTTTTCTTGGTTGTGCTCAACACAGGGATAGGCCAGGCGCCCTGGCTACACCCCAGCAGCAGAGCACATGCCCCAATCTCTGGCTGGTGGAGAGGCTGCTGGAAAGGGAAGTTGTTGTTAAGTCGCTCAGTTGTGTATGACTCTTTGCAACCCCATGAATGCAGCAGGCCAGGCTTCCCTGTCCATGGGATTTCCCATGCTGGAGTGGGTTCCTTCTCCAGCGGATCCTCCCAACCCATGGGTCTCCCACATTGCAGGAAGATTCTCTACCCCTGAGCCACCTGGAAAACCCCTGGAAAGGGAAGGATAGCCCCCAAACCAGGCACAAGATTCAACCACTCCCAGCTCATCCTTCTGAAGACTGCTGGACCCCAAGACCCTGATGCAAGGCCGAAGGGTTGCAAGAAACTGGTGAGACAGAGGCCCTGTCGCAGGTGAAACCACCCACAGTGTATGACCTGGCTACCTGGCTGGGTTTGCACGAGGCCAGGACACCCGGTCAGTTCAGAGAAGGCTGTCACCTGTGTCCTGAGTCACCTGGTGGCTGGTGCAAGGCCCCTTTCTTCCTCATCATCACCATTACTGACTCCCACACAAACTGATGGTCTAAAACTTTACTGGATTTTCCTTCCTGAGAGGATCTTCTCACATTCACCCTGTCTCTCTCAATTTAGAGAGACAGTGAGAGCCACAGAATTTAAGTTATTCCCTGAAAGGCAGAGCCTGGGTGGGCCTCCAGCCACCACATCAACAGACCACATCTACCAGCCAAAATGTGGCGCCCTGGCCATCCTCCTTTTCTGATGTGTAATTGCTTCCTGATTTTCTCTTTCCAAATGGAGAGGAATTTTATTTTATTTGGTCATTTAGAGTTTTACAATAATGCGAAATTAATATCAGGAATTCTGATGAAGGAGAAAATAGCAGATCAACCAAAGCACAGCATTTATGTTCTTATTATTTTTATTACTAATTGTTTGATTATCATTATTAGATTATTTTCTTTAAAATTATTTATCAGATTATCATTTTATTATCATAATTATTTTTGATTGGTGTAAAATTGGCTTAACATTGGTGTAAAATTTGCTTAACCATTTTCAAGGTAGCGACTCAGTGGCATTTGGTTAATTCCCAATATTGAGTGACCACCACCTCTATCGGATTCCAAACCATTTTTCTCAGCCCCAAAGGAGCCCCCAGACCTACTGGCAGTCCCTCCCCATTCCTTTTTCTCCTTGGCCTCTGGTAACTATTAATCTGCTTTTGGTCTCTATGGATTTACCTGTTTTTAATATTTCATATGAATGGAATCACACCATATGTGATCTCTGTGCCTGACTTTTTTCAATGATTATTTTAAAGCATAGTTTTCTACAGTAAGAAGTAGCTAAATGGAAAACATTAAGCTCAGTAGGATTATTAAGTATTCACTCCTGAATAGACTTTCATGTTCAAGGGTACAGTGGTGTTTTATTTAATCTTTTTTTTTTTTTAAACCATGCTATACTGTACATGCTCAGGACTAATTTGTCTTATAACTAGAAGTTTGAACCTTTTGAGCACCTTCACCCATCCCCCACTCCCTGCCTCTGGCAACCAACCTCTTCTCTGTGTCTATGAGTTTGAGATCATTCAGTATTTATCTTCGTCTGGCTTATTTCCATTAACACAATCCCCTCAAGGCCCACTAAGGTCCAATAAATAAACAAGTGTTTCATTTATCCTTGGTGCACCCCTCTGCCTGGGCAAGCTAGTACCACTGTCTTGTGCCTTATTACTACTGTTAGTGGGCTTCCCTCGTAGCTCAGTCAGTAAAGAATCTGCCACACAGTGCAGGAGACCCGAGTTCAATCCCTGGGTCAGGAAGGTCCCCTGGAGAAAGAAAAATGGCAACCCACTCCCATATTCTTGCCTAGAAAATCCCAAGGACAGGGGGTACAACTTAGCAACTCAACCACCACTATTGTTATTACTATTAATAAAGCACAAAGGGCTTTATAAAGCACATTAATTAATAAAGCACAAAAGCCCCCAGTGGTACTAGGGGCTTCCCTGGTAGCTCAGCTGGTAAAGAATCCACCTGCAATGCAGGAGACCCTGGTTTGATTCCTGGATTGGGAAGATCCCCTGGAGGAGGGCATGGCAACCCACTCCAGTATTCTTGTCTGGAGAATCCCACGGACAGAGGAGTCTGGCAGGAGGCAGTCCATGGGGCTTCAAAGAGTCGGACATGACTGAGCAACTAAGCACAGCACAACATTACTATTAATACACTTTATTTTCAGAACAGTCTTAGATTTACAGGAAAATTAAGCAGATAGTACAGAGAGTTAAAATAGAGAGTATATAGGAATGTACCACCCTCTGCCCTTTGTACGATTTCCCTTACCGTTAACATCCTACGTTAGTACGGTAATGAACATGTTGTCACAATTAATGAGCCAGTGTCAATGTGCCATTGTCAAAGTCCGTAGTTTATTCAGATTTCCTTAGTTTTTTACCTAATGTCCTTCTTCTGTTCTAGGATCCCATCCAGGACGCCCCATGACAGAGTAACGTCATGTCCTCTGAGACTTCTGATGGCTGGGACAGTCTCCAGCCCCGTGACTTTGAGGACCTTGACAGTTTGAAGGAGCACTGGTCAGGTTTATTATGGGATCTCCCGTTACCAGGATTTGTCTGATGTTTTTTCCCAAGACTGGCGTTGTTATGGGTTTTTGAAAGGAAGCTCACAGATGTAGAGGCTTCCCTGGTGGCTCAGACAGTAAAGTGTCTGCCTGCAATGCGGGAGACCCGGGTTCAATTCCTGGGTTGGGAAGATCCCTTGGAGAAGGAAATGGCAATCCACTCCAGCACTCTTGCCTGGAAAATCCCATGGACGGAGGAGCCTGATAGGCTACAGTCCATGGGGTCACAAAGAGTCGGACACGACTGAGCGACTTCACTTTCACTTTTCACTTTCACAGATGTAAAGTACCGTTTTCATCATATTTATAGGAAGGGTACAGATCAACATAATGTATGACTGTTGATCTTGACCTTGGTCACCTCACTAAGGCAGTGTTTGTCAGCTTTCTCCACTGCAAAGTTACTCTCATGGTCCATTCCTTCCTGACTTTAAAATTTAAAAAAAAAAAAACAAAAAAAATCTTGTTCTCAGGACTAGATTGCACTGTTTATGTAACCAAGTGGATGTTTTGTATAGATGCAGCCTTGAGGGTTGGAGTGGCCTTGCTGTCTGTTCAGCATTGCGGCCGTCAAAACAGAGGCAAACCTATTCAGGGGCTGTGTGTGCCCCAGAACTGCAGCCCCGGTGATGAACACGGGGCACAATCCACACTGATGGGAGAACCGAAACAAATTTTCTGCTGGTTCGCTGGACACTTCCCGAGAACAGTCAGCGGTTCGTCTCTGCTTGAATTCTTCTTTAAAGCTCTTCCCAGTTTTATCAGTCATGACGGCATAGCTAGTGTGAGCAGGCGCAGGAATGCAGGAGCAGAATCATATTTCATGTAGTCATTCAACAAACTTTCTTAAAATGGGCCCAGCATTCAGCAAGGGCATGTCATTAGGGTCATTAAGCACCCTGTGACAAACAGGTTTTTGTTCTGCTTCAGTAAAGTGAGGAAATCTATTTAATACATGATGTATAATAGAAGCCCCAAAGGTATGGTTGCAAAACCTATCAAATAATCATGCTGTTGCTTTCATGAAAATTCAAGTAAATGAGAGATGAACTCTGGGCTCTTGACACCCGGATTTAGGAATAAACTTTTTTTTTTGGTTGCCTCGGGTCTTGTGGCATGTGGGATCTTCCCTTGCAGTGCTCAGACCCTCTAGCTGTGGCGCTCACGCTTAGTTGCTCCATGGCCTGTGGGATCTGAGTTCCCTAGGGATCAAACCTTCATCCCCTGCATTGCAAGGTAGATTCTTAACCACTGGACCACCAGGCAAGTCCCTAGGAATAAACTTTGGCCTGGATGTTTTCAATTAAAGTATAACAGGACAGATTTGGATGGTGGCGAGAGAACATCCAAGGTCCTTTTCATTATACTTTGCTGATACTTTCAGAGTTCTTCAGTGAAAAACTTGAATGTCCCGCTTGCCATTAATAAAACCTTTGGAAAAGACAGGAAGAAAATAAGCACCTCTCTTTATCAAATAAGACTGGGAGGGAACTGAATAAAGTTATCTGGGTAACTGGATACTTTACATAATTATGTGGAACGTAACTTTCTGGCTGGGAGCTTAAAATTCAGGACAGCATGTGGCTCCACTGACCCACCCTCTGGCTACGGCCCCAGAGCATGGGAGGAAGGGAGAGGAGGAGGGCAGAGGGCGTGGAGGAAGAGGGTGGACTCAGCTGGGCTGGGTAGCTTGAGTCTCGGGGGGAGGTCGTTCTGGGGCTCAGGTGACAGATGATGAGCAGCAGACAAAAGCCTTTGCCCAGTAAACACACTTCGAAAGGTGATGGAGCAGCTGATGCTCCATCATCACCATCACCCTGGTCATCGCAGTATGGTCAGCTTGCACAGGGCATTCTGCTCTCCGAGGGCTGTTCTATCCACTTTCTCAAGAGATATTTAAGAATGGAGATTTCGGATTGGTCAGTGCCTTTGACCGAGTGACATAGCTGTTACAGACTGAATGTTTGTGTCTTCCCCAGTTTATATGTCACAGCCCCAACCCCCTAGTGTGGCTGGATTGGAGGTGCAGAGGAAGGAATTAAGGTCAAAGGAAATCATAAGAGTGAGGCTTCGATCAAATAGGTTTACTATTTATAATAAGAGACATCAGAGAGCTTGCTTTCTCTCTCTGTCCCTGTACAGACAGGCCGAGAAAAGGCCAACTGAGGTCACAGTAGGAAGGTGGCCATTTGCAAGCCAGGAAAAGAGACCCCACCAGAAACGAAACATGGTCTTGGACTTCTGGCCTCTAGAACTGTGAGCAAACAAACGTCTGTAGTTTAAGCCACCCGGCCTGGTATTTTGTTACGTTGACCCAAGCAGACGAAGACATTTGGAGGCACATGGAGCCTTTCAGCTGGAGCTACAAGACTGTGCTGTACTTGCCACTGGAGGTGAGGAAATAGGCTTATAGGCTTAAAACCTTCTTATATTGGGGTACTTTGCAGTCACTGCCCAAGACGTGTTTCAGTCTCTCAGGAAAGAGTGAAAGGAGCTCTGAGTTTGGTTCAGGTGCTGTCTCTGGTCCACCTGGCAGGGGGCTGGCTTGCCTGATTTTGTCAGGTTTCATCACTGCAACTCCACTTCAGTCACCTGCCCCTAATACCTTCATTTGAATGACCTGGTTTATGAGTAACCTGGATTCCCTTAGTCTGAAATTACCAGCGGACTTTGGGGTGGGTCTCTCCCGACTCCCATAGTGAGGGAGCGGGCTGCAGGCACGGCTGCACTGGGAACCAAGGTCAGGTACAGGTCAGGAAACCTGAAAGCCTCTGTTACCATCTAGTGACCCAGTAGCACCATTGTTCTGATCAGCTGATCACATCAACTCTGCTGAAAGCAAAATGCCCCCAAAGCTGGAACTTGGGGCCAGAGAAAATTATGGCAGAATAGTAGGAAAGTTCTCGGGTTTGTGGCCGAGTTGGGGAATTCCTGAAGAGGAAATCCTGGGAGAAACTGAGTTGCATCAGGGCCCCTAAGACCTGGTGTTGATAGAAGGGATCTAGGAAAGGGTGGGCTGATCCCATTTCTAGGGGAGTCGCCTTTGGGACTGTCAGCCACTCCACGACTCCTACCAGCTTTGATCTCCAGGGCAGGCCAAACGGACCCCTTCGATTTCCCTGAAATGCTAGGATTTATTTATGTCTGTATCGTATCTGCAGACGTGTATGATGTGGGTTTCCTCCACTGTGTTTCTTCAGCTGCACTTTCATAATTTATTCTGCCAGGCTCGGCCTGTCCTTGACATACCAAGCCATTAACTTGAAATCAGAAAAGGTCTGAGAGGCCTCTACATTCTTTCCTGTGATTATCAGGCCCTACGCTAGCTGGATATAAAGTCACCGGGCTGGAAAGGGGAAAAGAATTGGCCTAAACGGTCATGGAAAAGTCTAAACAGAAGATTTTCTTTCTCTCTCCACTGGCAATGATTTATTTTCATGGTTTTATGAGACTTTAATGAGGAAACCTTATCTCTATGCCTGGTAATTATCAACCAAATTCCCATTTCCTGTCAGAAAATCCACCATAAGTAAAAACAAAAAAAGGTGGAATCGAGAGACTCTTTGACCTCCGCGAGCTGTATGTCTGAGGAATCACTCACTGCCACGCAGAGAATGTGACGGCGAAGCACGTGTGTGACGTCCCTTGTACACTGACCGCTGCTGCAACTGGACTGATCAGTGCAAATCAATTTAGTGTAACTCGGAGCAAGCAAAGATGCCCTGGTCCTGCTGAATGCTGTCTCAAGACACAGCTGATTAGGACAAAGGGAAGTGCCATTCCCCCCTTCAATGCTTAGTCACTAGGTCATGTCTGACTCTCTGCAACCCCATGGACTGTAGCCCACCAGGCTCCTCTGTCCATGGGATACTCCAGGCAAGAATACTATAGTGGATTGCCAGGCCCTCCTCCAGGGGACCTTCCCAACCCAGGGACTGAACCCAGGTCTCCCACATTGCAGGCAGATTCCTTACCATCTGAGCCACCAGAGAAGCCCAAGAATACTGGAGTGGGTAGCCTAACCCTTCTCCAGGGGAACTTCCTGACCCAGGAATCAAACTGGGTTCTCCTGCATTGCAGGTGGATTCTTTACCAGCTGAGCTACCAGGGAAGCCCCATTTCCCTCTTTATGATTTAACCTAATTTCTAGTCTGGTTCAGTTCCCTTCTGCTGGGTAAATGAGTTCACACCTAAAGCAAAGGCCTGACAAGATGCTATGAATTTTGCCTTTTGGAAAGTTGAGTTTCGGGTTTTTTGTTTGTTTGTTTTGGGGGGTTTCTCTGGCAACCAGTCACAGCTCTTGCCTGTACATAAAGAAGCTACAATGTCAGTCACCTGGTGAAATTGCCATGATTCAAGCCATCAGAACGGATTCTCCCCAGCATCTTGGGATTGAAGCAGAGAGCTTATCAAGCCTCCAGACCTCTAGGATGGAACAGGAGCTCAAACAAGCTCACCAGAAAGGAGGAGGCCAGTGACAGTGTTAGAATCTTTTTAGAATTTTAAGGCACCATAGCACCCAGAGCAGCCAGGAAGTCAGAACACATCAAATCTTTATTTTCAGTTCCAGTTTTGTTAACAAGGTGAGAATCTCTTTTTCTTGCACTTTTCTCTAGGTGTAAAATTTGTCATGCTCCCAAATAACCTACGAATTTCTCCCTGCCTGTTCTGTCATTTAAAAAGAATTATGTTTGTGCCTTTATCATATCTTCACTGGCATCTGGGCCAGTGATAAGAGACCCATAAAAAGAATGTAATGACTTAAAGAAATACTCTTCAAAAAGGTATTTTCAAGTCACTGCAAATAGGACCGGATAGCCTTGTTTCAGGTTCAACAAAGTGAACTCTGGGAGAAAGTGAGATGGCCTTCATTTGCTCTTGCCCTCACTAGAGCTGGGTACCACTTCCCTCACCCCATTGCTGCATCCCTCCTGTTCTTCTCTTCCCCAGGAGGGTAGGTAGGAACAGGACCCTAGACAATAGAGTTACTCTGTAGCACAGAAGTGGTCAAGAGGTTTAGACATCACTGTGATTTTTATTATCTTTTTAGTGATTAATTAATTTATACCCTTGACTGTATATAATGCAGGGGTATTCATGCTTGGCAGACTTTTTTGGACTAATCAATGAGCTGGGTCAGGCTTTTTTCTTCTTCTCTTTTCTCTCTTGAGGAACCATTACAATTTAATCACCTTGCTAAGATCACAATGAAGAACAGGCTCTTGACACACCAGTATTATCCAGAAGAAGCATATGGCAAGAACTAGGACTTCTATAAATTAAGACCCAGACAGTATATGGATCTAGAACAATACTATCCAAGAAAAATATAATGTGAGTCACAGAAGAAATTTAAAATTTCTGGTAATGTCATTAACAACAGAAAAAGGAAACAAATGAAATTCATTTTAACATATTTTAGTTCACAATGCAATTCTAAAACATTACTATTTCCACATATATCAATGAAAAAATGCTAATTAAATCTTTTCTCTTTTTTGCATTAAATCTGTTTAATCTGGTGTCTTTCATACTTATATTAAATCTCAATTTGGACTTAAATTCAATCTCACATTTTAAGTTTTCAGTAGCCACATATGGCCAGTGGCTACCCAATCACACAGCTTGAATACACAATATTTATCTGCTCCAAATAACTACTTCATGTTGATGAGTGGCAAAACCAATACAATATTGTAAAGTTAATAATAATAATAAATATATATTTTAAAAAATAACTATACAACCTCAGTCATTTATTTGCTGCTCTGGGTACTTAGTAATGGTGTGGAGTCTCCCCCAGAAAATTCTGCCTCCCCTATCCTCTCCACTATCCATTCTGAAGCAGAATTTAGGGACTTAGCCGGTAGTCTAGTAGCTAAGACCCAGTTCAATCCCTGGTCAAGGAACTAGCTCCCACAACTAAGATCCTGCCTGCTGCAACTAAGACCCAATACAGCCAAATAAATAAATAAAATATTTTTTAGAAATAATTTAGAACAAGGGTTAGAATTCAGTTAGGCCCAGTCTATCCCTGCCTTCAGAGAATCATGCCTTACAGCTGGCTGTAAAATTTAGATCCCTGATTCTCAAAAGTTGGGATGCATAAGAATCAGCTTACTTGAATTCAGATTCCTGGGCAGAACTCCAAACTAACCGTGAACTCCAAACCAAACTGGCAACCATGATGGTTTCTAGAGGTAAGGCCACCAAGTAATTTTAATTCTCCTTGAAGTTTGAGAACCACAGACACCTTCAAACAACTTAGGATGGTGTTTCTCTAGGGACTTCTGGGTCGCTACTCGTTCAGGGATTCATTCAACTTCCTGCGACAACTCGCGTCGCACACGTCATCCCGGGCGCGCGGAGCCTGCTGGGAAGGCTGCGGGTCAATTTCCGCCCTACATGTCATCGTCTCCTTGCTCTCAGCCAGTTGCATCCAGAGACCTATATAAAACCCATGCCAACCGAGGAACAGCCCTGGGGTGTATTTTTAAGGCTCCAACTCTCCTTTTGAACTTTCTTCCCTCTATTTTTGTGTGTGCCAACAGAGCCGGCCAGGTGCACCACCTGATGCCTACACAACCACAGCCCTGGGGGCTTTCAGGGTATTTAGAAAAATCTTCTCATTAATCTTCAGGGCACCCCTGTAAAGTAAATGACAAGTGAAACTGTCTTCATTTGGCAGGAGGGAAACCGAGGCATCTGGTGGTTGATGTGTGAAGAAAATTGGGGTCTTCCCCTCCTCCCATCACCCACTCCCCATTTCCCAGCAGCAGAGGTAGGTGGGACTCAGAAGGTATAGGAGGAAGGGAGCTGGTGACTGGAACACCTCCTCTTCCTCCACGTGCTAGAACTTGAGCATCCAGGGCTCTGAACCGCCTTCTGCTGCCTCTTTCAAGCCACAGGGAAATGACAATGCAGGCTTGTGTTAGCATCTTGTTGAAAAGTCGAATTAAGCATGGTGAAGACAGGACTCATTTATCTTTTCTTCCTTTATTCCCATCTGCTGCACTTCCTAGTGTTCATGGCTAAAGAGGGGGCCTGCTGAAATGTTGAAAAAGAAGCCCCTGCCCCCTGGATTCCATGTCACACATTAGTCATTTGTCAAATCCTGCCACTTTCTACAAAAGATTTCCTGCCTCTGGCTTTTACAACTTATCACTACTGTGAGAAGCTCTGTCCAAATTTAGGTGATCTTCTGACCAGAGTGTCCTAAGCTTTTCCATTCCTTCCTTCCTTCCCTCCTTCCTTCAATAATGCATTCATTTCACCAGGCAATTATCAACTGTTTTATGGGCAGACTCTGCTGGTGCTACAGATGTGGTCTGGTGACTTCATGGGAAGATACAACCCCAGCATTCTGCTTAGCTTACAGCCTCATTGGAGAACACTTGACAACAGATTATTACAAGGCAATGTGATTTGCTCTGCAATAAATGAAACAAGAAAAGCATTACAGAGACGGCTCTGAAAGATAAATGAAAGTTTGCTAGACGGAGAGTGGGAAAGAGCATCCTGGACATGTTAACCAAGGTAAGAGAGTTGACAATGGTTCGTCCGGGGGCTCAGCTGAGAAATTTGACATGAAATATCCAAGATGTAGAGGGACGTTAAACCATAGAAATGGATGGGAGGCAGAATTTGGAATTTAATTCCATAGGAATGAGAGACAAGCGTGGTTAGCTGATGCCTTCTTCATTGTGTTACTCCTGTTTCCTGTGAAATTCGCTCCTTGCATTGGCCATAGCAACCAGAACATTTAATTCTACAGAAATAAGAATTTGACTCCTCTCAAAAATGGAAGAAATGACACAGGGAACTATATTCAATGTCTTATAATAAACCATATATGAACCTAACCAGAAACTAACACAACATTGTAAATCAACTGTACTTCAATAAAAAATAAAATAATTTTTTAAAAATTGGAAGAAATGAAATGACTACCTTGTAAATTCTGTGAGGACAGGAAAGATAGCTTTTCCTCTATGCATCCCCAAAAGGTAGCCCAGTACCTGGTGTGAAGGAGGAGCTCAAGAAATCCTTGATGAGCTAGACTGACTACTCTGAAAGCAGTTTGAAAGGTGTATTAATTTCCTGTGGTTGCTGAAACAGATGACTAGAAACTGAGTGGCTTAAAAGAACAGAAATGTATCCTTTCATGGATCTGGAAGTGAGAAGTCTGAAACTGAGAAGGCTGCTCCCTCTAAAGGCTCTAGGAGAGAGGACTGTTACTTGCTTCTTCCAGCTACTGGTATTGTGACGCGTGGGGTTGCATGTGGCTGGTGTAAAGAGTGTCAGCCAGCAGGGCCTGATCTGGTCCAGAGTGTAAGGAAACATTTGGCCTGAGTTCTCAGGGAAGGGGCACTAAGTAGGTGAGGATGGAGTACTCGTCAAGGAGGAGAAAGTGACAGGATGGAAATGCCCCAAAGCAAGAAGAGCTTACAGAGTGAAAGGGAGAGTGACCCGAGATCAGGTAAAAGGACACACAAGGTGCCCGCCCCAGGAAGCCTGCTGCAGGAGGAAGATTAAGAGAAGTAAGATAAAGTCAGGTAGTGGGGCGGCAGGGGCAGTCAGTGATGGGTTCAGGCAGGCGAGTGGCCTGGTCAGAATCTGAGCAGGACCTTCAAGTGGAAGAGAGGAGAACGACCCAGAGCCAGCCTTCAGCATCTCAAGAACACCTGTCAGGAAGCTGACGCACAGTGATACGCAGAAGTCCTGGCTGGGCTGCTGGTGAGAAGGGGCACGTGGGCTGTTACTGGTTTCTGGGGTGATGCCATAAGGATGCTCCGGGAGAGATTTCCCTGGTGGTCCAGTGTTAAGACTTCACCTTCCAGTGCAGGGAGTGTGGGTTCGATCCCTGGCCGGGGAGCTAAGATCTCACATGCCTCATGGCTAAAAGTACAAAGCAGAAGCAACACTGTAACAATAATGATGACTTTAAAAATGATCCACAACCAAAAAAAAAAATGCTCTGAGAGAGACTTGAGTATATTTGAGTAGTGACGTTGGCTAGAGCCTGGACTCAGATGGCCACAGAGTTCGTGGCTATTCCATTTTCTTGAAATATCCCCAAAAGGCAAATCTGTAGGGATAGAGTGTAGTTTAGAGGTTGCCTGGGGGTGGGTAGGGGCAAAGTCGGGGTGAGTGCTAACATGCTCATGGATATGGAGTTTCTTTTCAGGGTGATAAAATGTTCTAGGGTTGATTGTGGAATAGTTGCACATCTCTGTGACCATACTAGTGCCATTAAATTGATACTTTAAAAGGAAGGGTTATAAGACATGTGAACTGAATCTTGATAAAACTGTCATATTTTTAAAAAGTAAATATGCTTAGTATATTCAAAATCTAATCTCCTTCCTTCCTCCTACCAATCTGTCAAGTTTATAAGCTTGGGATGGAGTATGCTTAGTCCATGAAATGAAGTATAATTATATTGTCACTTGGGTGATAAGAAAAAATAGCAATCCAAAACGGAAAGGTTTGTTTGAAAAAGTACAGACAAAGAGAAAGAATATATGCTGTGTAAGCAAGTCTCCTCAGTTTTATTTATTCTTTTTTCATTCAACGCATTTATGGGACATCTATGAAACATGTGAGGCACGGCGCTAGGTGCAATTTTATGATTTCAAAGCAACACATAAGCATATCTTCCATCACACAGACTTGAGACCAAGTTTCCTGTGGTTTATAACTAGGCTGTCGAGCCTCCCATCTTTCTTCCTCCTCACAAGTAGCTTACAAGAGCTGATTTTGGTCTCTCACCAATTGCTTACAAAGATTAAACACGTAATCACATTTGGAAATCTCTTGAGATTTACAGACATGTAAAACACTTTCACAGAAAATTCGTAAAAGAGCTGTGTGTCTTGAACAATGAGTTTGTATGATAGCACCATTGAGGATCTTAAACTCACGGGGACTGGGTATGGAAAAGCCATCTCACCACCGGGACTTCCAGATCTGCTTTGGTTTTAGAAGGTTGGGAAGCTGACCCAGCTGGGATCAGTAGCCGATGCCAGGCTGATGGCCCCTGAAGAGACCAGCAGATTATGAAGTTGCTGTGGGAGACTCGGGTCTACCAAAGTCAAATCAGAACCCACCACTCCTTAGGGCAAACCCGGACCTTAGATCCACATGACTTAAAAGTGTTGTCGAAGGCCCCATGCCAGGTCTTCAGAACCTGCATCTCCAGAAGAGGGCCAGGGATGCTGGCAATCCCAGAAGGTTTGCAAACTGCTGTCTATGACAATTCAGATCTTCTGTGGCTTTCGAAGAGCCCTTTAAAAGTAAAGAGAGTTGGGACTTTGTAAGTCAGGCCTCTTGGAGGTGAGAAAGAATTCCCTGGGCCTGCTCTAATTTATGCTGAAGTCCTCAGCATGTAGTTGAGTTGGGTTCTGGTGATTCTGCATATAGGCAGGCAGTAGCCATTCATCTTATCTTCAACTTAAAGATCACGCCTTTCATCTGTCTTTGGTATTTGCAGGTCAGTCCAATGAACTTCCTCCCGGAATTAACGATGCAGTGGTAAAATAGGAGGAAAGTTGTGTGTATAGTCCTAGCAAATGTTACTCTGATGGAACAAAATGTGTTTAGAGAAAGTAGAATTTTCCTTGGGAAAAGAACATAACAGAAAAAAAATCAAAAGAAAAAAATTCTAGGTAAACAGTTAAGCCACCAAAACATATGTATTGCTTTAAGTTTAAGGTTTTTCCTCCATTCAGTGTCTGAATTTCCTTTATTATTCACCAATATTTATGTTTCCAAAAGTGTCTTATTCTCATTTTTCTTGTTGTTCAGTTGGTCAGTTGGTCAGTTTTGTCCGACTCTTCTCGACCCCGTGGACTGCAGCACGCCAGGCTTCCCAGTCCTTCACCATCTCCCAGAGTTTGCTCACACTCATGTCCGTTGAGTCGGTGATGCCATCCAACCATCTCATTGTCTGTCATCCCCTTCTCCTTCCTTCAATCTTTCCCAGCATCGGGGTGTTTTCTAAAGAGTCAGGTCTTTGTATCAGGTGGGCAAAGTACTGGACCTTCAAAACCACTTATAGAGTAACTACACCTTGTCAGGCAAATGTCTGAAATTTTATTATGCAACTTGAAGATTTTAAGAATGAGTGAGCGGAAAAATTGGTAGAACAGAATGGGAAGGACAAACTCAAGACCCTGTATCTCTTCGTACCCCTCTAGACTTGGATAATCCACTTTTAACTAAATCACTGGCTTTCTTTTAGGGCTCCTTCCTTCACAGGGGAGCACAATGAGCTCCACGGAATTAATTAGAACACAGTCCTTCACAGAGAAAGAAAACTTCAAACAATAGATGCTCTTTCAGTAACCACCACAATGTTCCCAAAGCACTAACTGGCTTTCAGACAGATAACAAAGGCTGATTTGCCTTTCCTATTGACTTGAAGGTTTGCTAGCGCTTTAAAAACACATTACATAAAACCTTAGAAATCTTTTGTGAAGATAAATGTGATATTTTTAAGCAGTGATCCTTTGCTCTCATGATTCAAGGTCTAGAGATGGCTCCCAGACTTCTTGAATCAGGGTGAGCATAGATTTTCATTTTTCAAGGTAAACAACACATGAGGGGCTTCATTGTCCTGCTGAGACCTGATCTGTTGGCTTCTCTTGATGAAAAGTCTCATCTGCAGGTGGGCTTCATTTAGTGCAAACTCATTTTTAATGCAGTGATACACGTCTATGGCTCTGAGCATATAGAAGTGCGGGTATCCCTTGTCTTGCAAGAAGGTCTCCTAAAGCAGACTTAGGAGACTAAAAACATTTCAGCTCAGGCTCAGTGCCTCTTCTTTGGGGTTTCTTAAAAACCAAGGTCTCTAAGGTGTCGCTTTGCCCAACTATTACCTAATCAAATGGCCGAGTGGTTAGTGACTGGGATTCAGTCGCGTCACACTGACTCTGTTCCCTGCGCTCCACCATTTTTCTTGGAATTCTGGGTCACTCAAGGGTCCACTTTGCTGTGGTTGTTGAAGAAACCTTGCTTGCAGGGACACAGGTGCATCAAACTTACGCTCAATACGTCACCATTTCAAGCAACGGAGTGAGATTTCTGCAAGTACATCCACACTCATCAGCCAGACATCCCTTTCCCCTCCTGTGATGATAGATGGTATGGCAGGTGTTGCTGGAGTTTACGGAGCCACTGGTGGTAAAGAACCCACCTGCTAATGCAGAAGATGTAAGAGACCCGGGTTTGATCCCTGGGTTGGGAAGATTCCTTAGAGTAGGAAAGGCAACCCACTCCAGTATTCTTGCCAGGGGCCCATGGACAGAGGAGTCTGGGGGCTACAGTCCATGGGGTTGCACAGAGTCAGACATGACTAAAGTGCCTGAACACCCACTCACATTCTAGATGGGATCCTCTGAGTCAGCCTTCCCACAGGCAGATGGGCAGACAGGCAGTCCACCTCCTGCCATTTGTGTGTTCACACCACGGACATGCTAGGAGAAGGCTTGTAGAAGCCCATATCTATGGTAAACTCTTCTGCTCCTCCACGCAGGGAGAAAATTTTGTGCGCTCAGACTTTGGGAAGGAACCCATATCTTTCACTTTGTTCTCTGCATTCTGCAATTCTTAGTGAGTTTGACTGATGGGTGAGCCAAACTAAGATATGCCTTTTCTGGGACTTTGTATAAGGTGAAGAAACATCACGAGCTGGGTCAGAAATAGACAGCAGCTACCGCTTTCAAATGGGCCTCCATTTCCGCCCCCCGCCCCCACCATGGAAGAAGACATACAGCATGGCTCCCAGGTGTAGACAGACCCCAGACAAGAGCCTGCTTTGTGCAAAACAGAGGGGCCAGGACTCCATAGAATACCCACGTGGGGTCTGGTCACTACAGTGGGATGCCCTGTTCAGACAAGCCATCTGAGTACATGAAAAAAAAAAAAAGGAAAATAACCTATAGTTGAACAAATGAAAAGCTAGAATTTTCCTTACCTCTAGAAAAAATAAACAAAAAAATGTCTAAAGAAATAGGCACTTTTGTGTATGGAATCATCCGAGAAGAGATTAACAGTTGTATGGCCTTGCATGAATCAAGGAGGAGGTTAATTCACCCACTGTGCGGAGTGTTGGGGACACGGCGCAAGCAGCTAGGCCAGCATCGCCAGCAGTGCCAGCAGGACGGTGACCAGTGTGCAGGCGCTGGGTGGGGCGCCCGGGGCCGAGCTGGCCGGGTCCTTCAGCATGCACATCACCCGGGACCAGGACCCGTTGTTGGGCAGGGGGGTGACGCCTGTCACCTTGCACATGAGGTTGTAGATATCCACGACTCTGATGGGAGCGGCTCTGAAGTCGGATTTGAAATCTGCAAGGGAAAGGCAAGGAAGCAAGTGGTCAAGGCCACTCCTGGGCTGGGCAGGGCAGAGAGGGGTGAGTCACTTGGTGGAGGGATTATGCTTGGCATTTCAGCAGCTCTAGGACTGGTAGATCCCCCTTGTCCACAGAACCTGGCCAAGAGATTGTGAACCTGGAAGGTGATCTGGAAGGTTCTAGGTGTAAAAGGAAGTTGCTTTCTATGGTTTACGGAGATGTGAGTATGTGCTAAGTCGCTTTAGCGTATCTGACTCTGCGACTGCATGGACTATAGCCCGCCAGACTCCTCTGTCCATGGGATTCTCCAGGCAAGAATACTGGAGTGAGTTGCCATGTCCTTCTCCAGGGGAATCTTCCCAACTCAGGGGATGAAGCTGCATCTCTTACGTCTCCTGCATCTGCAGGTGGGATCTTTACCACTTAGCGCCATGTTTCTTTGAAAGACAAATCAGACAACAAACTGATTTGTGCATAACTGTGCTTCCCTTTGTAACAACAGAACTTTCCTTGAGTACCCAAAGGCCACTTGAAGCTGCTCATTTCTGCAAGCCTCATCTTGCCCAGCTCCTCAGACCCAATTCAGTTGCATAGGTCTCTACCAGGCCACCTATCTGGCAGGGACTGGTTAGCCTGGGTGCCCCCAGCTCAAGAATGTTTCCCATTTTTCTGCCACGTGGAGGTCCCAGGACTGGACAGAACCAGCAATTGTATAGTTTTTCTCAGTGAGGCTAATGCACAGGCCACAGAGACGGTCTCCCAAGTGTGTCTGGAAGATCAGTGGAACATTCCTTGGGAGCTTTTCACTAGCAGATAAAGTAACTTAGCTGTGGGGAAGATAAAGAAGCTGGTATTGGAGTTGGGGACCTGAGTGAAGGCTGCAAACCATCTCATGAAGGAGAATGCTTCCACCCAGATGCTATGTGGACACAGGCCCCCAGGGGCAGGGCTGGCTGTTCACAGCATAGAAAGTAAGGGTGCTGAAGGGACCTTCTCTTTCTCCATAGGAGGCAGAAGAGATGCTGAATGAACATCATCAACTCAATGGACATGAGAATGAGCAAACTCCAGGAGACAGTGAAGGACAGGGAAGCTGGGTGAGCTACAGTCCATGGGGTTGTGAAGTGGGACATGACTAAGTGACCGAACAACAACAAAGAGTGAACGTGAGACGTTAGTGATATTCATAAGCCGCTTCACGGTTAGGTTCCAAACCGGCGCTTCCAACAAAGTATCCAAAACTATTGAAGTTGAATTTAGGAGGGACTTTTATCCATCAATAGTGGCTTCCCTGGTGGCTCAGTTGGTAAAGAGTCTGCCTGCAGTGTGGGAGACCTGGGTTCGATCCCTGGGTCAGGAAGATCCCGTGGAGAAGAAGACGGCAACCCACTCCAATATTCTTGGCTGGAGAATCCCATGGACAGAGGAGCCTGGTGGGCTGCAGTCCACAGGGTCACAAAGAGTTGGATTTGACTGAGTGACTAACTTTCATTTTATCCATCAATAAAGGCCCAGACATGTGCTCTTTTAGTCCCTCCATAATTTTTTTAAAAGGTAGTTTTGGGGCTGTAAGGACAAGTTTTCTATCTTAGAAAATAATCTTTATAATTGCGTTGCTAAAACAATCATGTATCCTTGATTTAAAAAGCAAAGAAACACTAACAGCGACAGCAATGTGACCCAGAAGTGTCCACACCAAATTCTGCTCTTAAGGTTAACCCTGAAATTACAAATACAGACGCAACAGAGAGAGCTCTGCCACAGAGTATGTTAGATCCAGAGCAACATCTCAAGTGATGGGTTTTGCTCATTTTGAGATATAAAAGTAGAATTCCATATAAAGAAGTTCAAGGGCTTTACAGAGCGGCCTGCAGCCACTCACCAGCTGGATAACCTTAGGGGATGGTCAGAGATGCTGCCTAAATCCTAGTTGCAGGCTCCTGTCTGTGCTCAATTGATGGGAGCTGTTGTTATTAATAGAATAAGTGCCCCGCAAGGGAAGGTTCGCATTGAAAATATTTACCCCATAGCTTATGTGAAATGTTCACTTACTTTTAGGGTAGGGAGGGTAAGGATCTGCATTGCCTCAGGGTAAACACTTATTTCAAACAAATTCAGAGCTGCCCTGGGAAGGAGAATGTAGAGGCTGGAGTGCCAACCCTTCTCATCTGAAGGAAAACATTAAATTAGCTAAGGATGGTGGTTGTTGCTGCTGCTGCTGCTGCTGCTAAGTCACTTCAGTCATGTCCGATTCTGTGCGACCCCATAGACAGCAGCCCACCAGGCTGCCCCCGTCCCTGGGATTCTCCAGGCAAGAACATTGGAGTGGGTTGCCATTTCCTTCTCCAATGCATGAAAGTGAAAAGTGAAAGTGAAGTCGCTCAGTCGTGTCTGACCCTCAGCGACCCCATGGACTGCAGCCTACCAGGCTTCTCCGCCCATGGGATTTTCCAGGCAAGAGTACTGGAGTGGAGTGCCATCACCTTCTCCGGAGGATGGTGGTTACACCTCCCCAGAGAAGAATCAGCCACAGCTGAGGAATCAGTGGGGAGGTGGTCCCGTGACACGGAAGACTTATCTCCCTGACTTGCTGTGGATGTAAGGTCACCCTGCCGCATCACGTGGTGGCCGTGTCCTGTCATGTGTGCAGATGGAGGTCAATAGCAAATCCAAGACAGCCGTCCCCAGCCTTTCAGACATCTCCTTCTTTAACATTTGGCAAGAAAAATTGAGGTCAAGCTCTTCTGACCAAAAAAAAAAAAAAAGTTAGTGGATGGACTTAGAGATTGTTATACTGAGTGAAGTAAGTCAGGCAGAGAAGAAGAAATATCATATGTGCTTAGTCACTCCGTTGTGTCCGATTCTTGGCGACCTCATGGACTGTAGCCCTCCATGCTCCTCTGTCCATGGGATTCTCCAGGCAAGAACACGGGAGTGGGTCATGGCCTCCTCTAAGGAATCTTCCTGACCCAGGGATCAAACCTGCATCTTCTGCACTGCAGGCGAATTCTTTACCATCTGAGCCACTAGGCTACCTAGAAATAATGTATGACATCCCTTATATGTGGAATCTAGAAAGAAATGATGCAAATGAACTTCCTTACAAAACAGAAGGAAGACTTAGAGACTTAGGCCAAGGTTAGATTGTTCCAATTAGGAGCTGGGATTAACCAGAGAGAGCCTGTCTTCCAGAATGATTTCCCTTTCACTTAGCTGGACCAGACTTCCTGACTTCTAAAGCTGTATCTGTGCAGCCGTAGTGATGCTCAGCATCCTGTATGAGCGAGAATTACCTCCAATTAATCAGGAGGGGAGTACGTTTATCTCAAAGTGCAGCTAGATTGTTATAAAAGACCTCGCTCTTAAATTTTCTTCTGCGTAAACAGTCAGTGTGTAGAGCTGTTCAATCTTGCGTGCAAAGTGAAGCCAGAAACGTGATGGTTTGTGGGAGGCTGTATCTGCCTGGAAACAGTTTTGCAATTAGCCCAGTGCATTTTCGTCTGGGGTCGTCTTTCTGTCTATAAAAGACTTGGGCTTTTAGTTTTAAAGGAGCGTATGATAGAGGCCTTTGTTAATGGACAAAAAGCTCCCCACTGAATTTCAGCTGTTGCAGCTCTGGGTACTGGGTTTAAAATTTTGGTTTGAGGCTAGATTCATTTCTGTTTTAAAATCTGCCCAAGACGCTTGCTCATAAACACTCCAGCTGACAAGTGTTTTGCGTTCATGATCTGATTCCTCTCTTTTAGGGAGGGAGGAGGTGATGCCTTTGAATGAAAGCACCCCTGTCTCACTGGCCTCTGTGTAAAGGCCATGGCCTTCAATGTCTCCATGCTGAGCTAGCGGTTGACCTCACAGCATCCTCAAGCCTCCATCCTGAACTCGGCTGGCTTCTGAGCTCCGCAGATCTAACCTGGTGCTTGGCTAACAGGTAGCTGTTACTGGTTGACGGTATCAAGAGGAAACATCCTCTGAACTCTCTGAGGCCAATGTCGTGAACCCAGCTGTGCCCTAGAAATGCTTGCAGCTACTGGTCCTGTTGCTTGCTTAAGGACGTAGGGACTTGGATGATGTGTGGGCAATGATGTGGACCCACGTGTGTTCCCTAAGCTCGGCCTCCCAGAGGCACCCGTGGAGGGGGCGGAAGTTGACACCGTGTAGCTCTCAGCAGGTTTTTTTTTTTTTTTTGTGGTTGAGAGAGTGACCTGAGGTGAATGGAATGAAGGAGGGCTCACAAGCATCTCTGCCCGGTATGTTGAGGAGGAGGGCAGGGCTTCCAGGTATGACCTCTAGCCTATCACCTGATAGGAAAGCGTGGGCTTTTGTGAGCTAAAACATTTTGATCGAAACATTCAGAAAAAGGAACTTTGACTGTGGATATCAGGGTAAGCTAATAAGCTTAATGTTTAATAAGGAGTGTGGATAGCAGGAAGGAAGACAAGGAGCTCGTGATCTCATCAGCTGACTCTTGATAGTTGTTGACTGCTTTTCAGGCTTTTTTTTTTTAAGGGCATGTACAGGTAATAGTATGATTGTTAGAGCGTTTGATAAACTTCCAAAATGTGAATTTTACAGTGCTGTGTTAATTAAAGCAAATGACCAAATGGGCCCCCCTCACCCCACCTCTCTTCCAGACCCAGGAAGCCATCAGGTCCAAGAAGGCAAAGTCAATTCGCTCTCATCCTAGACATGAGAGCAGAAGTCATTCTGGCTCATCCTCAAAGTGAGTCACAAAACTGTTTCCTAGCCTGCCGTGAGCACATCCTAGCTTCTGGTGGGCCCTAGACTGGCTGACCCGCACAGCGGTGGCCGCTCTAGACAGGGAGGAAGTGTGGAAGTGTCAGACCCCTTGAAGCGAGCACATCGACTCTGGGACTTGTGGCTGTCAGCAACCTGGTGCCTGATAAGCTTTCTTGGACATCAGATGGCTGTGAAGGGATGTTTTGATGAATTAAGTAAAAAATGAATCACAAACATGTGGAATACATTTTCCTCACTGTGCTTGAGATTTAAAACTTACAGGGGGAAGTATTTGGCCACATTTGCCAAACCCAAGAAGCATTTGAAAGCAAGCCAGCCAAAGACATTTCGTGGAGACCGGCTGGCTTTGCTCATAAAGAGGATCCATAAAGAAATCACTCCAGCCTTTCCGACCGCCGTCAGCCCCTGATGCCTTGGGGGAGGAGTGACTAAGATCTTGCCTACCAGGTCCGAAGGCCAGGAAGATGCCCCTCATGGCTCTGAGCTCGTTGTCGTATCCGTGCCAGCCCCAGTGCCAGCCTTCAGGCTTGCGGGTGACAGTGCTGTTCATCCAGAATGGAAGCGACTCTCGATTCTGAAATCAACAAGGCATTGACATCACCCTGTGACCAGGCCAGGGGGTGAGCAAGCATCAGATTCAAACTACCACCCACCCAGAACAGGGCTTTCCTGCTCAGGGGTCTCAGCCAGGGTTGTCCGACCTCAGCCGGATCACTTCCCACTCCAGGTAGCTCGAACCTTTAGAGGTGGCCTGTTAAATTGCCAGAGAGCCCTAGTTCTGAAAGTCTCTTCTTGCACTGGGCTGAACTGTGCCTCGTAATCAGTTTCAGAGCCACTAAACATAGCGTGTCAGAAACAGAAGGGACGTGAAAGTGTACCTGTGGTATAATAAAAAATAGAGTTGGCCTTTGTCCCAGGTTCCCTGGCCCAGAGCACCTAAACCCTTGGAATTTCCTGAGTGCTGGGGGTGTTTTGTGAGTCCTTAGTTCCCACACCTGAGTTTATGCTAATGGGATGATGGGATGATCTTTGGGGTCTGGGGCTAGATAGCTTCAGGATGGGGGCTGGTCACCAGAAGAACCAAGAAGAGAGTTAGAACTTCCAGCCCTATCCTCTGATCTCTAAGACTGAGTTCAACCTTGTGGGTAATGATTTTGTTACCTGAGCCAACACAGTGAGACCCCACGTAAACCCCCAGGAACAGCAGGGTCCAGGGAGCGTCTGGGTTAGTGAACACACAGTGATGGGAGGCTGGTGCCCCCGACCTGGGTTCTCAGCACCCCTCACCGCCACAGCGTGCCCTGGGCCTCTCTTCCATTTGCCTACCCCTGCGTAGCACCCTTTATAAGAAGATTGTCATCGTGAGTGTAGCAACTCCCTGAGTTCTGCGATTTATCTCAGTGAGTCATCAAAGCTGAAGGCGTGTGGTGAGAACCCTTAGATTCGTGGCCAAGTCAGACACAAGTGTGGGCAGCCTGGGGACCAGGGACTTGGGACGAGCATTCAGATGTGCGGGCTGTCTTGTGGGCCGGAGCCTTAAAGTATGGGTCTGCTCTAACCTGGGGTGGTATCAGAGTGGAATTGAAATGGTAGGACACCTGGTTGCTGTGGGAGAAATGTTGCTGGCAAACACAGCGGCTAATGGAATCGCTTCGTTTTCCTAGCCCAGCCTCAGAAGCCCTGAGGCAGCGGGCCTGCACCACCCCAGGGGCCCCTCCATTGGAGGAATCAGCCCTGTCCTCTGTTTGTCCAGCTCCACCCCGAGGAGCGACTCCAAGCACAGAAGTCCTCCTCTCCACTGAGCCAGCCTTTGAAGATGGCCCCGTGTTCCTCTCCTTCATGCCTCGTGGATCTTCACATCCTTTGACCATTCTTCATTCGGATTGGCTTCCAGACCTGTCGCTGCCCTGTCACCCGTCTTTCCTTCAGAACTAAATTTTCCTAGGCTGTAGCAGCATACTTGAGAGACAGCAAAGCTCACAGGAGGTTTTGCAAATCCCGCGGAGACTGTAGCCAGCTGGACACAAACCGAGCTCTTTGAGGCAGACTAAGCCTTCATTCCTGATAGTCTGATCATCTTCTGGCTCAACAGGGTTTAATATGACAAGTTTTCCAAATGCAGGAGGTAGAACTGACTAGTCGTGATGAATGCGTGGAAGCAGCGGAGCTCAAGGACCAGGGATTTACAGGTCTGCTTCCCTGGTGGCTCAGACGATAAAGAATCTGCTTACAATGCAGGAGACCTGGGTTCGATCCCTGGGTTGGGAAGATCCCCTGGAGAAAGGAATGGCAACCCACTCCAGTGTTCTTGCCTGGAGAATCCCATGGACCGAGGAGCCTGGTGGGCTACAGTCGGTGGGGTCGCAGAGTCGAACACGACTGAGGGACTCACGCCTTCGCAAGGCTTGTAACAGCACCTGTATGCTGTTCTGTGTGCCGTGCGGTTCACTGAGAGCCTCCCCCGATATCCACTTAGGCGTCAACACCTCCTGCTGTGGATAGTATTTTTTTTTTTTTGCCATTTTGGCACAGAGAGGTTAAGTGACACTCTTAAAGTTACACAGCTGTTGGGAGGCAGGGCTGGGCCTGGAAGCCAGGGCGTCAGTCTCCTGGTCTTCGTGCACCTCCAGGACCCCACAGCCAGAGGTCACTGCAGGGCTCCTACAGCCTGTCCCTTGCCGCTTCATTCACTGAGTGGCAGCCAGTATGGAGATGAGATTTTGAATAGGATGTGGGTTAAATTCTGGTTTGTTGCTTTCCAACTCTGTGATCCTGGGCAAGCTGCATCTCTTGTCCGAGCTTCAGCTTCCTTGCTGGATGTGACAACATCCACCTCAGAGACTCTGAGGGATAACCTGACTGTGTGCTATGCCTGACACACAGTAGGTGCTCGATAAACAGCTGGGGGCAGTCTCCAGATGCCACCGGCTGCAGGGTGAGGTGCTCCAGGCTTGTGCAGCAGGGTTGATCCCTCCTTTGCTTATTTAGCTGTCATATCACATTCACGGCCGTCCTGTCTCACCCCATAAATCGCTCCCTGGCATTACTACTTTCCAAATCGCACTGTTTCATTGACTCTCTGTTTCCTCAATTTCCATCCCTCCTTCTCCAGCTGTAGCTTGTATTTTTCCACGGAAATATATTTATTAACTTACTGCATTTCTAGTTTATACCCACTTTTGTTCTCTGTGGTCATGCTCACAACACATGCCAGCTTAGCTTCGTTTGTTAATTTCATGTGCTGCTCCCCTCCCCACCCCAGTCTACAAGGCAGTGATTCCTGAAGAACTAGGTAGGACATGTCACTAGCAGTGTCACTAATTGTGAACCCCATGGGACATACGTGGAAGGACAGGTGGAAGGGAGACAAAGCCTGCCTGATTTGAAAATTCCAGTCTAACTTCCACATGCAAACATACAGCAACAAGGCATCTCAGCCTTGAAGATGACGGGAGATCTGTATGATTGCCGATAAAGCCACTGGTATTTTTTATTAACATGACAAGTTGCTCTGGTGAAACAACTGTTCTTGCTTTTTTTTTTTTTAACAACTATGTTTACTGATTTTAACAAGTAATAATAACCTGGCTAGCTAGTTATGTGAGAAGCTAAGTGATTGAACGGATTACGTGACATAATCAGACTGAGTGGATTATATGACATAATCTAATTACATGACTTAATGAACCTCAAGAAGGGGAGTTGATGAATTTTTCCCTTGTCCTTCCTGGTGGCTTTTACTGATTCACTTGGTCCTGTGTCTCCTCCCACTGCCCCACCCCCACATTATCACACCAGTGCAGGCCTGTGCAGCCGTGTAATGCACACCTCACACATGCAACCCTGCTGGTGAGGCGGTCCACACCTCCCACGTCCCCGGGCTGGGGTGTCCTCAGTTTACTGGTTGAGGAGCCTCCATCCCTCCTGAAACCTCCCAGGTCCGGGGACCACCATACAGCGCCACCTAGCGACATCCTGGGGTGCCCACTGAGTGTCATTTGTTGTCCAGCACCTTCTGGTACCCCTCCTCTGTACAGGGGTGGATAGCAGTGCCAGGACCTCCCCCCGATTTATGAGCCCCTAAACTAGCTCGCTGTTTCTAATGGGAAGGACCCGGAAACCGTTCCTCAGGAGGAACACTGAGGAACGGCTGTTACTGTGTTTATAGACGTATGTTCTAGTATTTGCTGCCTGCCTTGTATTCTTGCTGCCTCACTCCCCTACCAGCTCACCACCAAACGCCTGCCAGAAGCTTGCTGAACTGGGGAAGCCAGGTGATTACTTGTGAGATGAGTGTTTTGGTTTCTAGACTAGATCTTTGTCTCATTCATCCGTGGCATTAACAACAACAACAACAAAGTAGCCTTCGCTATTTACCCCCCAGATCAGCAAACCAGTTAATGAAGTTTGTTCGGCACTTGCTGGGACCCATCTCTTTGACTCGGCATTTTTGGATTCCTTTCTAGAGCTGAGCTGAGCTGTCGGGAGTGGGGTGGGGGCACAGTCAGAAATGGGGGTGGCGCTGGGAAGGAGGGTCAGGGTGACAGGAGTGATGGAAGGCCGGGGAGAAGCAAAGGGCGGCCTGGACAGTCTGCAGTCGCTGTTGTCTGTCTGTGGCTGAGGCACTTGCTTTGCTGAATTGTCCAGCATTTACTCACTTCACACTGCTGCATTTGGAGACTATATTAGCACGTGCTGTTCTTACCAGCTCCTTTTAATTTTTCCTGGGAGCAGATCAGAAAACAGTAGCTAAGCCACAGAGAAAATGATTCCTGAGGAGGCAGGAGGGTCACCAGGTCTGAAAACATCTGGACTCCAGCTCTCACCTCACACCCCAAAGTGACTTCTCCCCTGATGGCCGAGGAGGTGGAAATCCATCCTCCGTGGGTTCCGTCCCCTGACCACAGTCGCTGGTGGGGGCCTTGTCTGCGTAGCCCTGCTCTGCCTGGGTGACCTCCTCTCCCATCTCTCCCTGGAAACACGCTGTCTACACTGCTGGATCCCAAGCCTGGCTGTGCACACAGCACCCTGAATTTATCCCGAGTCTCACTTTGGGTGTTTGGGTTCACAGGTGGGTAAGGCGGCGACCCTGTCTATTTAATAGTCATCCCCTGGGTGGCTGGGATGCATCGTCGGGCCTGGAAACCGCTGGGAGTCTTTCACCTGGCATTTGTCCCAGGCTGTGTTCAACGATTATCTGTCCTTTCCTGAGAATGCTTTGTCTTATGCTGGTTGCCACGCTGAGTCTGTGTTTCAGCTGCCGTGGGTGCAGAGTCAGTCTCAGAGTCGCTCACTTGGGGTGCTTTCCAAAGAGGAATCATGGCGGCCGACTGGCTTTTCCAGTATCCTCGGCTGGCGCCAGGTTCACTGATGGTTATACATCTTGACCACCATCCCTCGTGTCAGCCCCTAAAAGTGTAATTCCTGCTGAGAAGTGGGGTCCCCTCCTTCTCTCTGGATGAGGCCTCTCACCCCGTGTCTAGGGTGCTGGGGAACAAAGGTGAAATCAGGTCCAATTAAAATCAGTAAGTAACATGTGAACCCCTGTCTAAGGTGTGTAACGGGCCTAATACAAATGAAATCGACCTTATTCCCCTAGCACAGGGTTGTAACAGGAGCTTCCCCTGCCCTCCACAGTGCAATAAACTCACAGCATCTCAGGCTGGAAAAGGCACCCGGTGATGTCTCGGGAGAGGCCTCAGTCGGGACTCTTGTGGAAGACAGCACGGTTTGGCTGGCTCCGGGGTTTTGCTGCCAGGGTTAAGGTCGAGCTAGGTGACAAAGCGCCGTGTCTCAGGCTTTGTGGCATCACTGTTCTAAACCCTCCTCTCAAGAGGCTTCCTTTGGGGTGACTCTTCAGAGCCCTTGGGAGCGGTGGTCACAGACCCTCAGATGTTTGTTTGCTACCCTGCTGCGAAAACAAGTCCCCCCAACCATTTCTCTGTCTTAGAAGGCCGCCTCTTTCTAAAGCAGAATTTAATGTCTTAGGCCCCAGGCCCTGGTCTCACCCTGGCAAGCCCACTGCCACGCACAGCCTCGTTCTGGAAATTGGGAAATGCCGAACAGCAGGAACAGCAGGGCCCAGAGGCGGCAGAATTCCTCAGAGAAGAGAGAAGAGCTGGAGCAGGGCGCCCAGCGGGTGAGCTTCCTTCTACTTCTTTCCCCCAAGATCGTGCTTGCTGAAGCCCGCCGAGGGTGAGGAGGGCATTGCGTGCCCTCCAACTGCTTACGGCAATGACCTTGGTCCTCGCCAGAAGGCAAGCGGCTTCCAGCCCCCGACGCAGGCATCCTGGACCTCCAGCATCTCAGGCCCGTGGGAAACCACTCCGGCTGCCGCTAAAACTCAGGAGCCACGCTCTCCAGCTTGTCTTGATTTCCCCAAGTATTTTGGGCCCGGGGCCTAACTGCCGCTCAATCCCAGGCCTGAGAATTGAGCCTGGCATTTCATATCCTTTGCCGGTTTTTGAAATAAATCTTTCCTCGGGAGACCAATATGGGCCTTTTTTTGGAAGCTGAAGCCTGCATTTGCTGCATTTCTCTCCACGCAGATAAGAGTCCGGAGGATCCACAATGAAGCTCCACGTCTCACGATCTTTCACCAGCTTCTGGCCGCATCTGGCCGCCTTTCTGAGCACGGTGTCAGGAGGGGGACACTGTCCAGGAGAGGGCATGGGAATCAGCCCCTGAAGCTGAGCAGGACCGGGGACAGCTGAGGTGTCTGCCCACCCCTGGACTCCAGCTGGGGGCTAACTGGGCCAGGACAATGGCCACTGGTGGTTTCAACACCTTTTCTCTGTTGAAATCTCTTCTAGGGCTACTAACAATTAGTCCAGGTGAAAGGCCTGACTTAGCTTTCCTCTCTGGGTACTTAGTCACTCATTTATTAGCCTATAAATAAAACAATTTGTCAAAAAGACCTTGATGCTGGGAAAGATTGAGGGCAGGAGGATAAGGGGATGACAGAGGATGAGATGGTTGGATGGCATCATTGACTCAATGGACGTGAGTTTGAGCAAACTCTGGGAGGTGATGAAGGACAGGGAAGCCTGGCGTGCTGCAGTCCACGGGGTTGCAAACAGTTGGATAGGACTGAGCGACTGAACAATAACAACAAGTAGTCAAGAACCAACTGTCTCTATTTATGAATTCCTTTCTTAATTTCGTATTCCACAAACAGGTACTGAGCCTCTGCCATGTACCAGGTTCCACAGAGGAAAACCCAGGCTAAGATGCTACAGACCTGCCCTCAAGGAGCTTCCACCCCGGGAAGCATCTGGGCCTGCCTCCTGAGTGTCTTTGGACCACCCTAGACATTGTGACAACTCCAGTGGCTCAGTGGGTGAAGAATCTGCCTGCAATGCAGGAGACACAGGAGACATGGGTTCAATCCCAGGGTCGGGAAGATCCCCTGGAGGAGGGAACTGGCAACTCACTCCAGTATTCTTGCCTGGAGAACCCCATAGACAGAGGAACCTGGTGGGCTACAGTCCAAAGGGTCAAAAAGAGTCGGACGCGACGGAGTGACCTACACACAGCCTGCCCAGCCCCTTACTAAGTGCCCCCTGGTGGAGGGATGGATGCAGAGCCTGGGTGGGTGAAAAGATCTGTGGGGAAACCCCATGGGCTGGGGCTCGGTGAGTGCAGCCACGTGCACGTGCATGGCTCAAAAGCTCCAGTGACGGTGTGACCATTGTCCCCTGACAAGGACATGCAAAGAGAGGGTTTACAGAGGACGGTGACCAGGTCTTAGAGAGACAGAGGGGTGGAGGCACCATTTAGGAAGCCCTGTTTCCATGCTTGAAGAGAGGAGCTTGGCAGGTGTGACTGGCTGGGGCTTAACCTAGGCAGGTGGCCTGGGTTTGTTTTTTTTTTTTTCTTTTCTGCTACTTCATGGTTAGTCTTCTGGGAAAATGAACATATTCAGCTTCCTGCCCCTGTAGGAGAGGAGGCCAGAGAAGGTACTGGCACTAGTTGGAAATCCAGTCTGTATATTAACTCTCACAATGAAAAACAAACCGTGGGAGCCACTAGGCAGGGGGCCTTGCTTTTATAATGTCAGGGTAATGGTGCCATTCCAGGTGACAAAGTCAATCTGTTTCCCTGCCTTTATCTTTGTCAGTGACAGCTCTCCGAGCAACCATTAAAAAAAAATAAAAAACAGAAAGAACTCAGTGGTATCTTCCTGTCGGAGCAGCTGCCTAAGAGCCTGCCGAACTTAAGTTGGTGCCAAAAGTTGGTGTTTATATGGGAAGGGCATTTTTGCCAAGGAAACCAAATCTTGCATGTTTATGGGATGGCGGTTATAGGGGAAAAGGAAGGAAAGATGGGATTCTGTTTTATTGGCCCCAACCAGCAGCAATTTGTCCTGACTCAGCTGTTTTCATATTTAAGCCAGGAAGGAAAAAAAAAAGCTCCTCTGATAGCCAAACCCAGACTCAGAGCAGCTGCTTTTAAAGCTGAGAAACTGTCCCGCTGCAGATGCAACCCAAGATCCCTCGCTGGGCACTGGTACGGAGGTTACAGAGCAAACACAGCGTTCTGTCACCACGTGGGGAGAGACTTTGCAAATAAGAATGGGGGTAGATTAATAGTCCTGGCACAGAGTAGCAACAGGGGCATAGAGCGACGTTTTCGATTCTCCGTAGTCAAGTAAGTTTAGTAAACAGCAGGGAGATGTAAAAGAAAAAAAAAAATCTAAGCAGGGAAAGAATGAGTCCTCGCTTTTAGGATTTTTCAGAAGATAGAGTAAAACCCCAATATTAAATCTAAGTATCAGAAATTATAAATTAAAATTAGAAATTGTAACTTTTAAAATTATAATTTATGAATTAGAAAATTATAAATTTTAACCAGGAATTAAAATCCTTAGATTATTAAATCTAAGAATCAGATTATTATTTTCATATGTGAATCTTGAAAATAAAAAATCTGTAAATTTGAAGATAGTAAAATGATTAAGATATTCAGTCTAGGAGACTAAGGTACCACAAAAAACTGGCTGAAAGATATCTAAATTTCTCTTAAGGGGACTGGGGACCACCGTGATTTTCTAAGGAACCATTTATGTTTTTATGTTATATACACCTTGAGTTACAGTAATATATACTGTATAGTCATTGCACTTTACTCTTTGAGTTGGCTTCTAGGAAGCTCAGAACCAGCTTTGTGAACTGCAGTTCACATCAGGGAATCCCTGTTTTCCATACCTGAGTCCCTAGATGTCCATTCATTTGCCTGATCAGTATTTCTGCTGATGGCCACCTGCCCTCACTCTGGCAGATTAAACCCCAGTCTTAGGTCTGATATGATCGTCCCTTAGTGTCCACAGGGAACTGTTTCCATGAGCCCCTTGGGTACCAAACTCCATGGACGCTCAAGTCTCTTGTACAAAACGGCATAGCATTTGCAGATAAGGACACACTTTCTCCTGGGTATCTCAAATCACCTCTGGATTACTTATGATACCACAGGCAATGCAATGTGATATAAATAGCTATAAATATAATGGAAACGTGATGTAAATAGTTACCAACACTCAGCAAGTTCAAGCTTTGCTGTTTGGAACTTTCGGGAATCTTTTTCCCCCGGAGTATTTCTGATTTGCAGTTGTTTGAATCTACAGATGCGTAACCTCAAATTCAACTGTACAACGACCCTCGTGGGCCAACATCTGCCACTCCCTTTTACCCTCTAGTCTGATCAGTTTGCAGCCCAGCTTCAAATTCATACCGACAAGAACTCAGGCCCTGTCTGGGAACCGAGTGTACATGGGACCGCAGATTCCCCTGGAAGAGGGTGGGGGGTGGGCTTTCCCATCTGGCCAGGTATCAAAGCTGATGCAAGAGACTAATGAGCATGGGGTCCGGGCAGACAAGGAGAAGGCTGCTGAGATCTTTAGGGCATCAGGCAATTAGGGTTTGGACTCAGAAGGCAAGAGAAGCTCTGTAAAATCAAGCTGGCAAACCCGAGACCTGGACCTGCCTGCGGACTTTTGTTTGCCAGTCACTGCTCTTTAAGGTGAAAGCAAAGCGGAGCCTCTCCTGGCTCTTCACTGCCCTAAAGCAATTGCTTTGGTTCGCAGTAATTGTTCCGCTTTCAACTGAATAGGTTACAGTGTAAGCCTGGGTAATTGAGTTAAGGCCCGTTTGTTAAAATACAACAAGTCTGGAGCCACGAAGTCTAAACCTTGGCTCTGGGTCGGAGCCTCCCGTTTGCATCTGCAGTCATCTGACCAAGCCTTTCAATTCTCTCAAGAAGGAAATAAACACAGCCAATGAGAGAGTTGGGTAAAAAAAAACGAACATTTTCAAGTGGAAAAGGTGAGTAATTATTTACCTTTGGCTGTTTGATAGAATTTGTATCATGGATGTCTTGTCGTGTTTTATGTTTACCTCAGTTATGAACCATCCTTCATCGGCCTCTAGGGTCAGAGGGGAGACAAACTTCCCTTTCTTGTAATAGAACCTGCTCGGAATGTCTTCCTTCTCGTAGACAGTCATGTGCTCCACTCGCCTCACTTTGTTATATATCTGTAAAGAGAACCAAGAAGGACCAGGTTTGCATTCTCTTTCTTACATATGCATGACCATATATTGGACCTGGTGGAGAGGATCCTCTTATAAAAACTTACTTATGTCAAAAATGGTGACTGCAGCCACGAAATTAAAAGATGCTTACTCCTTGGAAGAAAAGTTATGACCAACCTAGATAGCATATTCAAAAGCGGAGACATTACTTTGCCAACAAAGGTCCATCTAGTCAACGCTATGGTTTTTCCAGTGGTCATGTATGGATGTGAGAGTTGGACTGTGAAGAAAGCTGAGCCCCGAAGAATTGATGCTTTTGAACTGTGGTGTTGGAGAAGACTCTTGAGAGTCCCTTGGACTGCAAGGAGATCCAACCAGTCCATTCTGAAGGAGATCAGCCCTGGGTGTTCCTTGGAAGGAAGGATGCTAAAGTTGAAGCTCCAGTACTTTGGCCACCTCATGTGAAGAGTTGACTCATTGGAAAAGACTCTGATGCTGAGAGGGATTGGGGGCAGGAGGAAAAGGGGACAGCAGAGGATGAGATGGCTGGATGGCATCACTGACTCAATGGACATGAGTTTGAGTGAACTCTGGGAGATGGTGATGGTCAGGGAGGCCTGGCGTGCTGCGATTCATGGAGTCGCAAAGAGTCGGACACAACTGAGCGACTGAACTGAACTGAACTGATGTCAAAAATACTATAGCAAAATTAAAATATGAATGGGAAATTGGTCTGCCTGGGATTAAATACCCCCAAGGTCAAAGAAGTGCATTTATTCTTTGATTAGACCTAGAGCATGTCCTACCTACACCTGATTCTAAAAAAACTAGTAGGGATGTCCCTGGCAGTCCAGTGGTTAGGGCGCCATTCTTCCTAAGTACGGGGGGCTTGAGTTCGAGCCCTGGTCGGGGAACTAGAATCCCACATGCCATGTGCCCCCCCCCCCACAAAATAAAGTACTAGTAACTGTTTGCCAGTAATTACACTGCTGATCTGACGAACACGTAAACCCTATACGTATTTTTAGTATTTAACAGCAGCTTAAATCTGTATGGCTGAAATTAAAACCAACTGGCTGATGTTGAGTCTTTGGTGCTTAGCCAAATCAGGCATTCATTCCTGGGTAGACCTGAATAGAAAATTGAGTTTATCCACTCAACTCTGAAAAATAATGAGTCTTTAGGCTGTAGAAAGTTTCTAATGGCCCTGTGAGTTATGATTTCCCATATTAGAAAACCCATAATTCTTAAGGAAAGGAGGGTGCACCCCCAGAAAGATTTTAGTTAAGTGGAAACTCCCATGGCACGCAGGGGGTCTCACAAACTCTTGTGCCCATCATGTGGCGAGCTGTCACCCAAAAACACAGCCCCTGCTCCTGAATAATCCACCAACCGCTTTAGGCAGCTTGCACCTGCCTGACGTACACACCACACTGGAAGCGAGAAGCTCGAGCCGCTGATGCTCTGGCATCCTGAGGCCCAGGTACCAAGTTGGAGACACGGATGGTGCTCCGTGCCCATGGAACAGAACTTCTTTGCAAGAAGCCATTGACTGTGGGAGCTGCCAGTGTGGAAAGCATTCTTCCCAGTTTCACACTTACGGAGTTCACGGGAATGCTGAGCACACAAGTTGAATGCCTGCACTTGCTGACCACGGGGCTTCTGTGTGGGGAGGGGATGAGGCTGGGGGAACAGCTTTATGGGCACTGTGTTCCTCAACCCCACACTGACAGATCTCAGACTCTTAGGTGGGAGGGAGCAGGCAGGGTTGGGAGGGGTGTCTCTCTCTGGGCCAAAACGGAAGACACAACAGCCTGCACCAGCGCACCATCAACACCAACCACACCACTGCTGTGAGGACGGGTGGAGGTGCCAGGCCCAGCTCAGGCCCATTCCTGGCTCCCTGCGGGTGGTGCCCTGACTGCAGGTGGTGTGGGACCCCTGGAGGAAGACAGCAATTCTCTCCAGGAGGGGCGGAAGCCCCAGGGCCTGCCCTGGGAGACGACCAGGCCACACAGGGCCAAGCAGTCAGCCAGAGGTGCCACTTGCTCCTTTAGCTTCTCAGTGTGGTGTGCCAGCCACTCAGATGGAAGTATTGTTCGGAGGGACAGGTGAGTGGGGGTCTTGCCATCCCAGGTGCCCAGTTCCTGGGGGGCAAGGACTGCCACACCCTTTTGGGAATGGCACTCTCCAGGGGTAGTCACTGCCCTTGGTGACCGTCTGCAGTCCCTGCCGTGGGCCCAGCAAGCTTCTCGTGCTTCAGAGCCACCCAGGAGGGTGGCGACAATGCTACCAGCTCCCAGGCGGGACAGAGGTGCAGCAGGAAGGCTGGTCAGGGAGCCGCTCAGCTGCTGAGGGTTGGAGTCCCATCCCTGGCCAACCTATCACACACGCAGCCTCAGCCCGGGTTCACTGGTCACCTTCTCCCCGTGCCCTGATGGGAACAGACCAGACTGGCCGCTCTCTTCCAGAGAAGAGCACACAGTGCGGGCATCCGCTGTGCCCAACACGTGCTGCATGTCGCCCAAGAAGAAAGCAGCCCTGTGAGGGGCTGAGCCCTTGGCAAGCTGAGCACTGCGCATCCTTCATCTCGCTTCAGAGCCACTAACGTTCCGAGCTCATCTCAGACAAGAGAAGACACGGGAGGATGAACTGCTGGACAGAAGTCACCCGGTGAGGGAGGGGCCGCGTGGGTCACCTATCTCCAGAGTCCTGGCATCCCAAGGTTGCCCAGCATTTCTGCCTTGAAACTACAGATAAAGACCCAACACAGACACCCCTGTCCCCTCCGACTCGGCCCACCACCCACCCTTCTTACCTCAGAATGCTTCCCGGGGGCCGGCCACAGGCTCACAACGGGCCCTCGCCCCTTCAGCTGCTGCAGGTCACGGAGGCTGATGTAGTTATCCAGCTCAATCACTTTGTCTATCCAGGAAATGTCAGTCATCCCGTGATCTGAGAAGATGATGACGTTAAGGTCGTCCTGCAGCTCCCGTTCCTTGGGGGCGGGTGGGGGGCAGGAGAGGCGGTCAGGACGGCATCCACAGAAGGGCCGTCTCAACACTGGCTGTCTTGCAAAGAGGTGTTTTCATTTTCTTTTTAATTTTTTTCACACCAAAAACATTCATTTTGTACTGGGGTATAGCCAATTAACAATGTTATGATGGTTTCAGGTGAACAGTGAAGGGACTCAGCCGTACATATACATGTGTCCACTCTATACCCCCAAACTCCCCTCCCTCCCAGGCTGCCACATAACACTGAGCAGAGTTCCCTGTGCTATACAGTAGGATTTTTTTGGTTATCCGCTTTAAATATAGCAGTGTGTACCTGACCTTCCCAAAGTCCTTACTTAACTTACGGGCTTTAGGAGAAAGAGTTCATCCTCAGTTCTGAATTTAATCATCTGATTGTCTGCCTTAATGCAACACGGCTCAAAATCGTAGCAGAAGCACTTTGGGGAGGGAGGCCCGGGAGCCCATGCTGAACCTGATACAGACAGGCTCCAGGTTTTTAAGATAGCCGGTCGGTTTTCATCCTCTTTGGGGCTTGCAACATACTCATGTGGGAAATATGATGACTATCACTTGCCCATTTTACACATGTTTGAAAAATTAAGCCCAGGAAAAATTTAAAAATTAATACTTTAAGTCAGACAGAGAAAGTCAAATATCATATGATATCATTTTTATGTGGAATTTTAAAAAAATGTTTCAAATGAAATTATTTACAAAACAGAATTAGACTCATGGGCATAGAAATCAAACTTATGGCTACCAAAGGGGAAGTGGAAGGAGAAGGATAAAGTAGGAGGTTGGGATTAACATATACACTACGGTATATAAAGTGAACATAAGATGGTGATGGTGGTGGTGGTTTAGTCACTAAGTCCTGTCCAACTCTTTGCAAACCCATGGACTGTGGCCCACCAGGCTCCTCTGGCCATGGGATTCTCCAGGCAGGAATACTGGAGTGGGTTGCCATGCCCTCCTCCAGGGGATCTTCCTGACTCAGGGATCGAACCTGAGTCTCCTGAGGCTCCTGTTTGGCAGGTGTATGCTTTACCACTGGGCCACCTGGGAATACTGTAAAAATACAAGGGACTATATTCAATACGTTGTAATAGCCTATAATGAAAAAGAACCGTGTGTGTGTGTGTGTGTGTGTGTGCGTGTGTGTAACTGAATCACTTTGCTATACACCTGAAATTAGCACATTTCAAACCAACTATACTGCCATAAAAAAATAAAATTAAGAAATAATACTTTGCTTAAAGTCATTCAGTAAGGGTGTGGCAGGATCAGGGAGAGAACCCAGGCCTGGTTTCGATGCCCATGGCGACCTGGTGACCGGACTGATAGGCCTGGGGTAAAGCATCGGCCCATCCCACCCGCTGAGCCAGGCGGCCATGCAGATCAGGTCACTTCAGCACCACTGGCCTGGCTGTTCACAGGGGATCTTGCGGTGTTTGGGAGACGCTATATGAAGAAAAGCTTCCCTGGGGGCTCAGCTGGTGAAGAATCTGCCTGCAATGTGGGAGACCTGGGTTCAATCCCTGGGTTGGGAAGATCCCCTGGAGAAGGGAAAGGCTACCCACTTCAGTATTCTCGCCTGGAGAGTTCCAGGGACGGTATAGTCCATGGGGTTGCAAAGAGCTGGACACGACTGAGCGACTTTCACTGTATGAAGAAAAAGAGAACCTACCCCCCCACCGCCACCCCCAGTCCCTCGAGCTGGCCCAGTCAGCTCTCAGAGTAAGAAGGGCGATGCCGAGGGCTGGGACAGTCCAGGAGACAGAGGAGAGGGACAGAGGGAGGTTAGTCCGTGGGCCGGGTTTCCGGTCACCTGGATCCACTTGGTCATGTACGCCATCACGGTGTCCACAGCCTTCACTGCGTCTTTCCTCTGTGCCGATGAGGGCCCGTAATGGTGGCCTTCCACATCGACACGCTCATAGTAGATGGCTGCGAGGTCCGCCTGGCCGCTCCTGGGGGGCAGGGAGAGACATGCGGCTGAGAGAAGCCCCCCAGCCTTCTCCCCTCCCGACCTGCGGCCCTGGTGGGGGCAGGCCTGTAGGCTGGGCACAGCTGACACCCTAAAACAAGCAAGCGGGTTCTCCGAGGGAGAGACAGGAAGAGTGCGTCTAGACCTGCCAGGCCCGAGCACCTTGGTGGCGAGAGCCACAGAATGTGCTTCTGCGTCGCCTCCCCTCAGCTCATCAGGACCCAGGAGTTGGAAGAGGTGGCCACAGGCAGGGGACGGTTCTGAAAGAGCCCCCTCCCTGCCCGGTGCCTTCGGAAGATTAGAGAAAAGAGGAGCGATCATTCAAGTAACGGCTGTCCCATTACTGCTGGCCTTCGAGGAAGCCTCTAAAGAAAACACTGAGCGGTAGGTGTAAGTGACTGGCAAGGATAAGAGCAAGCTTTACCAGGCCACCTTGTGCGAGGCAGACAGGTTTGTGTTCAAGGCTTGACATCAGCAGATACCCCCAGCACGCTTGTTCCCTGGGCACCCAGGAAGGCTCAGCTCTAGGGTGGACACAGAGTGAATTCTAGCACTGACCACACTTCCTGCCTCCCAGGAAGACTCAGTGCTGGCTAAATGCCCCCTCTGGGCCAGAGTACAGGTGGTAAAAACACAGCTATGTAAGCCTCCACGGGGGGCTGAGACCGAGTGGGAACTAGAGAGATGAACTGGACTAGGAGGCTGAGGGAGTCAGGGAGGAGAGAAAACACGGGGCCATGTGCCCTCCCTGCCCTGCACAGCAGGGGGCTTCCCACCGTGACTGCCCTGCCCCAACCCCTCCCAAAGCAGGGGAGCAGAACTACATTGGTGAGGATGCTGGTGATGACGAGTGTAGCAGTACGAGCAACTGACAAAAGAGGAAGCAATGGAAAAGGAATGAAGGCTAACTCCCTTGCTTGAACTTTACGTAAAGATTAATAACAAATACTCTTGGCAGACTGCCTCATATCTCGAAAAACTCTATCTAAACACACAAGGGAGGCAGCAAGGTCTCTCTGGGTGTGGTCTCCCTGACCCTTAGAATGAGAGGATGTGTGTCCTGAACGCCTACAGTGCCTTGGGCCTTGCGATCTACCGCAGGGGAAAAAGAACCCCAGAGTAGTTCAAGAGCGTGGTTGCACGAACGAACACCCCTGCCTGTCCTTCAGGTCTCAGGGAGATGCTGCCTCCTCCAGGAGCGTGTCCGGATGCCCAGGCTCAGCTGGGTAGTCCTTCCGGGCACTCCTGCAGCATTCCTGGTTCATCTCCAGGCTGTGACTCTTCACACTGTGCTCTAATCGCCCATTTGTGCATCCTTCTCCCCTCTAAACTGCGGGATTCTTTCTCCCTGGGGTGCATTCACTCGCCGTTGTGTCTCAGCTCAGCCTAGGATCTGGCATACAGTAGGAGCTCTGTAACTGTCGGTTGAAGATATAATAATAGTAAGTGCTGAATGTGTGTGTGCATGCTAGATCGCTTCAGTTGTGTCCGATTCTTTGTGACCCTATGGACTATAGCCTGCCAGGCTCCTCTGCCCATGGACGTCTCCAGGCAAGAATCCTGGAGTGGGTTGCCATGCCCTCCTCCAGGGGATCTTTCCAACCCTGGGATCGAACCTGAATCTCCTGCACTGCAGGTGGATTTTTTTACAGCTGAGGCACAGAGAGGGGAAGCCCCAAGTCCTCAATAAATGATAGCTATTCTGGGTCAGGCACTATGTTGAGGGCTTTTTATGCATTATCAGAATTCATCCTTACAGCAACCCTATCAGGCACAAATAGCAAAAACAGAGAGTTCAGGATGGTTTTCCATATCACTCAGCTCATGAGAAGCAGAGCCAGCACTGAGACCCCGGTGGGGCTGACTCGACATCCTGACCCAACACGCTGAAAGGACTCAGCAGCCCGCACCAATGGGAAAACATTCTTCTTAGCCCAACTGACTTGTGGAAATGGTTCTCATTCGGCTATCCGGTCCCGCCAACCCCAAGAAGGCCAGTGTAAGGCGTGGCAAAGGTTCAGTCGCTCTCATTTCCTGGCGTGAGCTCTGTTGTATGGGCCTCCAGGCTGTGGGTCTGTGGTGAAGAGCATCCCCAGAGAAAAGCTTTGGCAGATTTTGCAGGTGAGGAAATAGGCCAAAAGGGATGCAAGGAGTTACTCAAGGCCTCACAGACCCGAGTCACGGCTGCTGTGCTGTGTGCTTAGTCTCTCAGTCTTGTCTGATTTTTCGTGACCCCATGGACTGTATCCCACCAGGCTCCTCTGATGGGATGCTCCGGGCAACAATACTGGAATGGGTTGCCACACCCTCCTCCAGGGGATCTTCCCAACCCAGGGATCGAACCCAGGTCTCCCACATTGCAAATGGATTCTTTACAGTCTGAGCCACCAGGAAAACCCAAGAATACTGAAGAGGGTAGCCTATCTCTTCTCCAGGGGGAGTCATGGCTAGGACTGGAAATTGTGGACCTTCTACATCCGAGGTCAGGACCCTTTGCTCCACAAGCCCAGGCTTTCGAATGTCCACACGGATGCCATTCACTGCACAGGGATGGAGTCCAGAGCAGGTTCAGCCCAGCATCTTCCTTCTCCACGGTCATACTCATCAAGAGGGCACTACCTTTAATGATACCGTGACGTTCTCATACCTCGAGGTGTACTTCATTCATGGTTTGTAGGAGACATGGCTTTCAAGGTAAGGGAAATTGCCAGTCAAGCGTGATTTTCTCTTTTTAGAATGAAACAGACTGGTCCTTCTTTAACAAATACCGTGTCCTCTCTCCTCCATGATGTTGTTGTTCAGTTGCTAAGTCATGTCCGACTCTGTGACCCCATGGACAACAGCACACGAGGTTTCCCTGTCCTTCACCATCTCCCAGAGCTTGCTCAAACGCATGTCCATTGAGTTGGTGATGCCATCCAACCATCTCACCCTCTGTTCTCCCTTTCTCTCCTGCCCTCAATTTTTTTTAGCATCAGCGTCTTTTCCAATGAATTGGCTGTTCACATCAAGTGGCCAAAACATTGGAGTTTCAGCTTCAGCCCGTCCCCCATGGTGGGGACTGGATTCAGTTATTATTTGGTCATTTCTCACAAATAATATTATCATCATTCATACTTGCTAACATGTGGATGACTAATAATAAATCCCCCTGCATTTATAGACAGCAGAGAACAGAACGTCCCTGAGAGTCCCCATAATGTAGACGGTGGGGAAAAGTTCTTTACTCGGGAATGGCACGTTCATACCTATCCCTAAACTTTTTTGAGGCCCATGTTCATTACACTGATGGGCTGATGGCATTTCCTTCACCATGTCTGTGCATAATAGAACTTTCCCCAAAATCATGCCCTCAGACATGCTTCTGTGTTTAGCTGCCTTATGTACTTGAGCCTGGAGCATCCCAGACGTGTGGGTCCACACAGTACATCCTATGTTTACTGTGCACACCTCCAGGGTGGGGCTTGGACGCGGGGAGAATTTCACAAGGTTGACTGGTTGCCCTGAAGTTCAAGGAAATGCTTTTAGGTCACTACGTTTTAGACACTGCACCTTAATACAGCAGCCACTGGGCTGGCTTCTTTAAGGCTATTTGGCATATTCATAAATCTCCATGTGGTCAGAAAGCTAGTAAGTCTCACAGGTTTACCTGATGGCTTTGTGTCAGGAAGCTGTCAACCCCAGATGCCAGGAACACTGGAGCTGCGATGCTTGCGATTTGGGGATTTATATGCATGCCTTTTGTGAAAGACGTCTATGTGGGAGCGCGTTGATTCATGAGGGACCGGAGTCTCCAAGGGCTGAGTGTGCTTGCCTGTTTGGAGCTTAGCTGACAAATTCTTGGTGGCCAGCTGTTTTCCACATGGGTCTGGTCTCCATCACAGGTCAGCTCATTTGTAATGGAGGGGCCGGGTGAGCAGCGACGGATGGGAACGCCTACAGATCTGTTTCTGGCCCTTTATAGCCTCCAGCCCAGGAACCATGCCAGAAGGACATGTGGCCATGAGCCCAGTTACCTGAAAGCTATGTGGGGCCCCCAGCCCTGGGGTTTCAGGGACACCCAGATCTCCCATCACCTTAGGATTCTGTCCAGATCTCTTTGCAATATAAAAAAATTCAGGATGTCACATCCATTCTGTCCAGATCTCTTTGCAACACAAAAATGTTCAGGATGTCACATCCATTTTCCTTACTGAAGTGGATTGAAAAGAAGGAATTAGGCAGAGAGAAATGGAGGCAGTTTAAAGGGATAGTTGAAATTGTTGACTATGAAAAAATTCAGGACTTAGAAGTTAAGTCAGTTTCCCTGACTCTCACCTGCTATTCAGGAGAGCTCTACTGACTTCTGCGTTTTTCAAACCGGGTGTGACGATAGTTCCATGGGGAAGAAGAAAAAAGCTTTTATGTTCTAATATGCCAATAGGCTTTGTACGTTTCCAAGAAGATGGCAGAGTAGGCAATTTCTCCAAACGTTTTCCACCACAGATCTCCCCCCTCCCTTTTTTTTTTTTTTTGCCAAAAACTTATCAATGTTTTCTGAGAGACAAGCATTCACTATATCATGATTAGAGAAATGCTGACGTTCACGTGGCTTCTCTACTATCCATCAGCATAAAGAAGAAAGTCCCAAATACCCGGAGAGTTCCTTGCTGTCGACTCAGTGTTTCCAAAGACCGCTCCTACCTAAAATTTCTCACGCTAGCAGGTAGCAATCACCACGTGAAAGGCTCACCACCTCTCTGAAACATTGTGCCACCTCTCCCAAAGGGTTCCTAATCCACTTGAGCATTGTTTATTGGTCCTGGAAACAAGGAAGAACACTGGCATGGCTAAGAATTTGGGACACTCACTTGAAGACATCAAGAGCGCCGCTGACTGCGTTGACAAAATTGATATCCGTTGGGACAGATTTATACTCCAGGCAGTAAGTAGGTCTGACACCAAGAATCTCAACTTCACAGCCTAAGGAGGAGAAAGATGGTAAATGGTTACCTTCTTCAGTAATCAAGGTAGGGTCATAGGACAATTTTAGGAAGCAAATAACATTAGTCGAAACAAAAATTTTTGTTTCTTTTTATTAAATAAAAATGTATTAGTGATAGGTGGTGTATTTAGCTCTAATTTTGTTTAAGTGGGTCTTAAATGTCATTTCTATATAACATTTGAGTAGGAGGAGAAGAGGGTGACAGGGTGAGATGGTCAGATGGCATCACAGACTCAATGGACATTGAGTCAATGGACTTTGAGCAAAGTCTGGGAGATAGTGAAGGACAGGGAAGCCTGGCATGCTGCAGTCCATGAGATCGCAAAGAGTCGAACACAACTGAGTGACTGAACAATGAATGATGATACAACACTGGTATCTTCTGACAAGAACTAGCAAAATTGGTTAATGGTTATCTTTCTCAGTTTGAAACAATGACAAAAATTAATTAGAACACAAAATGTCTCAATTAAAACTTTTTTTCTATAGAATGTTTACAACTACTAATTCTTCTAGTGTATCTTTGCCTGTTCTAGAATCAAGCAGAGAAAGTGAAAGCGAAAGTCGCTCAGTCGTGTCTGACTCTTTGCGACCCTGTGGACTATCCAGTCCATGGAATTCTTCAGTCCAGAATATTGGAGTGGGAAGCCTTTCCCATCTCCAGGGGATCTTCCCAACCCAGGGATCGAACCCAGGTCTCCCACACTGTAGGCAGAATCTTTACCAGCTGAGCCACAAGGGAAGCCCAGTATCAAGTATAAGGTAGTATCTGACTAGCCTGGGAATAATAATGACTGGACTCAGAAGTACTGTACTGATGGAAATGCCTAAAAATCACTGAGTTCAAGCAAGGATTCTAAGCTAAACTCTTGCCTCTTCCAAAATGAAGTAAAAGAATGAAAGGCATTTAGATGTTAGGAGCTGCTGTGGCCTCAGTTTTTTCATCACAGGCCCTGAACAAGCTGAAATGGTTGCCCTGAGAAAGAGACACCAAACCTTATCATCAGAAAATAGAGCAGGAGAGGAGTGAGCCAGCCTCAGTTTAAAATAGTTGAGTCTATTTCTTGGGCACCAAGTAGGTCACTATGTTCAGACATAGCATCTCCATCCGGTTTTGTTCTAGAATCTAGCCTAGTGGGATAGGACCTTGTGAAAACAGTGTCAGACTCGAAATCTAAAGTGAGGTGCCTGTTTCCTGGGTGGTAAGGGGACTCAGACACAGGCACGTGTAATTCAGAAGTTGTTTCCTCCTGGAAGCTTTCCTCGAATCCCCATTTGCACTCAGTCTCATAGACTGCGTCTGGCCGACCTGTTGGGGGATGGAGGTGGAAAGAAAGAGATGCCCCAGGTGATGAGAGCGGTGGAAACAGGAGTTCAGAGGGAGAAACAATGAGGTGTGTGGAGACCAGCAAGTACAGCAACATTCCCAGGCAAGGAGGGGTCTGGAGGCCAGACGGTCAGCTTTCTTGTAGCCCAGAGAAAACGAGTCCCAAGTAAACTTGGTATAATCCTTATGTATCCTATATAATACTGGATCGTGCCTCCATTTTATCAGGAGAAACTGAGGCAGAAAGGCGGCGAGATTTTCCCACTGCCACAGCGCAAGTGTGAGGAGGAGCTGGCATTAGAATCTAGGGTTACCTGACTCTGAAACTTCAGGTAATTCTTTTAAAACAGTACCTGATGAATTCAGACATGCATGGACAGAAATTATGGAAACTAAGGACAGAGATATTGCAATACTATTAAGATTTACACAAGTTTATTGAGAAATAAGTCAAAATAAAAGAATCTAAGAATGAATAAGATAGGGTTCTAAAATAAAGCAACAGCAAATGATGAAGTCTCAAAAAACAGTTAAGTATTAGTAATAAGTATTAATGTAGTTATGTGAAAATTTTTTTTGAAAAATAAGATGCATATTTTTAAAATGTTTAATATAATAACCTGTATCCAAAGTTCCAAGTTATTTCAACAAAAATGAAAATAAAAGCATTTTTATTTTTGTTAGCAGGAAGGAATCAATAATATATAGCTTTTATTCTAGACACTGATTTTAAATGATTGGAATATACAGAAAAAACTGTATGCATAACTTCTAAGTCACTAAAGGAAAAAAAAAGATGCATAAAAATCAAAGTACATGAGAAGTTTTTTTAGAAAAGAAACTTCCAAGAAGCACTAATACTGAAAGCATAATTAAAGGGAAAATCAAATATACTTGTTTCAAAACAAATGTGAATGGGTTACACTCTATTCTTGCAAGAATGTCAACATGAAGTAACTATAAACTATTTTTTTATAGTTTAAGTAAAAGGACACAGAAATATTAGATATAAAAGAGTAGACCAAAGAAACCCACCGAAAGGAAACCAAAAAAATCACGTCTATCAATAGTATTAAAGTTGATTATGGTCTCATAAGCCTGAAACAGCTACAAATCCACATTAATCATTTAGAATGTGAATTAGTATTTATGTACCATAAATATACACAACACAACACACAGAAGGCTTGGAAATATAAAGTGCAAAATTACAGTCTTGGTAGGAGACTTTAATGACAGCTCAAGATATAAAGAAAAAAGAAATATATAAGATATAGCTACATAAAGATACAGAGGCTTTCAATGTTAGTATCAATAAGTTGTATTCAATGTGTGTGTGAGCTCAGTCACCTCAGTCATGTACAACTCTTTGCGACCCTATGGACTGTAGCCCACCAGGCTCCTCTGTCCATGGAATTCTCCAGGCAAGAAAACTGGAGTGTGTTGCCATGCCCTCCTCCAGGGGATCTTCCCAACCCAGGGATCAAACCAGGGTATCCTGCATTGCAGGCGAATTCTTTACCATCTGACCCACCTGGGAAGCCCAAGTTGTAGTCAATAGACATTGAATATTTATCTTATTATTATATAATGTTATTATTGAATCTTATTATTATAGAATTCTTATAAGAATGGAATTATTATAAAAATACAACAGTTGGAAAAGCTGACCATATTCTCATCCACAGAGAAAATCTCAGTAACTTCCCAAAAGTAGAAACTTTATCGCACAATGCATATTATCTCTGACCACAGGTAATAAAGCTAGAAATTAATCATAACAGTTAACTAAAAATAAATCCAACTCATTATAAATAAAAAAGAAAACCTCTATGAAACTTGATGTAAAGAGGAAATGAAAACTTCACTGACAGACTAGTTACTAACAATGGTGAAAATTCTACATTTCAAAACTTCATGGGACACATTTTCATTTAGGTCAGAAGCGAATAGGAACATTGCCATCACCACTGTAATTTGTTACTGTTACAGAACTTCTTATCAAGACAGTTAACAAGAAGCAGAAATAAAAAATGAGTGCTGGAATCAAGAGGCACGCACGAGCATTCCTCTATGGGAACATTTAAAAAAAACTTTTTGTCACCCGTGGCAAAATACTCATTTTGCTTCATGATGCAGCACAGAACACACACTCACAGAAGAAACAGATGTTGTGCCAAACTATGTGCGATGCCTGCTAATATTCTTGTTCTGTTTTATGTAGGTTTTTTAAAACACTGGTTTGCGATCCATATTTAATATCACTGTCCCTGGGAATCAAGACCAGTGTTTGAAAAACACCAATATGAGGGCATACGCCTAGGAGTGAATTTCTGGGTCGCGCTCCTCTATAGTGGCAATGTTAGGTAATACTTTTGCCATTTTTGATTGTATACATGCTTTGCCTTGCAAGCCACTTCAGAAGACATATTCTAAGAAAATAAAATTGCATATACAAGCATCTTTAATACAATATTATTTAGAATATAAAATTAAGAAGCAATTTAAACATTTGGTAGTAGAGGAATGTTTAAATTACGGCACATCCAAATAATGAAATGCCATACAAGAATTAAAATTATGTCATTTGTATTCACTGGCACACTATTTTATGTGAAAAAAAGGCTAGTGAATAGTTGGTAAAGGAATTATCTCATTTTTGTAAATATTTAAAAGATGATTATGTCTAAGAAAGAATGGAAGTGAATATAACAAAATATAAGAAAGGGTAAAATTTCAGTGGCTGATTCGGTAGACTTCTTCTTGGCTAAACTGAAGTCATTCCGAAGTTCCTTTCCATCCCTTAGAAAAAGAGGAAAATTTCTCAAGCGCCCAGGCTCACTCATGGCTAGGAATGGTCACATGACCCACCACTGGCATTGATGCTGAGATGCTTCGAGTGGGAAGCTTTGTTTCCACATGAAAAGTAAACATGAGATGCCAGCGCTCTCTTTTCCCCTTTGGCAGTTAGGAATGCAGGTTGTAAGGATATGATCTCTGGACTGGTGGCAGCCGTTTCAAAACCATGAGTCCACAAGCGTGAAGATAAAAAGTTAATATGCCAGTATGGAACAGAAGGATAGAAAGAGCCTAGGTTTTTCAACGGACAAGTTACGCTGCTGAACCACATAAAGTACATACTTCTTATGTGATACAAAGAAATTCCTATGTGTTTAGCCATTATACACTGTTGGCTAGCTTTTCTAAAATTTGCGCTAAGTAGTTTCTAACTGATACAAAAGGATCATAGTTGACTTTTAAATTCCTATTATTATTGAATTGAACAAACTTCCCTAAAATAGATACCTTTTATTTTTGTAATAAGAAACCAAAGACATATTTTTTAGTTGTAACTTCCAACTTCCTTCTAAAAGACCCATTAGGATATAAAAGTTCTAGTATGAATATCCACTTTTTAAAAATTATGAATAGTGCTGATATAAACATTCTCGTACACATTCTTGGATGCACTTAGGTATGCATTTCTGTTGTAATCTGCATAGGAATAGATTTGCTAAATTTGGGATATATGTATGTTCACCTTTATTATTAGATAGTTCTGAAGAGTCTTTCAAAGCTGTTAAATTAATTTGCTCCTCCCTGCACTATATGAGCCTGTGTTTCTCCACCCTTGTCATCACTTGGATGTGTAACTACTAATTTCCATTTAAGAATGACTTTAGTTGCATTCTACTGTGTTATATGTAGTATCTTCATTATTCCTCAGTCTAAGATATTTTCCAAATTTCCATACTTACTTCTTTGAACTATGAGCTATTTAGAAGTCTCTGGTTATTTTACAAATATGTGGATTAAATTTTTCTATTATCGACCATAATTGCACTGTAGTCAGAGAACACATTCTGTATAATTTCATGTAGTTCCAGTTTGTTGAGAAATGCCCTATGGCTAACATATGGTCATTTTTGACAAATGTTCCATGTACACTTGGGAGTGATGGGTATTTAGCAGTAGCTGGGTACAGAGTTCTAGTAATATCAATTAAGTAAATATGTTAATTATGTTGCATAAATTTTCTGTATCTTTCTAACCTTTTCATTTTCTATTTTTTTATCTATTACTGAGAAAGATGTCTTAAAAATCTATCATCATTGTGAATTTACTCGTTACTTTTAGTTTCATCAATGTTTGCTTTATTTATTTTTAGATTGTGTAATTAGGAGCATTAAAATTTAAAATTATTACAACTTCTTGGTAGATTGAAATTTTATATCAATGTGAACTGTTATTCTTTATTTAAAAATAGTCTAAGCTTAGGGTCTGCACTAGCTAATGTTATAGCTACACCAGCTCTCCTTTGGTGAGTGTTTGTGTGCTGTGTCTTTAAAAAATGCTATCACTTTAAACATTTCTGCATTTTAATGTAAGTAACATTTTAATGTAAGTTGTTTTGTTTCACATTTTTGGCCTTACTGCACAGCATCTGGGATTTTAAGTTCCCTGACCAAGAATGGAACCTCTGCCCCCTGCAGTGGAAGCTTGGAGTCTCAACTGCTGAACCATCAGGGAAGTCCCAATGTACATCTTTTATAAGCAGCATATATTGGTTTTTGTTTTTAATCCAGCCTGACAATAGTTGTTTTTAATGTAAATTTCTATTAAAGCTTAACAAAAACACATACAAATGAATAAATGATAAATGTACTGTTGAACAAATTCTGACAAAGTAAATACAGCTGTGTAGCCAGCACCCAGCCCAGGAAACAGAACATGACCTTCACATACGAGTACCTTCTCACGCCCCCTTTTAGTCACTGCCCTTCGAAGTGTAAACACCATTCTAACACTGTAGATTAGCTTTACCTGCTTTTGAACTTTATATAAATAGACTCTTTCAGATTAATCGGAGTATTTAATGAAATATTAGGAAAAAAAAAACTTTTACATGTAATGGACTTAAGGAAATTTTTGTGTTTAAATCAGCCATCCAAATACATGTCTTGAATTCATGATTCATTTGATAGCTTTTGTCTCCTTTCTTATTTCCTTTCAGATTATGTATGTACAATTATTATTGTTCAATTTTCTCCTATTACCGTGTATTTATATATTTTAATTAACCTCTATCTGGCATAGTGCCCTAAAGATGATATTTTTTAATTGAAATATTGGTTTATTGAAATATAAATTTGTACTCCCAAAACTTTCCAGGCAATGCAAAGACATCTGAACACTTCAACTCTGAATTTTACATTTCTCCCACCTTCTACGCTTCTCTTGTCATGTATTTTAATTCCTTATGAATTTTTAATCTAAAATTTATTATGAAATATTATTATTATTAATTTATCTTTTTCTACACACTTACTCTTTCTGTGGCTCTTCATTCCTTCCTCCATCTCTGCGCTTCCATTTGTGATCATTTTTCTTCTGCCTAAAGAGTTTTGCCTTTCCTCTACTCTAAACCTGTTGGCAATTAATTCTCTCAGTTTTCTGTCTCTAGAAAAAAATCATTATTTTGCCTCCATTTCTGAAGGATATTTTTCACTGAATACAGAGAAATGCTTTCCTTCTATCGCTTTGGGAGTATCACTGTATTGTCTTTCTGGATTCCAACGTTTCTGTTGGAAAGTTGGCTGTCAGTCCTATCCCTGCCTCTCTGCACAATTTTCTGCTGCTGCCTTGAAGATTTTCTCATCGTCTGAGGAGTCAGCAGTTCTCATAGCCACGGTGTTCTCTCCTGGGTTTCACAGCACTTCTTGAGTCTGTGACTTGATATTTCTTGTCCATTTTGGAAAGTTCTCAAACATCGTCTCTCAAATATCACTTGTGTCTTATCCTCTGTCTCCAATCCTTCCTCATGTGGCCGTTTCACGATGTCCCGTATGTCTTGAACATTTTTTCCTGCCTTTTTTCATCCTTTTGCCTATTTAAGCTGGAGCACTGTCTCCAGCTCTAGAATTCACTTTCTAGAAAAGGTTCTAGTTTACTAGCACAAGTCTCCATTTTGTCACTTAGTCCTCTTATCATGCCTCTCTTTAGGTCTTCTGGTATCTGGATCAGTGGGTTTGAGTCTACTGTCTACTGTGTTTCTCGTGATTTTTCAGTCAAGATTGGTCTATTTATTTCCCCTGAGTTTTCAGTCAGGCCTTGTTTCCCCATATTCTGTTTTTTTTTTTTTTTTTAATAGCTGAATGCTCTCTGTTGTATATGGAAAATTGTAGCTATCATTTGACGCTCTGTATGTTATTAACTTCTTCTGGAAAGCATATGCTTTTGCTTATCATGGGCATGTAGGCTGCAGGCAGACCATCTTAACCCAGAGTGAATTTACTTTTTAAACTATTTATTTACTTGTCTGGCACCGGGTCTCACTTGCAGCACATGGGATCTTTCATTTGTGGCATGTGGGATGTAGTTCCCTGAGCAGGGATTGAATCCAGGCCCCCTGCCCTGGGAGCACTGAGTCTATACTAGAGGACCTCTGGGGAGGTCCCAACCCAGAGTGGATTTAGTCAGAGACGAAGATGATTTGATTTTCCAGTGGTCATGTATGGATGTGAGAGTTGGACTATAAAGAAAGCTGAGCACTGAAGAACTGATGCTTTTGAACTGTGGTGTTGGAGAAGACTCTTGAGAGTCCCTTGGACTGCAAAGGGTGATCCAACCAGTCCATCTTAAAGGATATCAGTCCTGAATGTTCATTGGAAGGACTGAGGCTGAAGCTGAAACTCCAATACTTTGGTCACCTGATGCGAAGAGCTGACTCATTTGAAAAGACACTGACGCTGGGAAAGATTGAAGGCAGGAGGAGAAGGGGACAACAGAGGATGAGATGGTTGGATGGCATCACTGACTCAATGGACATGAGTTTGAGGAAACACTGGGAGTTGGTGATGGACAGGGAGGCCTGGCATGCTTCAGTCCATGGGGTCGCAAAGAATCAGACAAGACTGAATGACTGAACTGAACTGAAGATGACTTGAGGCTCAGCTTGGGCTTTATAAGGGCTTCAGTCATCCAGAGGTCGTCACCCCCTGTCTGCTTCTAGTGCATTCTTACCCGAAGTTATTATCACAACTGAAAGCCTAGGATGTTTTCTATATCTCTTCTCCATGGTGACCTGTGAATGCCAATCTTTGTCATTTCCCCCATGCTGAGATCCTGTTAAAATCTCAGGTTAAAAAAAAAAAAAATCTCAGGTTAGTGTCTTAGACTCTCAGGGGCTGCTTTTGAGGTCAGCGTTTGAATGGAGGAGAACTATGGTGCCGATTGTCAGATACACCCAGTTCTCTAGATCTTGGTCTGTGTCTGATGTTACCTTCCCCCCAACACACACAATCCAGCAGCATTTTCAGTTGTTGCTGGAGAGAAGAGTTGTTTCCAAGTATCTTTGCCTGTCATTGTACCAAGTGGAATCCCAAATTTCAATAAATGATTTTTAAGAATAAAAAGTGAACAATTTTATTGGAAACACATCTCGTAATGAAAAGAATAGGATCTTTTAAAAATCAGTTTGTATATCCATGGATGAATATGATGGATCTGTAGAATGAGACAAGTTTAGAATTGACTCTACTCCTATTTGTTAAATCTAAGTGCTGAGAAAGTAGTTTACATAAACAAGTAGATGGCAATAGAAATAGTTTGTCATTTAATTCTTTGAACTGCTTCTTTGAATGCTAACATTCACATAGTGATCTATCATCATAAATTTTAAAATACTGCTTCAGCTGACAATTCAATTAAGTTTTTCTTAAATAATTTAAAAGAGAGCATTGGAAATTACTTGGTTTTTTTAGGTTTTGTTATTTTGTCACTGCATGCATTCTTTTCTATACACCTACTCCAATAGTTTGAACTGTTCCTTTGGTTGGCCCTGGAGGCTTTTGAATACTAGGGCAATGCACCTTAGTAAGGTTCTTAATCAACAAGGGGTACTCCTTTCTTATATAAAGTGGGAAAAGGGTGTATTTTTAATCAGAACAGACTTTGCACTATATATGAAAGGTGATGATCTTCAAAGAGATTCCTTTAATGGTGCTCTTGGAAATCCTTACAGTTTGAAGACCCCTGAACCAGGAAAACAGGCATTAGTACTGCTACTCTAAGGGAGCTTCAGAAGGCAGCAGGGTTTAGTGTCATGAGGAGCTGGAGGTAAGATGTGAAGGGTGGCTGTCATTTATTCTCAGGCTTGTCCCCCAGCTGAAGCTCTAGCAGCTGAGCAGAGAGAGGGAGAACCTTCACTGCAGAGAAAACCAAGCCTTATTGCTCACTGTCTGCAGATAAGCAGAAAGCTAGATGATGGAGTGAGAGGATTGTGTCTCAACTCAGCAGAGATGCCCTGAATGCAAGTCCTGCGGGAACAGTTAATTTGGATAGAACCTGTGTACCTCCATGTGGATCCGGGAAGGGAGAGCCCAGTCCCTGAGTACACAGAAACAGGGGCCAGTCCAATCCTTCTGCGCACTCTGTCCAGGACGGTCTCTCCCAGGTGGAATCTCAAAAAGCAGCACCAATCATCACCAGACCTCTAGTATTGAAAACCCAGAATGAATAAATAACTGGCAAAGGAAGCAGCCAGCCAGCAAAGACAGCCACGGTGGAATGAAACATGGAATTAGTGAGTGGTAGTTTTAGAGAGGGCAAGGCTCATTATTCCTGGGAGAATTTGTGTGGGGGCTTGGTTTTATTTTTCTTAGTCTTTATCTGATGGAAATCAGAGCATCGGAGGGGCTGTGTTGCGTGGATCCCATGAGCTCTTTCTCTGGTCAGGAGTCTGTGGACCCCTCTCTGGCTCCACCACGGGCTCAGTCTGTGGGCCTGGGCGCCCTGCAGCTGCTTCCAGAACATTTTCATGGCCTCCCCAGGAGCGTGAGTTTGGTCAACTGAGGGCCTTCAGGTCACCCTACCTGTGCCTGGGGAAAGCAGGGATTCCTGAATCTCTGCACAGGAGTCTGTGGGGAAACAAGGGCAATGGCCTGGCTCTAGCATTTTCAAAGACGAGCCGGGAACTTGGCAGGAAGCGTCTGGCTTCACCAGCCCATCAAGGGCAGGCCTTGGCTTTGCTGCATCTTGTTTCCTCGTGGTTCCCAGGGAACTTGGAAGGGAACTGCCCTTAATTAGGGCTCATTGTCTAGGTCCTCATCTTATCTCTGTCAGAAGTCTGTTTTCCCACCTCAGCAACCCAATAAAAATATCCTGAGCTGAAAATAAAGAGTTAGACGGAACTTAAAAGACAGCCCAAGAGAACCACTAATCCCATGCACCTTTATGCAAACAAGAAAGAATAATTAAGGCTTTCTTCTTCAAAACACTTAACTTCCATCCACTAGAAAATTATTTTAATATATCCTAGCAACACTTGACTCTCATGGATGAAAATACTGTCAAAATAAACATGGGAACCTGCGATGGTGACAGTGTCAGCCACACCCCCAAGGACACGGCATCCGAATGCAAGGAACAGCCCTTCACAGCAGCCTCACATCAACGAGTTTTATTTTATAGCTGAGAAAACAACAGCCTCAGGTGGAAGAGGTGACTGCCCCAAGGTCTCCTTGCCGTCTACTAATCAGCTTCCTGGCTCTGAAACTTTTCTGCTGTTTTCCTGAATAATCCTTCCTTCCTGGCAGCTCCCTCCAAGGACCACCAAGCTGAGCCTGTGAAAATCACGCCTCTCCAAACTTCCTAGAACACAGGTCTCACCTTCCAAGTGCCTCTCGGCTTGCCAACTCTGATGCGTCTTGTAACAATAACCCTTGCAAGCTGCATTTTATGCGGGTGTACGGCTGCTGAATATGTGTCTCAGGAGAGCTTATTAAAACAGCTAAGCCAATTAGCTCTCTTAGACACATGTAACCTTTTCCAGGGAGACATATCGGAGGCACAGGAGCTTGTGGGGACAAGTCCTTGGGGGAAGCTTGGCCTTTGATCTCAGAGACCCTTTCCCGAGTCGGCCTGGCCCACAGGGCTGGGAGGACTCTTCTGATCTGGGGGCCTTGGGGCTGGGGGGACTGGCCCAGGCACAAGGTGCCACAAGGGCTGGCCCGTGATCAGGGGGAGGGAGCTGAGATGAGAAGCATCCATCCAATAGAGAGGATTGTGGAAACTCCACCGAAAATGACTCACTGGGCATAAGAGGTGACTGATAGGAACCCAAGGGCGGGGGTGGCATGTGCCTAACCCTGGCTGGGCAGCTGCTTTTGGAAGGCTGTGGGGAAACTTCAGCAAGGCATTGTGAGGCCATTGTTAGACACCACTGACGCGACTTAGCAGTAGCAGGAGTGAGTGGATTCACTAACCAGAACAAAAGAAGGTGTTTTGTTTTTTCTTTTCCTGTTTAATTGAAAAGTGTGGGGAAAGAATCATGACAAATTTTATTCTTTCTACATTTTGTTTCCTTCAAAAACCAGTATGAGATGAGGTACAATGATCATTGTCACTATACAAGCCCAGACTCTCCTGCAATAGAAGGAAATTAAAGAATACTGTGGGGTTATTATTATGAACCCTTCTTGATACTACACTGAAGTTAAACAGCTACAGAGTTTGGAGCTGGCCAGTGATGCTGCAGATAATAAATCCAGATGCTGTCTTTGCCCCTTGGCAGGGAACCCTGGGATGGCCACTCTCTCCTGGAACCTTTTCTTTCCTCTCGTCTCAGCAGCAAGTGGGGCCAACAGATTCCAGCTGGCCTGCTCTCCAGTGGGCCCTCCCCTGCCCCTCGGGTGACGTCAGGCCACTCATCAGATTCCTTCAAAGGGTGATGTCACTCTCCTTCGTTGTACTTTTCACGGCTCTTCTGTCTTTCCTCCTGCTTCCAGAGCAACCCCTTTGCTTCCTCTGCAGCCTCACTCGCCCCATCTGATCCTCGAGCGCCACCTTCCCCCAGGCCATGCCTGGGACACTCTCCACTCTGCTTGTCGCCTCTCCCCTGGCTGACCTTCCCGGCCACAGCTTCATCATCCCGGGTCCTCTCTGCACCACCTTGATGTGTCTCCAGCTCCCCTCTCTGAGCCTGTGACTTGACAGGGTCAACTCAGACATTCCTCTGCCTCCACACTGCTCCTCTTTCAATTCCCAGGTTAGGCAAAGACTCGACCTCCCTCTGTACCAATCTGTAACCTGGAAACCAAGTGTCTGGCTGGTTGCTGCTCGACCCCTCCATCGCAGATGCAGTGCGTCGCCAGGTCCTGGTGATTTTAGCCCCTAAGTGTGTCCCCAACCCCCCCGTTTCTCCCCATCTCTGCTGCCCTCGTCCACACTGTTCTCACCTCTCTCCTGGGTCCTTGCAGGACCTTCCTGGTGGGCTGGCCGCCCTTCTCCACCCCCTCCGGATGCCTGTGCTCCCTGCTCCAAGGCCCTGCCAAAGTTCTCTTATCAAATTCACATACTATACTGTCCCCTCCTTCCTTAAGACCCTCCAGTGACTTCTAGTTCCTCTCAGGATAAGAATACATTTTTCAGTTGGCCCATGCATGGAGCCTGGCCTGACCTCAGCTTCTCTCACCCCACCACACCCCGTCCATCCTCCTCTCTTAGTTTTTTGAAACTTCCAAGCTCCTCTCATCCCTTAACACATGTCATCTGCTCAGATCGGATGCTCCTTCCACCACTACCCTCCCACCATGCCCTCAGGTGTTAACATACATCGCCCTCTAGGGTGAAACCAGATCCCCTATTAGATGAAGTCATAAGGCAATCGACTTTTCGTCATTATACTTTAAAGAAGTGGACTTTTCATTTATCCAGGCAAGTATTAGATTATCATCTGTCTCCTGGATTGGATGGATGGTAAGTTCCCTGGGGGAGCGGGGCAGAGGCGGGGAGAGCCTGTATCTGGTTTTGCTCATGGCCGTCTCCTGAGAGCTTATTAGGGGCCCTGAGTCACACCCTTGTAAGATGTTTTATGAAGAAGCAGATTTGCCATGATTTGTGAAGAATGGGAGTGCGTCCCTGGGTTTCTCTTTAAGGCTTTCCAATGACTATAATGGACGTTGCTGAGAAACCCTGGCTGAGACACCATCCTGTGAGAGGAGCCTGGCTGTGGCTGAACAGCTCTGAAGGCTCGGGAGAGCAGGGGGGAGCAGTCCGCGGCAGGCAGCACTCCAGAGCGACGCCACCCTCCCCAGCCTCTCTGCCGTGGGACTGGCTGAGCCTCTAAAGGAGGCTTTCGAAGATCGATCACGCCTCTGAGACAACCTCTGGCCTGAAATGCTAACGTGTCTCCTTTTCCTTGCTGATGCAGACAGACCACGGCAGCATCGACACAGACCTTACCCCCAGGTACCAGCAAACAAAGGAAAGCACCCAAGGTGCATTCAACCCAGAGCTGTTGTTTGGTCACCAAGCCGTGTCCGACTCTTTGTGACCCATGGACTGCAGCACGCCAGGCTTCCCTGTCCTTCACTGTCTCCCTGAGTTTGCTCCAACTCGTGTCTGTTGAGTCAGTGATGCCATCCAGAGACTCTTAGAGAATTCCGCCCCAAGAGTACTTGGCAGACAAAATGAACCAGAGGGTTTGGGGGGTGTTATTGATACTTTGATGAGTTTTTGAGACATGTTTCTCTCACATTGGGAAAAAAAACCCAAATCTCCTAGATATTATAGATGTATATATGTTGTCATGTCAAAGACCATCTGGTATTTCTCATCACTATGTTCTCTTGTATGAGCATTGACTTGTGAGTGTAGTATGTATATGTTTGTTTTTCTAGCAAAAAAACAACAACATAGTTTTGATCTGTTTCCTAAAGAGCTCTTGATTTAGAAGTATAGGTAACTGAAAATTACTTACTGACTAAAGCCTCTTCAGGTCCTAAAATTGCAACCACCTTAAAGATCAATGCCAAACAGGCAGTGTTACTGGAAAATTTAGTGAAAATCTGGGTCCCTGTGTTTGAATGTTTGAAAAAACTATTCCAGTCTTTAATCCAGATGTTTGGAGTCACATATAGATAGAATCCAAGAACTCAGACATTTGCATGATTGATGCTGGGCTCCTAGACTGCCCCCAGACTAGGTTCATTTATCTAAGTTTGGCCAAGGGAAAGCTGTCAGGGACCTAGCGTGGTGGGGCAGAACAAGATGCTGTGAACAGTCCGCAAGTCCTGATCAGTAGCCAGGAACTGTCTCCTCACTTATCCAGACTAAATCAACTTGATTTTAATAACCCAAACTGGACTGGGAAGCTTCCTTGGTGGCTCAGACAGTAAAGAATCTGTCTGCAATGTGGGAGGCCTGGGTTTGATCCCTGGGTTGGGAAGATCCCCTGGAGGAGGGCATGGCAACCCACTCCAGTCTTCTTGCCTGGAGAATCCCCATGGACAGAGGAGCCTGGTGGGCTGTAGTCCATGGGGTCACAAAGAGTCAGACACGACTGAGTGAGCACACGCAAACTGGACTGGAGCTGGGTCACATACCCACCTGTTAACTCCCCACCCAGCCCACCTCTGGGAGGCAGGGGAGGAGAAGCTGGTTGGAAATGTGTCTTTCCCCACATAAGGTGTCTTATTTGTTTCGACACCTGCACAGGACAGAGGCCATATCCACACCCAACACCATCCCCAGCCGTATGAACATTTGCCCCCAGTTCTTCCTGACTGCTTGGCCTTATGGAGTTAGTGCTGCAAAATCATGACTGAAGATGTAAACTTAGAGTCTCCAAACGCTTGCTCCAAGAGTTTTAACCACAGACTCCTAAAAGGCTGCTGCTTTTGTTCCTTTGGAGGCGAGGGGGGCGGGGTGCAGTTCATCAGAGTCATGAGAATAAACTTGAAAACTTCTGCCATTGTGTAAAGTAACATCAGTTGTTCACAGAGCTCAGATTCTATTTCCATGCAATGGTTTACTTACCCTCCTATATTCCCCCATGTCACCTCTTCTCCTCAAGGCATCCTTCTCCTTGGTTTGGTCTCCATCTGAAGTGAATACTGGAGACTCTTCTCTTCCCTGCTCAATAAAACCCCCTGGACTTCGAACCAGAGGGATGGAACAGGGAAATAAAGTTAGGGGATGACACACCCTCAACTTATGCTTCACAGATCACTCCTAGATCCTGGCTGATCTAGGGGAGCCTTCCCTCCAAGTATTTGATTTAGGGCCTGGGATCATTTCCTGAGGGGATCATCTCCCCCCTGCACAGCTCCATGGCATCACTGGGTGGGGAAATGAAGGCTCTGCTTACAATATTAAATTTCTCAAGACTTGAGGTGGGGTCCTTTGGACTCTTCACCAGTGATCAATTTTTCAGTCTGCCGCTTTATCTACCTGACAGGAAGACTTGAACTCCTGCCATTTTTAAATTGCACTTCTAAATATTGACTTCATGGCGAGACTCGAAGTGTCATAACACAGCTCACTGGAGCAACGAAGATTTCCCAGGCCTCGTCAAGAGGTCTGTACAATGTCCAGTGGGGAGTGGAGAGGGGAGAGGAGGATTTGAGAAGCAAAGAAAACCAAGTCACATTTGGAAGAAATGCCACTGCACTCTGCTTAATCTTGCAGAGACCAAGGACCACACCGGGCCAGGTGCTGTGTCTGGAGGGGGCTGAGGTGGGAAGGGAAAGGACAGCAGCGGCTGCTAATGCCTTAGCAGTCAGCCAGTAAGAACGGAGGGGCCGGAGCATGCCGGACGTGGGCTGGGCGGCAGGCCCTTCAGAGCCAGCAGGTTCTCAAGGAATCTGAATTTGTGGATCCAGTTTACAAGGACTGGACGGTGTCTAAGAAGCCAGAGACTTTTCATCCAATTTCTATCAAGACTTCCACACAGCCAGACAGTTAGCTAATCTTCGTTTGGAGGAAATTCTAGGAGGTTATCTTTCTTAGCTTCTGCCCTCCTGACAGGTAACACCTTAAACTGACCTCAAGGAGTATTTGTCATGTCACATTAGCTGGGACTCAGAGAAAGCGACTGGCTTTTTCTTGCCCTTCAGGAGCCGTTTTGGAGGTGCAGCAAGATACTTTACATGCAAACTAGTGTTGAGACTTTGTAGCTACTCGGTGATATATAAATTCAAATTGTTGATTATGGTTACGGAGCCAGATGCCCCAAGGTGAGATCAAGAGTGAAGCTCTGTAGTAGGACAGAGAGAAGTCTGAAATGCGGCAAGTGTCTCCTTTAGGGTCTTCCCCCACCTTTCCGGGAGCATCGGCATCCAAAGCCACCCAAAAGGTCATGGGAGAGGGGGAACATAGGCCGATGAAGCATGTGAGGAGAGGGGAGGAGATTCCGGGGGAGATCCTCTTCAAGGCAGGAAGAACTCAAGTTTCAAGACACGGAAAGTTAAATTAATCCGATATTGTGGAAGGTGACCCTTACAGCACCAGGGCAGTATTAGTCTTGATGGTCTGTTCTGAGGTGGTCCCTAAGACAGTGCAATCCATCTGTGCCTCTCCTGGGCCTAAGCACCAGGATCCTTGTGCTTTTCGATGCTGATTACTGCAAATGACCTCAAAATGCAGCAACGTTTGGCTCTGGACCTCATCATGTTGTGCTGAAACTGAGCCTGACTCCTCTCGGAGTCTGATTAGCTTGGCTGAGGCACCCAGTTGTTTTCTTAATCTTACATCCAACTGTTTGAAAAATGGAGCCTCCATTTAAGGTGATGGCATCTTCTAAACCTTACCCTTGCTTGAAAGCTTTTTCTCACGTCAGGCAAGGTAGCCATTAGGGACGAAACCCAAGGTGTTTCCTGAAGCAACTCTAATACGCCCCCAACTCTGCATCTGCCAGCAGGACTGGTCTGTTTGTTCCGCTGCTCAGAGGTGAAGTAGCAGATGTGATGTGAAAGCTGCCCTGGTCGTCCCAGGCTCACCTGTGGACGCTAGTCACTGCTCAGCGGCAGCTTTAGGGCACTTGCTGCAGCATGGCAGGTCGCCCCGCTCCCCATCTGTCTGTGTTCCACGCTCCTCCTCCGGGAGCTGGCATGGCCTTGAATGCCCTGAACCACTCTCCATGTGACCGCCGCCAACCAGCATCCTGCAAACTCCTGCTAAAGGCCCACGTCCTCAATGTGGGCCACCTGTGACTCAGCCTGGGCTTACTCACCCTTCTCTCCAGGCTTCCGCATTCCCCCAGAACCCACCACGCTCTCACCATTTCATCAGGCTGCTTTGCCACCAGCCCAGCCCAGTGAAATCCCTCTAGCAGCTTCTCTGCTCGTACCCCTCATTTCTTCTAGGCCTCCCCCATCTCTCCTTCCACAACAACAATCATCTAGGATTGCACCATGAAGCAATAGGAAAAAAGTGTCTGCAGCCATGTGTGTGGAAAAGTCAAATTGCCCACTTGCCTAGCAACACATCTGGTCAATGGGAAGGCAGAGGTGAGTCGATTATTTTGTTGTCATGGAATCCTGTCATCCTTAATGACAGAGTTTTGGCTGACAAAACGAGAGCCTCCCGGACTTCCCTGGTGGTCCGGTGGTTCAGACTGCGCTTCCACCGCAGGGGGCACAGGTTCAATCCCTGGTTGGGGTAACTAAGATCTTATAAGCCATGCGGCGCAGCCAAAAAATAGAACAAAAGAAAAGGACGAGAGATGCTGAAGTCTCCTTGCGGCCTCCAGGACAGTCTACATGACTGCTTATCTCCCTCACTGAGGTAAGTAAAGTCCTTCAGTTTCTCACTGACTATATGTATAGCAGGCAGACTATTAATATAGAGGCTTCACTGAATGCACAACCAAAAAGTTTCAAGAGCTTTGAACCCTCTTTTCAGTATTGTAGGAGATCTCAAAATCTACAGAAATGGTACTCCAAATTCTTTTGTAAGACAAATAAGTGCCCTATTACTTCTCTCTCCTGGGTATCCAAAATTTTGCCCATGAAAATGCATGCTATGCTGCAGAAATATTGCTGAACCAAGGATAGTAAGAGATGGCATAGTGTCTGGTCTGATGCTAGTGTTCAAACCAAAATATAAAGGAGACTTCCCTGGTGGTTAAGAGTCTGCCTGCCAATACTGGGGACACAGGTTTGATCCCTGGTCTGGGAACTAACATCCCACATGACGCAGGGCAACAAAACAGAGCAAAAACCCTGGCCTGGTCTTCAAACACATCTATGTGCAGCAAAATATGAAGGACCACTTCCATAAGGTTCTTTTTGACCAAAGATCCCAGTTTTTCAAACCCTGGCTTGGTCTTCAAACACCTCCACGTGCATGCTTGTCTTCAGAGACGCCGCTGCACTTTGAGGTTTGGGAGGCTGGAGTGGCCCGGAGGTCAGCACGCTCACCTGGCCAATAGTACATGTAGACCTTCCTTCGGGCCTTGGTCAGAGTGACCCACAGAGGTTCTGATCCATTCCACCAGAGGGGCAACCGGCTGTCTCTGTTGATTCCTAAGTCAAATGACTTGTTGGTGTCGGGGTCCCACATGTAGTTCCCGGTCATCTGATGGACCTCACAGTGGCGACCTACATTAACGAAGACACAAGGCTGTCAGTTTATTGTTCTGGTGTTTTTACACATCATCTTTATTTTCTGAATTTATAAGCCATTCACGTTCATTTAGGGAGCAAAGAACAGCATATATTCTTGGTGGGGTTTTTTTAGTATTATTATTTTTTAAATCATAGATGTTTCTTTTCTCTTAGATTGTACCATAAAGGCAAACAACCCAGTAAGAAGTCCAATACTGATTGACGATGGGGCCATTTCGAGTGAAAGTAATTGGCCAAGTCTGAAGCTATTTTAAGTTAAACTGAGACCATGGTGTGTAAAACCTGACCTATTGTTCATGGCTCGACGTCTAGAAAAGAATTTCAGCGTGAACGCTGTAGATTCCCATGGGCTTGGGTTATGTTCTCAGCCTAGAGTTCTCTCTGCAGCCTTTCCAAACCCTCCTCCCACAAGATCACGAATCTAGACGCCACGGAGTTTGTTCCCATTTTTCCCGGATAAAGAGAAGTTATCGCTTCAAGTGCTGAATGATGATAGAACCCCTGATGTTTGGAACAGAATGGTGAAAAATAGACTCCGCTTTGAAAAACAAAGCAAGAAGACAGCCCTCCCAGTGGAGTGTGGTACAGACACGAGAGGAGCTTCTGTTGGGTGCAGAAGTGAAAGACACAGCGCTTGGACTCATTTGAAACATGAGGCTTAAATTATTTATTTTGGAGCAATCTGTTACATCTTTAAAGTAAAAATAACACAAACATTGGCAAGTGCATCAAAAATTGCTGCGATTTAGTGAGCATCATTTGGCACCGGGATGAAACAGGCTTTATCGAGCTCACTGACGATGCTTCATCAAAGTGGCTTTTTTGTTTCCTTGTTTGTTTGCTGTTGTTCTTTCTTCTTGCCAGCGCCTACTCTTCAACACCCACACTTTACTTTTAATCAAAAAAGGAGAAACCATAAAACACAATTTTGAAAATTTGTAGACTCAAAATATCCCAAAGTAAAAACCTTTTATTTCATCATAGAAACTCAGGTGTTCCACAAGTGATGCTTTCAATTTAAAGCCCAGAGAGCCAAACAAAATTGTTTTTGCCCAAAACTATAGAGTTAGTTTTTCGACCCTGACCAAAGCTTTCACATGTGAATTGACAGAATTAACAAATAAATAAAAACTTTGAGCAAATTATCCAATGACTAAAGAACTTCTTAGTTTCATTTATTCCTCCAACTAACATTTATTAAATGCTCCTATGGACTATACATTGTGAAAGATGTAGAGATTCACATTTGAATAAATGTGGTCCCCATACTCAAGCACCTTGTTATGCGTGTTGTTGTTTAGTTGCTAAGTTGTGTTCGACTCTTTGCTCCTCCGGGGACTGTAGCCCTCCAGGCTCCTCCGTCCATGGGATTCTCCAGGCAAGAATACTGGAGCGAGTTGCCATTTCCTTCTCCAGAGGATCTTCCCCACCCACAGCTCGACCCACGTCTCCTGCACTGGCAATTGGATTCTTTACCGCTGAGCCACCTGGGAAGCCCTTGCTATGTATAGCATTGGCCAAAAAGTTCAAATAGTAGGGAGAAGGGGTGTGTGTGTGTGTGTGTGTGTGTGTGTGTGCGCAGCAGTCTCTACTTTTAATTGGAACTGTTTTGATTACTCTAGAAGAAATGCATGAAACCCAGATGAAAGCAGGGGCTAATATGATTCAGTTTTGAAAATGTTCTGTATTCAGAGAAGCGTGAAGCAAACAAACAAAAAAAATTTTCAGTATTTACAAATTCCGTCCTTTGTCTCAGAAACCCTACAATATCATTTGATGAAATTTCCCTCTTTTTTTCAACACTCATATTCAACCCTCTAGACCCAAAGATTTTCAGGCTTTCTCACTATCCTTTGCTCTATCCCTCATGGGTGAAAAGTCATGGCCTCCCCCGGATGGTAGAGCTGTGATATGACTGGATTATGGGGTGTGTGTGTGTGTGTGTGTGTGTGTGTGTGTGTGTGTGTGTGTTTGTGAGAGAGAGAGAGAGAGGGAGGCAGACAGAGAATATTCTCCTGGAGAATTGCTGCTGAACTAAATTCTCTGCCTCTCCCACTTGTATTTTTCAGATACCCGTAAGGCCTCACTGAGGAGAGCTAAGATCTGTGTGTGCAGCTCTACCACACTTTTACATTTCAGACGATGAAGTCTTCTTTCCTGTGGTCATCTGGGTCTCTTCACTTTTTCCCTAAAGGGTCTTTGGTTTTCAACATTAGCTTTTGTATCTTCTTTCCATACCAGTTGGTCATGGTGCCTGTAGACTCCGGTGAACCTCAGAGACCTTAATTATGGCCCTCCCCAGGGGACTGCCTTTGAGATAAGACCTCCAGAGAGGGCTTTGGTCACCACCGGCACCCGGGCTGGTCCAGGCTGGCCCAGAGTTGCACGTCTCTTCTAAGGGGAGCTCAGACCTAAGCAGGTAAATTAGCCATCCCCACTGTCCTGAGACCCAACCCCTCTCCGGAGGATGAACGACATGAGCACCAGTAGGGAGGGTCCCAACCACTTCCTGGGAGAGGATGGTGCCCAAGAAGATCCCGGAACCAGTGGTTTCCCTCCTATCATTAACGGGTTTCGAAGTGAAGAGGGAGATCTTTCAACAAGAAGGTCATCTTGGAACCCTGCTCAGAAAGTGAGTTTTATTCTTTGGGGCTTCCCCGATAGCTCAGTTGGTAAAGGATCCACCTGCAGTGCAGGAGACCCCAGTTTGATTCCTGGTTTGGGAAGATCCGCTGGAGAAGGGAAAGGCTACCCACTCTGGTTTTCCTTCTATGATTAAAGGGTTTCAAAGTGATGAGGGGGCTCTCTCAATAAGAAGGTCATCTTGGAACTCTGTTCAGAAAGTGGGTTTTATTCTTTTAGTGGATTGGGCCTCGAGTTGAAGTGAGAGGGTGTATTCTTCAAAGGCTTAATCACAGATGCCGGGCTGGTCCCCAGGGGCATCCCTTTGTTCTGGGAAGCACTGCCTTTCAGGGAAGCCGGCAGGAGACGGTGGCTCTCCATCTCCTCGTCTGCTCAAATCTTCGCTCCCAGCTGAGGTGATTTTCCTTCGCATGAATATATGAAGGCTGGCAGTCTGGCTGTGACAGTATGAGTCTGCTCTTCCTCAAGCTGGTTTCCTTACCCACCCCGGCCCTCTCTCGCGCTTTTGTTTTTATTGCTCGGGGAAAAGAGGAAAAGAACAGAACAGAACGGAGCACATTGTACCGGCTTCTGCAGCCCACAAGCTCTCCTCTCCATATTTCTGCCTGACCCGTGTCTATTTTTAGGCATCTGCAGCTCTTCTTGATTTTTCTCTGCTCTGGGCTTTCTAAACGGAGACTCGCTGTAATTTGATTATTCGGACCCTTTGCTCAAAACATCAGTAGAAACTTTCTTGACACCATCACAAACCACAAATCCCAGGTGGATTTCAGGTACGGTGTTAAGGAAGATCTGCCTCCTCTCCCTCCTCCCCCGCCTCCTCCAAATGCAGCTCTGTACACACATATGCCTATGAATACATATGAACTGGAGAAGGTAACAGCAACCCACTCCAGTATTGTTGCCTGGAAAATCCCATGGACAGAGGAGCTGGCGGGCTATAGCCCATGGGCTGGCAAAGAGTTGGACATGTCTTAGCAACTAAACCACCACCACATAGATGAATACCTGGCACGCAGTGAAACCTCTGAACATTAACTTACATTATGAACATGAGGATAGAGAGTCACGCCGACAAATGGAATCTGGGGATCAGCTGGAGCGTCCTTTCTTCTGAGCTCTCCACGTCATTTGTCCCAAACCCATTCCCACTGAATTCTTGCACTTCCCCGTGACACTCAGTACATCGCAGGCATCTCTCCTTCTAGACTCCTTCTGCCGTGACATACGGCACCCCAGAAGTGACGCTCAGGGCTTTATTGCACGGCACAAAGAAACCCGCTTACATGAAATATACGTGAGTCTGGTAACCTTAACGGGGGATTCAGTGGAGTGCTAAGAGGAAGACTGAGAGCAGAGCAAAGAACTGCGGATTGAGGGTCAGACATCCACGTTCTTAAAAGTCCTTTCAGCTACCCCCCCCCAAGGTTTCCTCCTTGGCCCCTCACTCAAAAAACTCTGGCCTTGTACACCTTACTGATTCATCTCCGCTACATAGCACCTACCTCCAAAGTTTCTCCTTGAATTTCAAAGTTCTCTCAAAAGCAGTTCAGCCCTCCAGAGCTCCTGCATCACTCCTAAGTTTGCACTGCTCATTAGCTTATGCATGCGTGCTAAGTTGCTCAGTCCTGTCTGACTCTTTTCGACCCCATGGACTGTGGCCTGCCAGGCACCCCTGTCCATGGGATTCTCTAGGCAAGAATACTGGAGTGGATTGCCGTGCCTCCTCCAGGGGAGCTTCCTGACCCAGGGGTTGAACCCAAGTCTCTTATGTCTCCTGCATTGGCAGCTGAAGAGTCTCAGTTGGAGACTAAACTGAGCTGATAAACTGATGAGGGCTTCCCACTACTGCCTCTTGGGAAGCCCTCATTAGCTTATCAGTTCAGCTCAGTTCAGTTGCTCAGTCGTGTCCGGCTCTTTGAGACCCCATAGACTGAAGCACACCAGGCCTCCCTGTTCATCACCAACTCCCAGAGTTTACTCAAACTCATGTCCATTGAGTCGGTGATGCCATCCAGCCATCTCATCCTCTGTCGTCCCCTTCTCCTCCTGCCTTCAATATTTTCCAGCCTCAGGGTCTTTTCCAATGAGTCGGTTCTTTGCATCAGGTGGCCAAAGGATTGGAGTTTCAGCTTCAGCATCAGTCCTTCCAATGAATATTCAGGACTGATCTCCTTTAGGATGGACTGGTTGAACCTCCTTGCAGTCCAAAGGACTCTCAAGAGTCTTCTCCAACACCACAATTCAAAAGAATCAATTATTTAGTGCTCAGCTTTCTTTATAGCACAACTCTCACATCCATACATGACAAGTGGAAAAACCAAAGCTTTGACTAGATGGAACTTTGTTAAGTAATGTCTCTACTTTTTAATATGCTGTCTAGGTTGGTCATAACTTTTCTTCCAAGGAGCAAGAGTCTTTTAATTTATTAGTTTATAGAATGCTTTAAAAAAAATAGGGGCAAGAGGAAGGAAGGAAGAAAATAAGGAAGGCAAAAAGGAAAAAAAAAAGAAAATGTTTCTTTGAACAGGAACTGCCCACTTCAGAAGGCCATTCTAGTTAGAGTTGTTACATTTATTTTAGCCCCCCACCCAAAAAAAGAAGTTGTAAGATTCCCAGTTAAATTTGAGTTTCAGATAAACAATTTTTTACTATAAATATATCCCCATTATTCCATGGAACATACTTCTCCTAAAAAATTATTTGTTGTTTACCTAAACTTCTAATTTAACTGAGTATCTTGTATCCTATCTGGCAATTCTAGAGAAAGCATCCTTTATTTGCTCCTATTTCATAGTCACAGTGAAGGAGAAGAAGCAAAATTAGAAGGTGTTCAACTGAGGTGATAGCATGTGCAAATAATGGTGAGACGAGGGGTGAACGTTTTATTCAGGTAAAACGTAGAACTTTCCTCTCTATCACTCAGGGCTCCCTTTCCTGGGAAGGCAAGATCTCCTTAATGACACGCTGGGCTAGTACAATTCAAAAGTGTCAGAGCTGCACTCAGCCAAGGTCCTGGCATGACACATGTATGTTGTCAAAGGGGGATATTTGCAAAGGGGTGGCCAGGGCCCTGGGGGGCTAATAAGAGATGGTGAAGCAACCCGGGCTTTTTCCACTTTCACCCATCATGCACCTGCCCCCCCACCCCCCGCCCAGGCTTGAAGGGAAATCAATACCCGGCCTCTGCTGTCCCCCCAGTGCTGTCCAGCTGAGGCAATCCGTGGGATCCTCCAGGGGCTCCAGGCAGGCCAGAGAAGGGGGAGGAGGGCAAAGAGACCAGTAGAGAATTCCTAGCACAGCCACCAAAGAGAATCCTAAGGTGTGGGCTTCTCACAAAAATCAATTGTGTTGACTTCTTAGTTCGAGGAGTGAGTCCTTAACTGGATATGGGGACCTCCTGAGCCTGAGGTTCCGCCACACGGCCTTGTGAGTGCATACGCCCCTGCACACATCTCAGGAATGGAATCGCCTGTTCTAACTTGTGCGCGCATGTGGCTCAGTCGCTTCAGTCACGTCTGACTCTGTGTGACCCTATGGACCGTAGCCCACCAGGCTCCTCTGTCCACGGGATTCTCCAGGCAAGAATATGGGAGCGAGTTGCCATGCCCTCCTGCAGGCAATCTTCCCCACCTAAGGATCGAACTTCCGTCTCAGGTTTTTTACCATCTGAGCCACCAGGGAAACCCCTGGCCTAACCCACCACCTATGAGTTCAGAAGTAAGGAATGACTCTCCACATTTTCTGTGTATTAGCTGCAAAGAGGTTGAATATTTTGCTCACTGTCCGAGTGCTAATAAATCGTACTGGACGAGTTGGCGCGGGGCAGGGGGTTGGTGGCTGCAAAGAGATATGAGCAACTCGAACTTGGATCATCTCTCTTTCATCATCATGTTCTGGGCACTTCACTTTTCATGGTTGCAATACTTTTAGTGGTTATATTTGCAATCTGGAACATAAAACTATGCTGATTTCAAGATGAGACCTCTTGGCCTTTTTTAGACCATTTATTTATGTCTCTAAACACACATACTGAGAAACGACATAGTGAATCGAATCACTAAACACTCAGGTTCCACAACCAATGAGGAATTTCTCTATTATACAAAAGCTTTCTGAATTCTTGGGCTGTGTAATCACCTTTACAAAGTAATACTCATCTTTAGTTTCTAAAGCCATTCATTGTTTTTCTGACATCCAAGTGTTTCCATTAGATGAATATGGCCACATCTATTATATATCAAAATAGCTGGTTGAAAAGTGAAGTCATACTTCAGGCACATCAGTTTAGTCAAAACATAGAGATGTAAATACAGGTTACAAAATGTTAACACGGACTTTGGAAGTGATTCTTTTAGAGCATACACATTTTCACCCAGAGGCAGCACTCAGGTGACTTCTGAGCCCAGAGCTGCAGGCAGGCCTCTGCGGCCACATCTGCGGAAGTCTGGGTTACAAGCATGCGTGATGGACACCTGGCGCCAGCTGTGGGCAAGCTGTCCATCTCTGAGAGGTTGACGGGTACAGTGGAGACGGCATGAACGCATGGTCAGATGGGTCAGAGTTGAGGTGAAGGGGTCTTCCCCCATCTCTAGCTATGAAATTGAGGCTAATCTTTAAATTCTCAGAGCCTCACATTTCCATCTCTAAAATGGGAATAATAATACTTCCCTGGCTGGACTGTGATGAGTATTAAAGACAAAAACAGTTTAAAAACATATGTAATGCTTACCGTGTTCCAAGGTTTGTTCTAAGTCCATCTGTTACAGGTTGAACAGTGCTGTGCTTGGTCACTCACTCGTGTCCCACTCTGCAACCCTATGGACTGTAGCCAAACAGGCTCCTCTGTTCATGAGGATTCTCCAGGCGAGAATACTGGAGTGGGTTGCCGCGCCCTCCTCAGGTTGAATGGTACCCTCCCCAAAAAAGATATATTGAAGTCTTCAATGCCCAGTACCTCAAAAGGTGACCATATTTGGAAAGTGGATCTTTACAGAGGAAATCAAGTTCAAGTGAGGTCACAGGGGGCCCCTAATCCCATCAGACTGATGTCCTTATAAAGGGGGGCATTTAGACACTGGGAGCGACATGTATAGAGGAAAGATGCTGTGAAGCCACAGGGAGAAGACGGTTATCGACAAGCCAAGGAACACCAGGGACCCCAGAAGCTGGGGGTGGCGAGGAAGGACCCTCCCCTGGCGCCTTCAGAGGGACCAGGGCCCTGCCAACTCCTTGGTTTCTGGCCTCTGGCCACCAGAACAGCAAGACAATGCATTTGTGGTGTTCCAAAGCACCCAACTTGTACTTACAGCAGCTTTAGGAAACCAGCACGTTTAATCTTCACAATCACCCTAATGGGCACGTACTCATGGTAGGCCCACTTTACAGGTGAAGTAACTGAGGCCCAGAGATGTAGACTGAATTCTCACACCAGCAGGTGACGTGGAGCCAGGATTCAACCAAGGGAGCCTGGACCCAGAGTCCTCACTCTTGACCACGATGACCCTCTAACACTAGCTCACTGGGGGTCACTAGTTCACCTGGCACTGGGTACCCTCTGCAGCCTTAACATGCCCACAGAGACGGAGCTGCTGCCGCTCCTGGATCAGCTTTCATGCAATCATAGAGCGTCTGTCCTCAAGGACTGGTTGACTTCTGGGGACCCTCAGGGGTCAGGGGTCAGGTTCCAGGAATCAGCCCACTCAGGAAGCACTTTACCTGGGCTGGAGTTAGACTCAGGAGGGGTCATGACCTGAAGGCCAAAGGTCTGAGCCACCTTGACAGGTGTCTGCTGATCAGCTTAGTAACAGGACTAGTTAGTTACCAGGTCTCGGCCACCTCCCCTATACCTGGAACTAGGTGCTTCCATCTCGTTTAGTCTTCAGCACAACTCTGAGAGGCAGATAATACTGTGCTCGTGCGGCAGGTGGGAGAGTAAGGCTCAGAGTGGCTGAGGGGCAAGGCTAGTGCCAGGCAGCTGGCAGGAGGGCAGAGCCCCAGTTCAAAGCCAGGTCTCCAGGACTCAGCGCCCGCACCCTCTCCAGCAGCCTCTGCCCTCCGGCCACTGGGTGGCTCCCTAGCCCACCAGGGCTTGGTTATTTGGGTAGAAACTGCCCCAGATCCAGGGACTACCGCTGAGACTCTCCCCAAGGTAATCACAGGGAGAAGCTCGGATCTTCAGAAAAGCCAGACCCGCCTGCCACTGGCAACTGATTGTCATGCACGAGCTCTACCATAAATACCTCTGCAGGAGGGGAGACGGCCAGACAAGGGGTGCTAACAAAGCAGATGGGCCTTTTACGCCCCCTCCCCCTCTGCAAGGCGTCCAGCTGCGGAACGAGAGGCTCCCAAAGGTCTGCAGTGTAGGGGTCTCCACTTAATGGGTGCATTTTAGAGACTGAACGTATCTACAGACATCACCTCAAATTGACACGATGCCAAGAAGTAACTGCACGCTGGATTCAGAGCCCGGCAGCCTGAGAACGTTATATAAGCCTGACTTTTCCACCACTAGATTCCTCTCTGCGCTTTCCCATTTGGAGGGTCTAAAGATGAGTTGAGACCCTGTTTAGACTAGTGAATGTTCAGGAACATCTCGATACCCAAGAGATATGAAAGAATGAAGAGCGCGCTGCTGGAAGCACTGACTTAACCTACAAACTGTAATTGGCTTTATGGGTCACCTCTGCTAGAAAATACACCTTATTTTCTTAACTTGTTCAAAGACAGAATTTGGTGTGTTAAAGAAGCGGTTTCGAGTGAAATATGCAAGATCAAGTTGAAAGAGAAGTTCACAATTTGCACATCTTTAAATGCAATGACTGATGTATGTGCTAGACACAGTCCTGATTAAGTCTGAGTCACAAATATTGCAAGTCCGAGATAACAGGCTTTGATTATAGTGTGAAGTGTAGGGACTTGCAAGAAAAATAACACCAGAATGTTAAGAGGGGAGAGATTTTTCTATTAGAGATATTCATGCTCAGAATTTTGAGGTCACTGGACTCAAAAGAATGTATTATTTTTCTGGAATATGCTAGCTTGGTATAATTATTTAGCAGCTAGAAAACAGGTAGAGAAACAAAAGTTATTTTCCAGAATAAGGACAAAAATGTAAGCTTGGGACTTTTAAACACCCTTTATTTGGGGAAAGCTAATTTTTACCAAAGCTCAAGGATATTTCCAGACAATTTAATCTATCCTCATCTCAGCACAAAGCTGGAAAAGAACTTGAATTGATTACTGCATTTAAGATGGAATCCCTTCTGAAACACACTCCCATTTTATTGAGCATTTCTGTGCTGGGCTGCGCTTAGTTTCTGTCATGTCTGACTATTTGTGACCCCATGGACTGTAGCCTGCCAGGCTCCTCTGTCCATGGGGAATCTCCAGGCAAGAATACTGGAGTGGGTTGCCATTTCCTTCTCCAGGGGATCTTCCCGACCCAGGGATTAAACCCAGGTCTCCCGCATGAGCATTTTTAGGGACTTCCAAAGATGGTAGGTGTGAGACTTTCCTGACAGTCCGGTGGTTAAGACTCTGGACACAAGAGTCTTGTGTCTTGCAAGGGGCACAGGTTCAGTCCCTGATTGGGGAAATAAGATCCCACAGGCCATGCAGCCAAAAAGTTTAAAAATAAAAATAATAAATAAAACTGAGTCTCAAAAAAAAATTTTTTTTAAGATGGTAGGTTTTTGGAGGGGGGAAGTCCTTATTCCTTGCCCTTAGTCTTCCATACACAAGAGTGTGTGTGTTAGTCACTCAGTCATGTCTGATTCTTTGCAAACCCATGGACTGAAGCTCGCCCAGCTCCTCTGTCCATGAAATTCTCTAGGCAACAATCCTGGAGTGGGTTGTCATTCCCTTCTCCAGGGGATCTTCCCAACCCAGGGATCAAACCCAGGTCTCCTGCACTGCAGGCAGATTCTTTACGGTCTGAGCCACCAGAGAATACATCATACACAAGAGAGAGGCTGCCAATACCTCGGTCTAGAAGCTTCTTCTCCCCCTCCCTAGTGATAAAGCATCCAGCTCCTCCCCACTCAGCCACCCTCCCCTCCCACAGTCACGTCAGGTCAGCCACGGTCCTCTTGCTACTGGAGTGGGGTGACTTTGGCATAAAACAGGCTCCAACCGACTCCCATCCTGTCTGCCTGCAGGTGGTGGGAGGCCCCTTCTGTGTTCCCTCCCCATAAATTCACCCAGGACAGGAGTCTTCCTCCCACCAGCACGGGGGGTTACTCTAGTTCTCCAGCTGCCCTGACCTATGACTGGGGCAGGGCTGGGGGTAAGGAGGGGAGTTCAATTCTGTTTAAAAAGGGAGAGGTCACACTTAGGTCCTGGATCCAAGCCATGTGCGACGATCCATCTTTTCAACTGGTGCACAACCTGGAAGGGCTGATGGGTGATCTCCAACAACAGGTGCCAAAACAGTATTGGATCAACCATTAATGACAACAATTGATAGAGAATGATCAAATTCAGCTATTCAGGCATGTGAGGTAGTCACAGTGTTAATGATTCAATCCAGTCCCTGGTGGCTTAGTTGATAAAGACTCATCCTGCAGGGTAGGAGACACGGGCTCCATCCCTGAGTTGGGAAGATACCCTGGAGAAGGAAATGGCAACCTGCTCCAGTATTCTTGCCTGGGAAATCCTATAGACCAGAGGAGTTTGGTGGGGTACCCTCCATGGGGTTGCAAGAGTCAGAACTTAGTGACTAAACTACCAGTGTGAACCTACCAATCTACAACGACCACCAAAACCACCATGTGTGAAGTATGATGCTAGCCCGTGCAAGTTCAGTGCCTTGGGTCAAGTGTGGCTGTAGTGAGACCAGTATCCCACATTATGGGATTAAAAAATCAGTTTAGGTCATGGCTATAGCCACAGCTTAGGCACTTAGGTCAATGAGCGAGCCACAGGCAAACAGACAGCATTTGGAGCTGACGCTGCACCTGGCCTAATGGTCCGTGTACATAATTCTGCTTAGGTGCTCTTAGCATATATAAAATGTGTTGAAAGATAACTTGCCCTGGGGATGAAAGAGTAACTCAAACGAGCAATTCATCACATGGCTAGGTGTGAGAAGTATCTTTCTGATGTATTGAGAGCTTCCCAGTTCAAACTGAAGACTTCATCGGAATAGAGGAGCTTTTTGAGTTAAAAATAGAAGCATCAGGAAGGATGAAAACTGGCAGGAACTGAGGACCAATGAGAAGCACGTGGCTGAGCGGAAAGCACTTTGGAGCCCAACAGATCAAAGTCTGCCCTGGGATCTCACACAAGTCATTTAACTGCAGAGAGCCTCAGCTTTCTCCTCTGGAAAACAATCATACCTTTGTGTATGCAGGGTGCTCAGTCGCTCAGTTGCCTCTGATTCTTTGCGAACCCATGGACTGTAGCCCACTCTGCTCCTTTGCACATGGTATTTTCCCAGGCAAGAATACTGGAGTCGGCTGCCATTTCCTACTCCAGGGGATACTGCCAACCCAGGGATCAAACCCTAGTCTCTTGGGTCTCCTGCATTGACAGACAGATTCTTTACCACTAGCACCACATTTGTCCAGAGTTAAATAATTCGGGGTAGGCAAAACTTTAGTATGATGTCTGGCACACAGTAGGCACTGGGGAAATGCAAACCACCACCTAAATCCTCTTTTAAAGGGCAACCCTACTGGGCTTCCCTGGTGACCCAGAGGTTAAGACTCTGAGCTTTCAGTGCAGGGGGAGCGGGTTTGATCCTTGTTGGATCCCTCACCGGGAAACTGATATATCACATGCTGTGTGGCCAAAATAAAAATAATAAATAAATAAAGGCCAACCTTATCAAACAGCATGCAGTGGTCAATGGCTCCAGGAGGGATAAGGCTGGGTAGCCTATTTATTGTCTCATAGTCACACACAAGCCCTTGAAGTAGACTCTCAAATCCCCTTAAAGCGGGGGAGGGGGAGAAAAAGGCACTACCGCCCGTTACCATAACTCAAGAAGGTTTGTAACCAGTGGATCCCCAGTTCAGAAACTAACCTCAGGCATTTATGACAGCTCCCCTGCGCCTGGCCCGACACTGCCCTCTACTGGCCGTCACAATAATCACCTCTCGCAGCCTCACCCAGCATCTCGCTGGGCGCCGCGCACCTTTGCCAGCCTGGTATTTTGTTCTGACATTTTTCATATGTAAAGGCATCCCAGCATCCCCAGAGCTGCTTGTGAAGATACTAAACATGCTAAGGATTCAGGCCTAGGCACAGAGAGAGGCCAGCGGGGCCAGGCGGCCACACACCCAGGGCAGTCCCCTTAGTCGCTGCAGCAAACTGTGAACCTGTAGGAGGAGGGATCCCTGGTTCGGATTTGAGTAGTAAACCAGTGTCTGACTAGTGGGACCTAATCGAGAATATGCGATTCTATCAGACAGATATCTTATATAGGAATCAGTGAATAGCTTTTCATTTTAGACTGCCAGCTGTTGCACAGCCAACAAAATTAACTTGGATATTAGGAGCACAGATACTTTCCACCATTGACAGGCAAGCGGGCAACACTGATGTGAACGCTCTGAAAGACTCTCCCTCCTACAATAAGACAACAATATACAATATAACTAGATCTTGGGTAACACACACACACACATGCACGTGAGTTTAGAATATTGCCAAGCTCACAAGTGGTCCCAGGTCAGTAGTGTCCCTTCCTTCTTAGCAAAGCAGATGAATATCTTCTCTTGAGTAAAGTTCCAATTTAAGCCCTCAGATTTCCCACAGGCTAAGTTCAATCAACTATGAGCTAAAAAAAAAAAGAAAGACCTAAGACACAGAGAAACACATCGTATGGCTCAGGCAAGTAGCTCCTAGCCAACGGCCTTTGCCTTCCTTCCATAGAGAATAATCGTTGCAACAGACCAGCCAGCAATTCTAGTTTCCAGCCACCCTCGCATCCAGGTGGAGCCATGACCTGTGGTTTGGACAAAGGAAGGAAGGCAGAAGAGGTAGATGCCGTTTCGCTTGGGGTCCTCTAAGGGCCCTCCTGTCCACTAGCAGGATGCTGGCGCTCAGGGTGATCCTGGAGGCCACGTGTTGAACATGGCAGAGCCTTCATCAGTCAGTGTCCTTGAATGACCACACAGGGCATAGCCCCACATCAATCCATCAACTTGACATGACAGAAGTAACAGAGAAAGACCCAGAGTGTTAAACCACTGAGATTGTGGAGGTTAAGTGTGCAGCAGTTGATTTTGCCTTAACTAATCAGTCATTGTGTGCCGGGAGCCAGCGTGAGGAATTCCACCCGTGACAAGGTCATGCGGCAGAGCTCTGATGGCAAGGCTAATCAGACCTCAGGTTTCCCCCTGGAATTTCCTGAGAATCCACCCCTCAAAAAATAAGAATCTGCCTGCTTTTCCACTCTTCTGACATTCTCTGGAAAAAGTCAATTTAGGGCTTTAGTCTTCTGCATTTTAAAGAGTGTTTTAATCCAAAAAACGCCTCTTGATGGCTTTTTAGCCTGCCTGCAGGACTCATACGGCTGCGTGTGTGATAGTTGGAGGCCGCCTGACCGCAGGAGGCACAGGAAGCTTAAAACATCCCAGGAATGTAGGGGCTTCCGAGGAGTCAAAATCATTAGAATAGGACTGATTAAAAGTTTCATTTGTTGAGCCAATACTTGCTGCCAAATTTTCATATCCTTTATTTTTAGATATAGTTGGTATATAGAAAAACAAGTAGTAGACCTGGTATTAGCAACATTAGATCTTTGAGTTAAGTACCTTTGTTATAACCCACTGCACCTTTGTTCTATAGAGATGTAATTTTAATGCTGTAAGGAGATGCAGATTAAAGAAAAACACTTCAGGGGAAACGAAATTAACATTCGTTAAGGAAGAGAGCCAAAAAGTGTTAACAAGCCTCTTGGCCAGAAGATAATGTAAATACCTGAGACCTTTTGTATACAAAAAGATATACAGAAAGAGTCTGGGCTGCGAACGCTACATAATTTTGTATTACCCATTGATCTCTAAGTATAATCAAAAGTATAAAAGGCCTTGAAGGACAATAGAAGGAGAGCCAGTCGCTGGACTGGTTTCCCCCGTGTCTCCTCTTTACTCTAATTTCAGGCTGAATTCCCATCTGGGGCGTGGAGGCTCACTATGTCTACTTACTTGTCCCGGCTTTTAAGATCCATAAGAGAGAGAGTCCAAGGCGGGGCACTCTCCGATATTCAAACGGGCGCCGGCGGCCTAACGTAGATGGTGCAAGCTCCTTGTCTGGAACTTCATTGGTTTTCCACGTAACCCAAGTTAATCAGCCTCTTCTCTCCACTTAATCTTCCTACTACACTATTTCTTCCTAATCTAATCTTATATTAATAAATAAATAAGTTTTCCTCGCCGACTCCGTCCATCCTTCGAATTCCCTGGATCCACCGGGGCTGGGCCCCGGCAATTGTGAACATCAGCAGAAACAATATACCACAAATTTAGCACCAAGGGCTTTAGAGTTTTGGGATTATCATATTTAGAATATGAAATAAGCTTTATGACATGTTTAAAGAAATAAAAGAGAATCAACATTATCAAGGAACAAAAGACTATCAAAAATAACCCGGCAGGGTTACGAAAGAATCAAATAGAACTTTGGACGTTAAAAATATAGTCATTTAAATTTAAATTTGGTGGCAAGATAAATCACAGAATAAACACAGCTGAAAAGATAGTGAAACTGAAGATATAATTGAATGACCCAGAGGAAAGAGATTAAAGAGAAAGAGATCAAAATATGAAAGAAAGACTGTGGTGGGCTGAATGGTGGCTCCTTAAAAGGTACATCCCCCCAGAGTTTGTGGATGTGATTGTACTTAGGAAAAGGTTCTCCACAGGTGAAATTAAGGATCTTGAGATGAGACCATCCTAGATTATCCAAGTGTCCTTATAAGAAGAGGACGTACAGTCGCACAAAAGGAGAGGATGACGTGACAATGGAGGCAGAGATCAGAGTGATGACTACAAGCCAAGGACACCAACGCGAGTTCTGGCGGCGCTGGGAGCTGGGAGAGAGGCACGGAACGTCCTCCCTCTGAGCCTCTAGAAGGAACCAAGCCCGCCAACATCTCGAGCTCAGAGTTTTGGACCCTCGAACTGTGAAAGAAAAAACTTCGGTTGTTTTAGGCTACCTGGTTTGCGGCAATTTGTTACAGCAGCCGTGGGAAACTAAGACAAAGGAAAGAGATGAGGCTAGAGTGGGAAGTTCTGCGTTACATCAGTTAAGAGCTCCAGAAGGAAGAACAGGGGGACGGGAGGAAGGGCAACATTACAAGGGATAATGGCTGATACTTTCCCAAACTGATGAAATATAGGAATCCTTAGACAAGGGACCCAACATACTAAAAAGCAGGTTAAAAGTTTTTAAGACTTTTTTTTGATGTGGACCATTTTTAAAGTCGTTATTGAATTTGTTACAATATTGTTTCTGTTGTTTTATGTTTTATGGTTTTTTTGGCCTCGAGGCATGTGAGGATCTTAGCTTCCCAACCAGGGATCAGACTCCTACTTCCTGCATTGGAAGGCGAAGTCTTAACCCCTGGATCACCAGGGAAGTCCTAAAGAAGGTTAAATTGTAATACCAAAATTTATACTAAAAAAACCCACAATGAGAATGATGAAAATCCACGTCTTCAAAGTCTATCTGTACCTAGGACCAGGATTTCTGGGTCACGGGCAGCATTTTCCCAGGACAGTTCTGATTCATAGCTGTTGTTTCTGATTCTTGGCAACTTTTTTCATTTTCAAAAGTATCTTCTTGATTTGCACAGATTTTTGAATGTCACCAAACCCCACCCCCGCCCCTGCAAAAGACAAAAATAGCAGTACCAACATCCCATGGACAACAGCTATGACAAAACTCCCTGTGAACCTCAAGGTAAAAAAGCCTGTGAGAACCACCCAACAAGGGCCGCAAAGAGCCACGGCGTGTCACATCTGTGGGGTGACCAGAGGGAGAGTTGCGTGGACCCTCTTCTAGAAAAGTCCCAACATCTTAGAACTCTGTACACTTGTCACGCTGTCCTAACTTGGATGACCCCTTGTCCCAATTTGGATTCTTAAAAATGCAGTATTCTTGCCAAAAAAAAGCTTTTAATGAATCTAACTGTGAAGAAAAGTCAGACCAATCTAAAATACGGCCATGGGCTTCTCAAGAATGTCAACATGGTGGAAGCCCAAAGGAAACAAAAAGGCAGGGACGTCAGCCTTGATGGAGAGCAAAGAAGCATGGCAGCTGAGTGGACTGCTTGAACCGTGATTAGATTTTTCATTTCAGAAAAGGTTATAAAGGATTGTTTGTATGTTTTTTTGGCAATGGAGAAAAATCTGAAAATAATTGTGGTCATATGGAATTATATCCTAGACATGCTGCATTATTTGTGGGGGTGGGGTGGCGGCGGCGGGTAAAGTGTCATGATATTAACAACTGACATTCTTTTTTTGGCTGCACCATGTGGCACCTGGGATCTTAGTTCCCCGACCAGGTATCGAACCTATGCCCCCTGCAGGGGAAGCACAGAGTCTTAAACACTGGGCCACCAGGGAAGTCCCAGAAACTGACTTGCAGCTGATTCAGCAGGCACAGAAGCCAAAATAAAACAGAACCCTGTATTTCCCGTGTGAGCATAATAGCAAACGTGCCAAATGTTAACATTGAGAGAGGCACAGCACACAGATACTCATAATACTATTTCAGCATTTCTGTAGCTTTGAGACTTTTTCATTATAGAAACCTGGGGGATAGCCATATGATGGAATATTACTCGCCAATTAAAAGGAACAAACTGTGGACACCTGCCACCCAGTGACTGAACCTCACAAACAGTTCAGTCCAATTCAGTCACTCAGTTGTGTCCGACTCTTTGCGACCCCATGGACTGCAGCACACCAGGCTTCCCTGTCCACCACCAACTCCCGGAATTTACCCAAACTCACGTCCATTGAGTCGATGATGCCATCCAACTATCTCACCCTCTGTTGTCCCTTTCTCTCATCTTCAAGAGTCTTTTCCAATGAATCAACACTTCGCATGAGGTGGTCAAAGTATTGGAGTTTCAGCTTCATCATCAGTCCTTCCAATGAATATACAGGACTGGTTTCCTTTAGGATGGACTGGTTGGATCTCCCTGCAGTCCAATGGACTCTCAAGAGTCTTCTCCAACTCCACAGTTCAAAAGCATCAATTCTTCGTTGCTCAGCTGTCTTTATAGTCCAGCTCTCACATCCATACATGACTACTGGAAAAACCATACCTTTGACTAGACAGACCTTTGTTGGCAAAGTAATCTCTCTACTTTTTAATATGCTGTCTAGGTTGGTCATAGCTTCTCTTCCAAGGAGTAAGCATCTTAATTTCATGGCTGCAGTCACCATCTGCAGTGATTCTGGAGCCCAAGAAAATAAAGTCTCTCACTGTTTCCATTGTTTCCCCATCTATTTGCCATGAAGTGATGGGATGAGATGTCATGATCTTAGTGTTTTGAATGTTGAGTTTTAAGTCAACTTTTTCACTCTTCTCTTTCACTTTCATCAAGAGACTCTTTAGTTCCTCTTTGCTTTCTGCCATAAGGGTGTCATCTGCATATCTGAAGTTATTGATATTTCTCCCAGCGATCTTGATTCTAGCTTGTACTTCATCCAGCCTGGCATTTCATATGATGTACACTGCATATAAGTTAAATAAGCAGGGTGACAATGTACAGTCTTGACGCACTCCTTTCCTGATTTGGAACCAGTCTGTTGTTCAAAAATAGTATGCTCAGTAAAAGAAGCAAGGACCAAGGAACCATGTATTGAAAGACTCCGTTTATGAGAAATATCCATAAAAGGCAAAACCAAAAAGACATAAAGTAGATTAGTGGTGATCTGGGGCAGAGGTGGTGACAAATGGGAGTCAACAGTAAATGTGCATGAGGGGTGAGACCTCATGAAGGGTGAGACCTCATGAAGAATGAGACCACCGAAATGGGGAGAGGGGATAAGCAAAGACCAGAGAACAAGTAAAGACCAGTGAACAAGCCTTCACTGGAGGCTCTGTGTGAAGGGGTTAGCAGAAGAGAAGTCAGTGGAACTTCGTATAAGGGTGGATTGAGATGAGGGACGAAACTTAGAATCCAATGAAGCGTCTGTTGAAGGCAGGGATGGTCAAAAGATAAATTCCACAGAGGCTGAAAGATGGCCCTGAATGTTGCTATTAGAAGGTTTGGCAGTCAGGCTGCTTCAGAGGCTCAGAACCCAGCAGCCCCAAGTGCCCAGCCGGCCAGCAGGCCCCGCGCTGGAAGAGTGGGCTGAAGTCGATACATTAATAATAAATAGCTCCTCAAGATTACGCCCCGAATTGCTCCCTAGCTGCCATTCTTTCCTTGCCACGGTTCTATGCAGGGATTTCTCCAGTGAAACACAGGGGCATGGAGTCCATTAGTTTTTTTCCCCAAAGAATTATTAAACTTTGTTCCTCAAGGAAATTGGTAGTGAAGGATGTGATTTTAAGTACAACTTTCTGGCCGAGGTTTCTAACCCCCTCCCCCCGTACCCCGCTCCCTAATCCTACCTTAAACCAGGTGACTTTCCCTCTTTTTAAAATCATACTCTGGGGGCGACCCTGGTGGTGGCTCAGTGGTGAAGAATCTGCCTCCCAATGCAGGAGACTCGGGTTTGATCCCTGACCAGGGTCGATGTCACAAGTCGGAGCAACTAAGCCCATTGGGCCACAACTACTGAACCTGCGGGCTGCAGCCCAGAGCCACCACTCCTGAGCCCACGTTGTGGCAACTAGTGAAGTCCACACACCCTAGAGCCCGAGCTTCACAAGGAAGCCACTGCACTCAGCCTGCGCACCGCATCTAGAGAGTGGCCCCTGCTCGCTGCAACTAGAGAAAAGCAATGAAGACCCAGCACAGCCAGATATAAATAAATAACATTATTATAAGAAAGAAGATGATACCATTTTTACAGGGTCTCTGGTAGTCCTTAAAAAAAAAAATCATAACTATGAATCTTAACAGGGCAAGGCGTGGGGATAAAAACAATATTCATCCTTTGAAAAGTAAGTGTATGGCTGTCTGGCTTCAAATGCCAACCACAGCTGCAGTGCCCTTTGGGTTCAGCAGCAACAGTTGTCCAGAGGGCGCACGGGGCAACACCGCTCTCCTCCCTTTGACATGCATCAAGGTCGGAAAGTTCCAGGGGAAACAGAAGGGAACTGGTCACAGTAGGGGACGACACTCCTGGCGGTCCAGCAGTTAACTTTCCACCCTTCCAGTGCAGGGGGCACGGATTTGATCTTTAGTTGGGGAACTGCAATCCCACATGCTGCTCAATGCAACGTTGAGCCAAACAAATAATAAATAAAAATTTTAAAAAGAACTTGCATTTAAAAAAAAAAAAGAGAGAAGTGATCACAATGATAGATAAGACAGAGGACCTCGTCACAGCATTTAAACCCACTCCTTGGAGCCCTCAAGCTCAGAGGGAGCTTCCCTATAGCTCAAATGGTAAAGATTCTGCTTGCAATGCAGGAGACCTGGGTTTGATCCCTGGGTCAGAAAGATCCCCTGGAGGAGGGCATGGCAACCCACTCCAGTATTCTGGCCTGGAGAATCCCATGGACAGAGGAGCCTGGCGGGCTACGGTCCATGGGGTCGCAAAGAGTCGGACACAACTGAGCGACTAACACTTGGAGCCCTCAACCCCTTATTGTTTTTTCTTTCAGGAAAGAAACTTGAACCCAGAAAGACTTGGAAGCCACAGGGTTTAGAAGGCACCGTAGCTGGACTAGAACTAATACCTCCTGCTTCTAATCTATCACTCTTCTCACGAAGAAGACACCAAAGACAGAGAGGAAGCGACCGGGCCACACCCAGCGTGAGGAGCTGGTCAGCACCAGGGTGGGCGCCCAAATGCGGAGAGGGCGGGGACTCGTGTGATGGGACAGGCGGTTACACATGGCTTTGACCGGAAAGACATGGCCAAGTCAAACACAAGGTAATCTTGTTTTGGCAGAAGCACTGCCTTTCTATTTCACATTACTAAGAAATTCGTGTTCTGCTGACCACGAAACCACCTGAGGTGGAAGCCGGGTAAAAAGGATACCTTCTACCTCACACCCTTCGCCCGAGGGAACTGCTATTTCTGAAAACTTTTCCAGACTCCTGGTTATAAATGACTTAAACTCCCAAACCTAAAATCTCTTGGGAAGAAGACAGAAGTTGTTTTAAGCCACCAGAGCGCTGCAGTCCTCCCCGGTTTGGAATTTAGCAAAAAGGTAAACCATAAGGAGTTTCCAATTGGCTATCTACTCACTTCTTAAAATATTTGACAGAGTGTGCAAAATACTTAATTATACACACTTCTGCTTTGCATTTCGGAAACCTATCCTCAACTGGTGTGGACTGGGGCTGGGGAGAAGGGGGCTGTCGGGCTGAGTTTTAGGCAGTGTTTGCAACGTCCATTTGGATTTTTCATCCACTGTGAAACTACAAAGCTCCCCCGTGATGGCCTAGCCTCGGGGGCTGCCTTTCTGTAAGAACAGGGGGTGTGATGGCAAAGAGAATTTAAAAAGAAATGGGGTGAGTATTGAGGATAAAGCAGTTTCCAAGTAACTTTAGTGAAAGTGCTTGTTGCTCAACTGTATCTGACTCTTTGGGACGCTATGGACTGTAGCCCACCAGGCTCCTCTGTCCATGGGATTCTCCAGGCAAGAATACTGCAGTGGGGTGCCATTCCCTTCTCCAGGGGATCTTCCCAACCCAGGGATCAAACCCAGGTCTCTTGCATTACAGGCAGATTCTTTACTATCTGAGCCACCAGGGAAGTGTTGCTGCTGCTGCTGCTGCTGCTGCTGCTGCTGCTGCTGCTGCTGCTGCTGCTGCTGCTAAGTCGCTTCAGTCGTGTCTGAGGGAAGTCGTAAGTAACTCTAAAACAAACACAAAGGGATGCTTACTGGGTTCCTACCAAGTGTCAGGGTACTGAGACACTGGAGGGGGAGGGCCCTGCCCTCACTGGGACCACCAGGCCCTCCCAGGCCCCAGAACCAAGTGTACGAACAAACACCTGGTCCGGGGTCACTGCGATGGCCTGGGTCAGTGTCCCAGATGTGGCTTGTCAAAAGAGGCCTGTTTAAACCATGCCGTACAACTGTTCAGCCGTGGCCGTCTGAGATAAGTAGCTAAGTGTCTGAGGTTGAATCCTCTCTTTTATACTCAACCCCAGAAGCGCTTATTGTTCGCATTGTCCATTGAGATACACAAAGGAGGGTTTAAAAACAGAGTTGTCCCTGAGGTTCTTGGTCTGGAAGAAGCCTGGAAGGGCAGGGACACAGGCACTGTGGAGTGTGTGTGTGCAGGCGTGTGTGGTGTGCCTAACGAACGCAGCTACAAGGTCTCTGGCTGAGGGGCAGACACTTGGATGGCCACAGGACAGCGCTGCGCTGAGAGCCACTTCCCTGACAGCAGGAGGTGCCAACAGGAACACAGGACGCTGTGCTCCCAGGCTCTGCCAGCCTGGGGCCCTGTGAGCATGAATAAGCGCTTTCATATCTCTCAGCCTCAGTTTCCTCAGATAGAAAACCAGGGCAACCGTGCCTGCCTTATAGGGTTTTCTGAGGATGGCCTGAAATTCTATTTGAAAGCACCAAACACTAAGTGCTGTAGACACACAGCTGTAGAAATCCGGTAGGCGTTTGGGAAATGCACATTCTGTTCCCTCTTGACTGAATCTGGCTGCTTGTTAGGAAGGAGGACAACAGTCGTGCTGCAGAGACATAGGCCTCCACTGTCATCACAGATTCTGACTCCAGCAACCAGAGGCCGCGTGGCGAAGATGCCGAGGGACGCATGGAGGGTGCAGAGGTCCTCTGTGCTGGTCCTGATTTACCTATTTCCTGTCTAGATAACCTCGCACTAGCTGCTTACCCTCCCCAGACTTGAGTTCTCTTATCTGCGAATTTGCCCTTACATAGCTTCCAAGGTGATTATAAAGATCATTTGAAGATATCAAGAATAGAAAGGAAGAAGTAACTGTTTTTATTTGCAGGAAATAGGATCTTGTGGATCCTTGAGATGCGGAAAATCCTGAGGAATCCACAAAATTCAATTAGAGCTAATAAACAAATTCAGCAAGGTAATGAGATGCAAGACCAACGCCCAGAAATCCGCCGTTTTCATACACTGCAAAAGTGAAATTAAGACAATAATTCCACTCATAATAAAATAAAAAGTAAAATGCCTAGAAATTATTTAAAAAGAAGAGCGAGACTTGTGCACTGAAAATTATAAAGTGTTGTGTGAAGACTTTGGAACCTGAATGGATGTCCCATGTTTGCAGATCAAAAAATTTAATACTGTTATGTTGGTAATATGTCCTAAATTGTTGTATAGATTCAACACAACACCTAACAAAATCCTAGCTAGAGTTTTGGTTTTTTTCCCCCAGCAATTGAAAAGCTCATACTAAAACTCATTTGGAAATACAAGTGACTCAAGATAGCCAAAACAATCTTCAAGAAGAAGAAGTACGACGTGGAAAAATATACACACCCCAATTTCACAACTTACTACAAAGCTACAGCAATCATGACAGTGTGGTCCTAGTGTTAGGGCGAACGTAGGGAGTTAAACTGAGAGCCCAGGAATAAACTCTAACATTCACGGTCAGTTGATTTTCTACAAAAAATGTCAAGAAAATTCAGCAGGAAAGAAATTAGTATTTCAACAAATGGTGCCAGAACAGTTATCTCACACCACACACAAAAATTAGCTCCACATGTATCGTGAACCTGGATGTAAGAACTGAAAGTACAAAACTCTCAGAAGACTAATGATCAGGGCTGAAGTCCGAATGCCTTAGGACTGGGTATATGGTCCAGGACCTTTGCAAAATCATAGAGGAGGAAAAGAGGTCACATCACCGCCCACCCAGTAGGGACTGAAACTGAATCTCCACTGAGCCCAGTGGGATGGAGGTCAGAGTCAGATTGAGATTTATTTATTTTTTATTGCAGTAAAATATACATAATATAAAACTTGCCACTTGAACCACTTTTAAGTGTGCAGTTCAGTTTTATGAAGAACATTCACTCTGAGTGTGTAGCCATCAGCACCACCCATCTCCAGAACTTTTTATTATCCCAGACTGAAACTCCGCCTCATTCAGCATTAACTCCTTATCCCCTCAGCCCCTGATAACCACCTTCTATTCACTATCTCTGTGAATCTGACGATTCTGGGTACCGCAGAATCAAAGTGGAATCAAACACTACATCTCTTTTTTGTCTATGGCTTATTTGACTTAGAATGTTTTCAGGTTTACCCAGAGATTTAGATTATTTTTCGTTTAAAGAAAAGCAAGAAATGCACAATTTCTAATACACTCAATGGACATGAGTTTGAGTAAACTCCAGGAGTTGGTGATGGGCAGCGAGGCCTGGCGTGCTGCAGTCCGTGGAGTCACTAAGAGTGGAATACAGCTAAGTGACTGAAGTGACTGAACCAATGTACTCAAGTTTGTGAACTTGGATCCACTTTACACACAGATGGGCTCATTCATCTTCCCCTGATTCTGGTCCAATTCTTATCTGATCCTGAAATTGTTTTTCTCTCTGATCCTCCACATTCAATTAGTCTTGCCAGTTCCCCATCAGACCCCTGACCCCAGGTCCACTCCAGAGACTTGACTCCCAGGGTCCTTAACTCTCCCCTTGGTCTTGGACAGCCTTGTCCAAATCCACACAGCTCAGAAATATCAGAGAAATTGTCTCAAAGCCTAGCTCTGCTCTCCAAACGCTCCATCATTCCCGCCTCTGCCCCTTGGCTTGAATGATGCCAGTCACCCCCCACCAAGCCTTTTCTCCAGGTTTCAACTCCTCCCTCAGATCCTGGTGGCTCAGGTGACAGAGTCTGCCTACAACGTGGGAGACCTGGGTTTGGTCCCTGGGTTGGGAAGATCCCTTGGAGAAGGAAATGGCAACCCACTCCAGTATTCTTGCCTGTAAAATCCCATGGACAGAGGAGCCTGGTGGGCTACACTCCATGGGGTTGCAAAGAGTCAGACACAACTGAGCGACTAACACTTTCACTTTCCCATATCCTTCAGGCTTTACTCAAATACCACCACCTCAGCAAACCTCCTCAGAAGTGGTCCCCGCACATCCTGTGCCTATTCTGTCCTGGCCTGTGACTCCACACACACTGAGCTGTTCAGCTTCATTACAAGCTCATCCAAGACAGAGGACACGTCCCTTCGGAAGAGCAGTCTCACCTAGAAAACGTTCGCATAGCCCTGCATAAGGAGTGGTCATACACGAATGTACATTATGAATTTATGTCAAAGTTACATGTTGCTGTAATAATTACCAGATTCAGTGGTTTGGACAGTAAGTGGTCCAGGAGTCAGCCAATGAATGAAAATGGGCTCTCAAAGCACTACCCAGCTCTGAAATGTGACCATCTGTGGGTCAAGGCCGTATGGGGGGTGGGGGTATCTTACTTTGGCCTGAAAGAAAAAGGTGGGTTGGAGGGCAGCTGCAGCCGGGCTGGGGTTGAGGCCGGGGAGTTGCAGGGAGGGTGGGAGCAGAGCTCTCCCAGAAGTAAGAAGTGGTATCAGCCAAGGCAAGGACAGGACGTTCTGGGAGAGGCCTCCAACCAAACCAGGGAAGTAAAGAGGTCACTCTCCAGAGTTCCATCCCCGCAAGGGTTTCACGACTGGCTGACCAAACCCCAGCGATCCCCGCATTTGAAGGGTAGGAACCAGTCTGTGTCCACTGACAGAATCTCCCAAGGCGTGATTCACCACACAGCTAGCTGGTGGGTTCAAAAGTCCAACAGGTGGTTGAGAGTCAGATAAATTTAAAAAAGGCATTTTTGTTTTCATTGGATTATTTTAGCTTTCAGCAGCTGTTGACACAATCTGAGAATGAACTCTCTGGAACCTGATTTTCCTTCTTATCTGTTCCATCAGAACTCGGGAGGCTATTTGAGGCTCTTAAAGAAGAGCAGCCATCCTCCAAGGACCATCCAGACCCGGGAAATTGGGGAGGACGGCTGAGCTGAGCCCCAAACACCCCTATCTCCACCCCCACCACACACAACCTTCTAGAGGCTTCCGCCTCCCCCTTGATCAGATCTTGATGAAGTCTACACAGAAGGCTTCTTCGTATCCCATCTCTACTTCAACTTACACATCTCGGCAGATGTTCGAGAGGCTGAGGGAAGAAGCAAAAACCATCCAGCAGGGAAGCCCCACCAAGACAGAGTGGAGTGCTGAAGGGTGCTGGCCAAGTGGCAAGCATGGATGAAGAGGCAGGAAGGACCTGAAATGATGGCTCAGCTTCCAGCCCCCTGTATCTGAGGGAGGCCATCCTTTGGGCTGGGATGCTCTGCTCTAGGTCCCACTTGTCCTGGCACTGCAGGAGTGCCCAGGTGCTTGTACCCTGTATGACTCTGTGACCCGGCTCTCAAGCCCCTTCTCCTCGTAGGGAAAGGGCCGAAGACAGGAGAAGGTCATGATCAAGCACCAGATCCAACACGGGACCCAGAGGAGCCCGACCTGCCCTGGGGTCCCCGCCTGGGAGACCGTGGACACAATGGCCTTATTCAGGTATGGGGACTCTGAAATCCGAGTAGGTGTTGCCGAAAGTGTCTCTAAAATAAATGTTGACCTGCTGACTCAGGCTCGCTCTGAATCCATTTGAAGTATTCTTCTGTGGCAAAGCAGCAGCCTGCGGTCCCATCGGTCAGCAGCAGGGAGACGGGGGTGAGACAGGAGACCCACCTGGGGTGGAGACTGCCTGGCTCCGTGTGGGGAACCTCCTGAAGGAGGGTTTGCTGAGCTCAGAATCAAAGGCTTTCAATACGCCTTCAAGCTCTGCCGCCACCCTCGCCAGCCCCTCCTGCCGGGAATGTGTTTCTTGAAGCCAGACGAACCCCTGTAACAAGAATGCCCTGGCCTCACCGTGGATGCCAAGAGAAACAGGCTTTTTGAAAAGTGGCACTTCAGCGTAGACAGCTCTGGTTGTGGGAGCTGAAATAATGACGTGCCAAGAGAGATTACCTTTGTAAATTCTAGGAATGTGCTTTTTTTCTCCAGGCTTGAGCCTCTGAGTGCTCCTAACTGATTCGGCCACCCGGACACCTCACACACCCGCTCCTCAGCATCCACCACACACACTGTAGTTTTAAGTGGAAACGTGAAAAGATGCAGTAGGTGTCCCTGGGAAGTAAGTGACAAAATTCAGAGAAAATTTCATGCAGTTGAGAAGACAGATTTAACTATGTGTCTGTGAGAAATATCCTCTACCAGCTGTGGGGCAAGTAGAAAGACAAGTCCATGTACGGGGGTCCACTGGGACCCACAGGAGCAATGTCTCTCTTGGACTCCTATCATTTTTCTACACGTTTCTGGAACTCTCCTTCACTCTACTATCTTTGATCCCCTCAAGGGCCAAGTCCAGGTGAATATCCTAATCCAACCTGAAATCTAGCCTGATGAAAATTGACTTCATCAAATAAACAGCTGTCCAAGCTTTGCCATCTCTGCTCCTAGGAGCCCTAGAATTCTGAATTTCTTGTAGCCTTGGAATTGACTCAGGTTCCCTTCCTCTTAGCTCTTCCATATTCACTCATACTCATTCAGCAAGTTCTGCCCCAAGGGCATGCCTCAAATTAAACTTTTCACTTACAGCCCATCATAAAGAATAGATGCTCAAAGTACATCACTGCAGTACTAGTTACTATTGTAACTAGTGTTGTAACCAGGACATAAAAGTATCAACATTCATCAATAGAAGAATGGATAAAGAAATTGTAGCACATATATACAATGCAATATTATTCAGCCACAAAAATGAACGAGACTGTAGTGATGTGAATGGACCTAGAGTCTGTCACACAAAGCGAAGGAAGTCAGAAAGAGAAAATCAAACACCCTGTATTAACACACACGAATATATATGGAAGCCGGAAAAATGGTACAGATTTACTTACTTGCAGGGAAGGAATAGAAGCACAGATTCAGAGAAGGGGACACAGAGGGGGAGGAAGCATTGACACATATACAATCGCATGCGTGCTCAGTCATGTCCGACTCCTTGTGACCCCACGGACTGTAGCCCACCAGGCTCCTCTGTCCATGGGATTCTCCAGGCAAGAATACTGGAGGGGGTTGCCATTTCCTTCTCCAGGGGCTCTTCCCAACACAGAGATTAAATGTGCATCTCCGGCGTCTCCTGCATTGGCAGGCAGATTCTTCACCAATGTGCCTCCTGGAAAGCCCCCATATATACACTAAGTCACTTCAGTCGTGTCCAACTCTGTGCGACCCCATAGACGGCAGCCCACCAGGCTCCTCCATCCCTGGGATTCTCCAGGCAAGAACACTGGAGTGGGTTGCCATTTCCTTCTCCAATGCATGAAAGTGAAAAGTGAAAGTGAAGTCGCTCAGTCATGTCTGACTCTTAGCGACCCCAGGGACTGCAGCCCACCAGGCTCCTCCATCCATGGAATTCTCCAGGCAAGAGGACTGGAGTGGGGTGCCATTGCCTTCTCCATATATACACTAGCACGTGTGAAATAGATCCAGGGGAAGGGAGGCCAGGGAGCCTGGAGGCCAAGTCCACGCTGCTTGTGCTGCAGGCTCACAGAGACCCCCCAGGTGAAACCTTGAATTCTGCAGAAGGTTGAGGATGTGGGCTTTTTCCAAAAAGTGATTTCTCAAGTACTATTTGCATTGATTTCCTTTGGCCCAAGTGACAGCTGGTTTTAATTTAAATCAGCTATTTTCTTGAAAGCAAGGGAAAGCTTACCTTATCCCATAATCCCTCACTCCAGAATGTAGGGCCTTGCAGTCTGGGAAGAATTCGCTTCAGGTGGCATTTCTAGGAGGGCGGTCAGAATTGTACCAGCACAGATATTAATTCTAAGTAGTTAAATTTCTTGGTTTTGCCTTGATTCCAGTAGATGATTAATCAAGTGCCTCTGTCCAGGCTCCGGCTGCCTCCTGGACTGGTCATAAGGAGACCTCTGTTTGTGGATCCCAGGTCACACGCACCACCTTCAGGACATACCAGGACTGGAGTCAGGGCCATGCTGGTTCCTGTGTGACATCTGGGCCTCCTGAAGCTTGCCCTCTGATCTCAGCCCTGCCACCGATGCCCTCAGGTGTCTGGAGGGAAGCACCCAGTCTCCCAGCACTTTATTTGGTAGTTCAGTCAGTCGTGTCCGACTCCTTGTGACCCCATGTGACCCCACTGTCGTCCACCAGGGTCCTCTGTCCATGGGATTCTCCAGGCAATGATACTGGAGTAGGTTGCCATTTCCTCCCCCAGGGGATCTTCCCAACCCAGGGATCGAACCTGAGTCTCTTCCATCTCCTGCACTGGCCGGCAAATTCCACCGCTGAGCCACCGGAGAGCCACATTTGTCCTGCTGCAAACACATTTTGGGCTTCCCCGGTGGTGCTAGTGGTAAAGAGTCCTCTGGCCAGTGCAGGAGATGCAAGAGACTCAGGTTGGATCCTGGGTCGGGAAGATCCCCTCGGGGAGGAAGTGGTAACCTACTCCAATATTCTTCGCTGGAGAATCCCACGGACAGAGGAGCCTGGAGGGCTACAGTCCACGGGATCGCAAATAGGCAGGCATGACCGAGCACACAACACACGCAGCACACACAGGCCTCCCAGGAAGTGCCAGTCCTGACCCTTTCTCATTTCATGCCTGCTTCTGGCAGCAGCTGAGATTCTGGCCTGATCGGGGCCCAGAAACTAAGGAAACGGAGGTTCAGGGCACCGTGACGACTTGTGCCTGAAGTCTTCCCGACCCTGCGAGGACTCCCACCACACTTCAAGCAGCTTCTCTCCCAGCTTCAAGGCCAAGTTCTTTCCAGTAACCCATCATTCCTCATTACGCAAAGAGAACACCAAGGGCGTTATGTCTTGTGATCAATAATTCACGTAAGGAAGTGAGATCATAGTCCATCTTAGGAATTCTGAGGAACCTTAAGACAGTGTGTATTTCAGTACCAAAGGGATCTAGTGTGATTCTTTTGTTGGTTCATAAAATGCTCAAACGCTCAAACCCTAAGTGCGCTTCCCAACAGATATATCCTTCCATGTATATATATATATAGAGAGAGGAATCTTTCAATATCCTGGAAAAATGAGCATGGACATTGGGGAAAATAGTCTAGATCTCACCCTGAGTCAGTTCCAGGGCAGTGGACATGATAGCAGCCTCATGGCCGGGCATTGCCCAGCCCATAGTCCTGCTCCAAGCCTTATGTCCACTCAGCGTGTGTAAGACAAGCCACACCCAAAGACATCTGCACATGAACATGTCCTGCGGGACACAGCCTACACATAATATTGCTTCCATAAAGTAAAAGGTGGGGGCTTCCTTGGTGGCTCAGTGGTAAAGAATCTGCCTGCCAATGCAGGAGACACGGGTTCAGTCCCTGGTCCGGGAAGATCGCATGTGCCCGGGCAACTGAACCTGTGCGCCACAACTGCTGAGTCTGTGCTCTGGAGCCCGGAAGCAGCAACAATGGAGCCCTAGAGTTGCAACTCCTGAAGCCTGCAAGTTTGAAAGTAAAGAGGTCTCTGTCAAACATTCCTGGGATCTGCACTGTCCCCCCATGAAAAGAGCGCTTCTGTCATGACCAGACTATACCCACAGCCTGACAAGAAAGCGTCTGCGTGACTAAGACTTTGTGCCAACTAGTCCTTGCAGGGATATCAGGAACGGGGGGGTCTGACGAACAAAGGGTCGTGTCACTGGCTTGGCTCCTCCACGGAGACTGTAATGGTCCCTTTTTGCTCACTGGAGTCTGGCTTGCTCAGACTGGATTTTGTTCATCTTTTACTGAGACTGAGAAAAGTGCGCGTGGCAGTTTGTGAATTGAGTCTCCCGGCAAGGCTCTGAAAGACAACTGGTGTGGGGGGTGGTCTGCGGGTGTGAAAACCCCGGACAGACGGAGTGGAAGCCGGGCTGTGACACACAATAGCATCTGTGTGTGGCCCAGCAGCCAGCAAACGGCTTCCTTCCCCGCAAGGGGAGAGCCGTGCCAAGTGAGGACCAGGAGATTTAGAGATACTCATCATCTGTCTGTTGGAGGGAGACGTCTTAAAATGGGCAAATAATTTCCTTGCTGTGTGCAGTCTGGATTTTCTTTCCTCTCCATGCCCTTATTTCTAATTCCCAAACTCTCTCCCCTCCTTCATCTTACAGCATTTTTATGTACACATGCGTTTAGTCTCCATGTATGAAGTCAGAGACATAGCAATTTGTCTTTCCAGAATCCTGGGGCTTTGCCTGTTCTGTGAAGATCCATAATGAGGTACCAGAGTTCTCATTCCCTTCCTGTTAACATAATTAGTTCTCATTCCCTTCCTGTTAACATAATTCATGGAACTTTTCCCTGTGCTCAGAGCACAGAGCTAAGTCCTACAGAAGCATCATCAATAACAGTGCATTCTCACCAGCGTCCTTGGACAGTTTGCTAAATTCTTTCTGAGCGCCTCTTGCTGGCCCTTGCAATGGTTAACTGGTAAACAAACTGGAAGCTAGGAATCCCACTGTGCCATCAGGGTGTACATTCTATGACACAGATAGAGGATCAAATTCATGGAATCACATTCGGCGTGCCTACAGTCCCAGGTGAAGGTCATCTTTAGGCAAAAGTCAGCTTTCCCAAACACTGGCCCAGTTTGGGTGAGCTGGGGATTTGGGTTTTGTTTTCTTAACAGATGCTAGAAGTTAAAAACAGGAATCTGAACTATGCATCAATTTTTTCTTCTCCATGTCATTTTACCTGGCCCAAAAAGGCAAAAGAAGGAGCAAGTAGTGTTGCTAAGTAACACTTTAGGATATGACCTGAATACTCCCTCCAAGTCATACAGGAATCCCACGTGTAACTTTCATAGCCCAACAAGCCAAAACAGTTCCAGGATGACAGATGACTGCAGAGCAAAAGGGACAGAAGGAATTTGATCCTAACGAAGACCTGTCGGCTTTTTAAATTTCAACTTAGAAAATATGGAGTTGGCTAGAATTTTTAATTTGCAAAACAAATAACCACTTTAACCATCATCTAATCGTAGAGTCCTCTGTTCTCCACACTGCGAAGCCAAAACAGGTCCCAGGGAATAACTTTAGGAAAATAACACATTCATGCACACACAAAAAAAGGAACCTCAGCTGAGAACACACACTTCTTGCCTACCCCTGGGGTCCCCAAAGATGAAAGCAGACTGAATCTTTAAACACGATTCTAATGCCAGGAGCTCACTGTTCCTGAAGGACTCCAGCCCGCCCTCCGCACCCAGAGGAGGGCAGGGTACTCACCAGTCATGAGGCTGTAATAATTGGGATAAGAGAGAGTGGGAAAGTCCGGGGTCAAGTAATCCACTTTGACCCCTCTGCTCACAATCTCTTTGAACCCGGGCAAGGACTCCAGGGCCTCATCGCTGATGTAGTCTGCTCGGAAGCCGTCCAACAGAAACACCAGGAGTTTCCGGCGGGCCGAGGCTGGCTGTGCCAGGCTGAGCACGAGGGCCAGCAAGAGGACCCCCAGCTTCCCTGCCATGCTGCCAGGAGCCTGCCCCAGCCGAGGATGCAGAGTCTGCAGCTATTCTCTCTTCTAGGGGCTGGACCTTGACTACTGGCCTTCCCGAGCCAAGTTCACTTTCAGAATTTAAAGGTACAGCACCCCCTTTTAAAAAACGTCTAGGCTCACCCTTTACTAGCAAGTCTGGAGATGGTCTCCTTCAGAGAAGTCAAGTTCCCAATCCACCCGGAATAAATACCAGGGGAGAGAGAGAGTGCAACCTGTCAGCCACAAAGGGGCACTTGCCATGGGTGCTTGCCACCTATTGTACCTCTACAATGGTGAAGCCACGTGCTGCTCAGCGGCTGACCTCTGACACCCCCCACCCCCCACCCCCCAGGGAGTCTGGGATGGAGGTCAGGAATGAGGCACTCTATGCCAGGAAACTGGCAGGGAAGGTCTTCGGATGGTGGTCAGATATTTTCAGGAGCTGGTTTACCCTCATATCCAGTTGTTTCCTCATATCCAGAGAAGCACTAAAATCCATCTGCTAGTTACTATATCTTGTGACTAGCAGAAGCTCCACGAGAACAGAAGAGACTCTACCAGAAAGAAACAAAAAAAAACAAAAAATATGTGCTTGATGGCATGTACTCCCCCTTTGCCAGAATCACATATACACTGTCTGTCCCCTCGACCTCTTTGGAGCAGTTTCCAAGAGCTATCAGAGGCCCTGTCTCCAGGCTGCCGTCCTCATTTTACCCCAAATAAAACTTAACTCACAACGCTCACAGCATGCATCTTTTTTAGTCGACAGTTATGGCGACCAGTGAAGAGCCCCAGAGTGGACTTCCCTCCTTCCCCTGAACTCTACGAGGAACCTGAGCCTCGGTACCAGCAGCGGCCCCTCGAGCCCGTCCACCTCCTCGGGGAGTGCAGACAAATTGGGGAAGTCTCTTTTGGTTCTAGGACCTCCAGCAGTGGCTGAGGATCCCGAGTTCTTGTTTTTTTAATATGGGGAGAGAGACCAGGGCCCTGCCCACTGACCTTGCTATGGGCCACAGGCCCCAGATCTCTGGGGACATAGTGCGGAGAACACTCACTGGGACCAGTTCCCTCCATCCCGGGTGATCTGGGGCCAAGAGCACTGGAGGCAGAGCCGGCCTGGAACCCCACAGCTCCATCCCCACACTGGAGGCGCAGTCCTCAGGCTCCCTGGCAACTGAATCCTCGAGGCAGCTAAGCCTGGGTCCCTGCCCTGTCTTTTCATCATGTGGTCTTCCCAACCACAGAGACCTCTCGTTCCTGCGGCAGGTGAACCCTGGAGCAGCGAGGTGGGAATAGAGACAGGAGAAGAACTCCAGAGGCACTCTGGGTCCAGGGTTCACCTTCCCCTCAGGGCCAGATGATACATGCTGCCCACCTAGGAAGGCATGGGGGTATTAGGCACTTCCCTGCAGCCCCTTGCAGTAGCTCACATCCTCTGCTCCCTCCCAGGAAGGGAATGTTCTGAGCCTTCCAAGAATCCCCGGCCTCTACTGACCCGGCTGGGCCCATCTGGCTCTGCCTCTCTGTGATGGGACCAGGTCTGAAGGGTTAGAAGGGGATGGACAAAGCTGGGGTGGCTGGAGGTGGATCAGCCACACGGGAGAAGGGAGCATCCCCAGGAACCCAGGATGCCACCTCTAGGACCCATGTTCTTTCACCTGGGGGTTGGGTGCTGGTGTTGGTGTGTGTGCTCACCATGCTGAGCTACAACCCATGGGGTCCCTGCCTCCTCAGCCCATGGTTCTTCCAGGTAAGAATACTGGGGTGGGTAGCCATTCCCTTCTCCAAGGGGTCTTCCCGACCCAGGGATCAGACCCAGGTCTCCCGCACCACAGGCAGATTCTTTGCCATCTGAGCCATCGGGATATACTGGAAGACACGTCACTTAAAGGACTCACTACAACCCAAATGGCAAGGCCCCCCATCAGGTTTGCTTAACTAGCTCATATGCAGCGAAATTAAAGGGAATTGACTATTGGATTTATATTTCCCACTAAAAAGGGTTCCTACACTGGACTGGTCTATAGAGAGGAATGCTAACCTCAAACTCACCTTAAAAGGACCCTCAAAAAAAAGAGGAACTACACTCACACCAGGGCGAGAAGAAGACGACATCAGAAGTAGACAGCTCACCTGAGATGCTGGACCTGACTCCTATGATCATTTATAATTTTTCCCAACCTCTTGGACCTTTGCATATGAATCCAATGTTTTCATATCATGGATGTGATTCTATGCTAATTTTATAAATCAACCCAAATTGTTGGGTTTGTGGTCAATTACCTCTGTCTAGTACTTCTGGGTTACATGGTGGATATCCCCCCTCCAAAGCTCTGTTTGACAGCCCTTCGAAAATGTATTTCAGAAGAAATTTTAATCCTATTCAGGCTACTCATGATTGCTATTAATATAGCATAACCATATTTATTTAAGAATGTATTTCCAAGATCAAACGGCAAAGTTCAACACTGCAAAACTGCGGTTACACGTGCACCAACCTAACAGATGCGATCCTCTTACCCAGCCAATTGATAATACCTGCTCTGACCCTGGTCATAGATTTAAAGTCTCTTTTCAGCTCATAAGGCTCAATCAAAACAACAAGCCAACTCTCAGTCAATAACTGTGATCTCTCGTTTATTAAAAGGAAACCCCCCACATTATGAGATGGGCTTAGACAGTTAACAACAGGCTTTGGTCATTTAAGTTTAAAAGCTCCTCATTGTTGGGAACAATTAAATCACACTAAGGATAATCAGCCTAGAAACATTGGGAAACTAGGCTGGGTGCCTTATGAACAATGCCTACATATTATTACCCTTAGAGACAGTGATCGGTATGGAACTGACTGGGTCAGACAACCAGAGAGTCACTAGGTTGTACCAAATGGGATTCAGTGGATTTGTGGTACTAATTTATGGCCTTGGCTTCCACCTAGATGGATAGGAAAGTATACTCTGGGATTTGCATGGTGACTGACTCTTGTGACTCACAGAAGCTTCAGGAGAACAGCAGAAACTTTCTACCAAACACACACACACACACACACACACACACACGTATATATGCTTGGTTGCATGTGTTATCCCTTTACCAAAATCACATATACACTGTCCTTCCCTACTACCTCTTTGGAGCAGACTCTTAGAGCTATCTAAGCTGCTTTCTCCTGGGCTACAGTCCTCAATTTGCCCCCAAATAAAACTTAACTAGCAACTCTCACCTTGTCCATCTTTTTTAGTCGACAAACCGTATTATTTTGGGGCAAATATTCCAGAAATAGAAGCACCCACAGAGAGGTAGAATTTTAGACGACAGAAGTCAACTCTTAACTTCGCAGTCGGGCTGACCAAAGGGAGGAGTCAAGGAAAAGGGTGATCTCTTAATTTGCTGTTATCCCTCGTCTCTGCCCAATTTAAACTCTCACAGTGAATTCCTCAGAATTTAGTAACATGAACCTCTTAACTCAGGGTGTCAACAGGAGACAGTAGACTTCTGTGGAGATACCCTGTGAACTTTTCAGCGGTGCCCCCAGCTCCAGAGCATTTAACAACAAATTATCTGTCTACGTGTCAATCATTGTATCCATCTACGTGCAGAACTTACTTCATATTTCAAGGTGCTTGTGTTCAAACATAACTGTAGGAGGAGATACCTCTCAGCAGAATCATAGAGTCAGAAAGTTCCAGAGTTGGACAAGATAGTCGGGGGATCATTACTGGCACATTGGCCTGAGACAGCACTGCCCTAGAAGGGCAGCAATGAGAAAGACTTGGTGGGCGAGAGTTCGAGATGGACAAGCACAGCTAGGGACAACCATGAGGCTTTGTGCCAAGAAGGACCAGGCAGAAGAGGGCCTGGGAGGCTGGCCAGGAGGTCAATACAGGGCAGCAACCACAGGTGGGTCAGGAGACAAAGCACGAAGTCCAGACACCAGGTATCTGTGGGTCTTTCATTTGGCAGAAAATTCAATATAAAGGCTTATAAAATGTGCGTGGCCTATAGCAAGCACTTGACAAATGCTATTATTATCATTATAACATTGCTCGGATCCTGGTGAAGCTTGCAAGGTTCTGGACAAAGCTTCCTAGGGACTGGAGGTAGTCTGACCTTATCAACTCTAGAACGGCTGTCAACCAACCTCTGTTCTCTGCCTGTGATGCAATAGAGGCGTCAACTAACCTTATTGTGGTCATCTTTTCACAAATATATATCTGTACTGAATCAAAACAAAAGAAAAAACACTCTGCAATGTATAAGAATTAAACTTTTTTTTTTAAGAGTAAAAGGCAACATTAAAAAAAATTCATACAACAATCATTCTATGCCTTCCTACTAGGAAAGCAGTTTTATCTGTGCACACTTTAAATTAAATGGTCTTCGAGAATGTACTCGGGCTTCCCAGGTGGCTCAGTGGTAAAGAATTCACCTCCCCAAGCAGGAGATGCCTGCATTCGAGAAGATCCCCTGTGTTAGGAAGGTCACCTGGAGGAAGAAATGGCAATCCGCTCCAGGATTCTTGCCAGGAGAATCCCATGGACAGAGGAGCAGAGTCGGACACAACTGAGTGAGCACCAGGTGCACAAGAACGCACCCTGTACATACAGGGTAGCTAAGTGAGCAAGATCACCCAGACACTAAGTGGAATGGCCAAGAGCTGCTAGCCTGACTCCTAATCTCATGCTGTGGTCCTGCTTGGGCCTTTCATGGTGGGGAGCAGGGGCTCTCTCTTGATATGATCAGCCTCAGTTGGGGCTGCAGAAACTTGTCTCCTATGGTGGACCCTGGCCTCACTGCTCCAGAGTGCAGACTGAACCCATCTCACCATAATTCTAGTCGGTAAGACTGGGTTATGATAGACCTTTAAAGATGCCTCCTATTTTTTTTTTTCAGTTACAGCTCAAGCAAGCAGAACTTTATTAAACAGGCAGCAGATAGTACACCCTTGAAACACGAGGGTGGGCTGACCTCGAAGGAGTGGCGCCTCGTATCATTTTGATCCAAAGCCAGGCTTGGGAACCACTGCTGACAAAGACAGGCAGCAACAGACAGGCCTGAACAAGGTCATGTCATCTTCAGATCTGCATGTTAGAAAGCAGGATCCGGAAGCCATGAGGAGGTGACATGGGTGCTGATGGAGGCAAGAATAATAACATCCACCTTTCTTGATATTAAGGACTTTACATGCAGGACTTTCCTGGTGGTCCAGGGATTGAGAATCCACCTGCCAATATGCCAATGCAGGGGACATGGGTTCAATCCCTGGTTGGGGAGCTAAAATCGCACATGCCTCAGGCGAAACCCGTGCTTCACAACGAGAAGCCTGAGAATTGCAACAAGCTCCTCAACTAGAGAAAGCCCAAGCCCTGCAACGAAGACCCAGTGCTGCCACACACACACAAAAAAAAACCTTTACATGCACTAATTCACTTAGATCACTGATTATTTATAAGGCAGGTATTTATATCTCTACAATGCAAAGGAAATCGAGGTTCAGAGACGCCTAAGGTCAAACAACCCGAAGAGTCAGAACTGCAATTCCAGCCCAAATCTCTTTTATAGCTTTGTATTTTAGGGGAACATATTCAGTTTGTGAAATTAGGAAGAAAAATCAAAGTCTGTGTGAAAGAAAAAAATAAAAAATAAACCCTAAATATCTTCAGCTTGTCTTGATTAAACTGAGAGGGGGAAATAGGAAGTTGCTGTGAGAACACTGCAGAAGTGACTGTTGCAGGCAATATCCATTGACGGATGTGAAAATTAGTAGAAGAACCAGAAAGTGAGGAAGTGTTCATAAAACAAAAGGGGCCCAAGGCAGGAGACATAAGAGAGACACAGGTTCGATTCCTGGGTTGGGAAGATCCCCTGGAGGAGGGCATAGCAACCCATTCCAGGATTTTTGCCTGAAGAAGAACCTAAGACAGAGGAGCCTGTTGGGCTACAGTCCATGGGGTCACAGAGAGTTGGACACAGCTGAAGCAAGAGCATGCACACACTATGCATTTTGTATAAAGGACTTGAACATCCACGGATTTTGGCCTGGGGATGCAGGAGAGTCCTGGAAACAACTCCCTGCACACACCATGGGAGGACTGTACCTACTGTGACCCTGATGATGGACCATCTAGAGTTATTCTGCATCTTCTCATGGTAAAATTTCTAAATCTTCTTACTGAAATAGGCAGAAGATTTTTTTGTGTATCAAAGTATGTTTTAGTGGTTCCAGTGATGACAGAAAACTTAAAACACTGTGACCATTAAAAAAAAGTTTGCCAAAGGAAATCATGAATGCTGAGCTAACTCCACTGTGCACCGGAGAAGCTGTCATGGATTAGCTTGTACAAGGAGATAGATACGGGTATTTATTGCTACAGTGTCTGTAATGGCAAAAAAGTAGAAATAATCTGAAAATTCGTTAACGAGAGTATGAATAAGTGACATCAGTTTTCAAAGAACAGAACACTATAGCTATCCAAAAGAACTGAAAGTGTTAGCTGCTCAGTCATGTCCCACTCTTTGCGACCTCATGGACTATAGCCCGCCAGGCTCCTCTGTCCATGGAACTTCCAGGCAACAATACTGGAGTGGGTTGCCACACCCTTCTCTAGGGGATCTTCCTGACCCAGGGACCAAACCCAGGTCTCCTGCTTTGCCAGGCAGATTCTTTACTGTCTGAGCGACCGCAGAAGCCCCAAAAGATGTAGACATAGAATGAGAAGTAGATGTCTAGTTCTTGAAGATCTCAAGAATAACAGTAAGTGAGAAAAACCAGTTAGAGATGAATACATACAGTCTAAAATATTAACATAAAAACATCCAGCACAATATTCCGTATAATAGTACCAACACCATGGAAACGATAAACATCAAAATCAGCACTGAGGTTTCCTCTGGAAAGGACAGAAGAGAGTGAGACCAGAGAGAGGTGCACTGGGGGTTTCAACTTTGTAATGTACTAGTCATTTAAGAAACAAAATAAAAACGCCAAGGGTCCATGTAGGACAAAATGCTACAATTTCACAACCATGAGGGCTGGGACAAGGGTGCTATTTATATTATGCCCTTGGATTTTGTGCAGGCCAGAAACATATTATAACTTAAAAATCATCAGCAGCCCTGGTGATGAATTGAACACGTGGGTGGTAAGAGAAAGGGGTCTTGGATAGTTCCCAAGGTTCTGCCTCTGATGACGGAGTAGCACCATTTGTCAAGATCAGTACCGTAGGAGAATTGCCATCTTTAAGCAATCACCTCATCATATAAATCAGAAAAAAAAGAGGCAAGTTAACCTAATTCAAACCACGATTCAAGGTAACAAAGGAACTTTATCTTCAGAATAGAGCTAGGGAAGTGATCTCAGCATGGCTGTCAAGAGTACGCAATTCTGAGCCCTGGCCCAAACACTCTTGTACAAATGACCTAAGGGTCTCTCTTTATGTCTTTGCTGGATAAACAGAAATCATCGTGTAGGAAAGTAAAATGGATTATTTAATAATTACATAAAAGCTGAATGTAAAACTCACCTTGAACCAATAGAAACTCCTCAATGTTTTTCAAGAAAACTGAAAAAATGGTTAGTCGAAGGAGTTTACATTAAATACGTGAAATATGAAGGGAAAACGCAGTAGCATATAAACCTTGATAAGGAATTGCTACAAAAAAAAAAAAAAAAGAGCGAGAGAGAGAGAATTGTCACATCTTGTTTGCTGCCAGATGGGAAGAACTGCTTTGAAAAAAATCAGCTACAATCACAGAATTATAGAGTTGTGAATATGAAAGAGACTGCAGACATAATCTAGTGGTAATCTGTTCATTTTGGAGAAGAGAAAGTTGCATGCCAAATAGGGAACGGAATGAAAGATCACAAAGGTAAATAAAATAATGAGTCCAGAGTAGGTATCATCTCCCATGATAATGCTTTTTACAATTTCAGCTTCATTTATTCCACCTCTCTTCCCACCCAACCCCCTTTCATTCTTTATTTGCCTGTAATATATTTCTTTCCTGCTCTCCTGTAATGGTCCACAGGCACTTTGAAACGCTTGGGGCCAGCTACATTTGGGAGTTGATCGTTTTTCTGATTTGAAAAGGTAACATGATGCATGTAGAATATATCATATAAACTCCAGCAGCATCTGAGGCATCACCCAATTATCAAATCTGTTAATATTTCTACAGAAAAATGAATGTACGTTCATACTAAGTGGGATTAAAGAAAAGACCACAAATAGCCTCCCATTAGATCAAGGTGAGTGTATGCCATCCAGTGAGTTCAGAGAAGATCAGGATTTTCCTCAAGTTATCATGCTTTCAGAGCTTTTGAATTCCAGAAGTGGATAATGACATATGCTTTGGGAGAAAACTCTAAATGTATCAGGAGAAGATATATACTTTGCCCTTAGTCTGTAGGGCATGGTATGGCCGAGTCTTTGTGGAGTATTGTTAGAAAGACTCAACGGAAGGGGTGGAGCCAGTCTCACTTTGGCCTTGGGTCCTTGCCAGCTCCATTTCTAGTCCACAGAATCCTTTCAATGAACCCCCAGCTTCATAAGGGGGTGTGAGTGAGACAGACCTTTGCACCAACAGCCACCAGTAAGACTACTAGTTGCCAAGACACAAAAAGTACCTCTTTCTTTTTTAAGACTTTTTAAAATGTGGAGCATTTTTAAAGTCTTTTCTTGAATTTGTTACAATACAGTTTCTGTTTTTTATGTTTTGGGTTTTTCCAGCCACAAGGAAGGTAGGATCCTAGCTTCCCGGGATCGAACCCGCACCCCCTGCATTGGAAAGCACAGTCTTAACCCCTGGACCACCAGGGAAGTCCCAGTATCTGTTTTCAAACCAGGGCCTCCTACTGGGTTCCAGAAAGAAGTCTCCAGTCTCCCTCCTTGAGAAATTTTAACTAATGTTAATCATGCATCTGCCTTAACTGGGTCAGGTGGAACCAGACCAGCTCACCAAGGAAGATATTTACTAGACCTATGTTTATCCAGGCAGATAAGTTTGGTCTTGGTTTGACCCAGGCTCTTCCCTGACTGCAAGAGGCTGACCTCAAATGTCCAGTTATTGGGAGTCTGTTCAATGAAGAAATCCAAGGATTGAAGCAATCTGCAAATAAGAATTCATTACAAAGACAGTTTATCTTCTTGAAAACAGTGACTAATTTTGAACACCAAATGCTGTTATTATGCAAAATATGTGCAGCACTCTGACCTCATGCTATAAAAGAACTAAATGTACATATCACAGAGAATGTATATTTCAAGCCAAAGTTTGCAGCCTGTAACTGAAGTTTAATTTTAAATCTGGTTATAGAAGTATAGCCAACACAATCTACAGAGTTCACTCAACCTTATCAGTTAATTGAAGTAGCCACTTGATCAAGAACACACCATTTACCAATAAAGTAAACGTATCTTACTTAAAAGAAGGAAGAAGCACAGTCAACAAAACCTTTAAAGAGCCTGATAGGGATGTCATTTCTAGGAAGATGATGAACCAAGACTGATCTGCCTGGTGAAAACAACTAAAATGCCAAGTGATTTCATAGTGGAGACCCTCTCACCTCTTCAAAACACAAAGTCGCTCAGTCGTGTCCAACTCTTTGCAACCCCATGTACTATGCAGTCCATGGAATTCTCCAGGGCAAAATGCTAGAGTGGGTAGCTGTTCCCTTCTCCAGGGGATCTTCCCAACCCAGGGATCGAACCCAGGTCTCCCGCATTGCAGGCAAATTCTTTACCAGCTGAGCCACCAGGGAAGCCCACAAAACACATAAGCAATATGACAAATCCCTGTTAGTAACTGTGGTTTTGGGGGCCAGTTCTTCCAGGTTTGAGTCAAAATTTCTGCATAAGAGGAGGTGAGGCGGGCACAAGTTATTATCCAATAAACCCTCGCATCTCTGAAATTCACCACACAGGGCATTGAGCTAAAGACACTCAGCTTCTTTCCTCCTGGGCCCTGTCTGCAGATCTGGTCTCGCATGATCTCCATACTAGACATTTAACTTCATAGAAAGCAACCTGTTTACTACAGAAGTTGCACTTTTTAAACTAGGAGATGTCAGGAGCAACTCTTATGTCAGGAAACCCAGAACTCTCTAACAGAGAAAATACGCCTTGGTTCCCATTTCAGAATAATATTGTTGAACACAGAGGAGCTTGTCTGAGTGAGCAGGGGCCTGTTTTAGGCTCTGTGTGACAGCACTTGAAATCTTTAGGATTCTATGTTTTTACACCAAATCAGTTCTAACAACTTATTGAGCTTTACCTCCACAAAGTTTATGCTAAGGCAGAAAGACACAGAAGTTTTGCTAATGATAAGCTGCCAAGGGCTAAGTAAAAAGGACCTTTGCTTTGAGGGACAGTGATGACTATGGAAGAGGGAAGTGATGAGGAGGGCTGTTCGGTGAGGTCTGCACTGAGGTTGAGCCCTGGACTTGCCCCCTTCTTTGTCCACCTGTAAGGTCTGCCCTGGATACCTGTTTTAAAACACAAACGAGATTTCATCTGTTTATGCCCATAAACAGGAGAAATGGCCTGTTTTTCAAAGAGCTGTCTCCCTCTAGTGGCCAAAGTTGTTGTTGTTGTTGTTGTTGTTTTAAGCCTCAAGCTTCCAAAGGAGCCTGGATCTGCTAAGAAAATAAAACATCTACATTTTTTTTATGGGGAGTATGTAAATAATCCTTGAATTTGGAAACATCACTATGGTATATAATAAGTTCTCTCACTATAAATCCTGAATAATAATGCCAATTTCAAAGGGTTATTGTGAGGAAATATTTTGTTGCTGTTCAGCTGCTCAGGTGCATCTGACTCTTTGCGACCCCATGGACTGCAGCAGGCCATGTTTCCCTGTCCTTCACCATGGCTTGGAGTTTGCTTAAACTCATGTCCATTGAGTCCATGATGCCATCCAACCATGTCGCCCTCTGTCGAAATATCTGAGTATCATCAAATGAGATCAACAAAGGAGCCCTGTTTTGGTTTGGCAACTGGAGGCTGATGAGGCGCTCTCACTGGCCAGGCACTGGCTTTGGCTCAAGCTCAGGAGCACAGAAGTCCAAGAGCAAAAGTCATATGATAAGAACCCTCATGATCACTTCCAAATAGTTGAAACCAAGAACCTTCAAATGATGAGGCAAGACTATGAACATCAAGGTGGGCTGTGGGGACTCCTCCTGACAAGTGGGGTTACCCTGTCATAGGCAGAACAGGTAGCGCTAGTGGTAAAGAATCTGCCTGCCAACATAGAAGATGCAGGATACTGGGGTTCGATCCCTGGGTTGGGAAGATTCCCTAGAGGAGGAAGTGGCAAAACACTCCAGTATTTTTGCCTGGGAAATCCCATGGACAGAGGAGCCTGGTGGGCCACAATCCATGGGGTTGCAAAGAGTCGGACACGACTGAAGCGACTTAGTAGCAGCAGCAGCAATAATCTGGGGGCCCTGGGCCTGCAAAGTGTGATATTGATTTACATGAAACCCCAAAGACCCCCAAATCACTAGCCTGTGCTGACTAATGGTTTCTTAGGGGTGATGCTGTTCTGCGCTTAGTTGCTCAGTCAAGTCCGACTCTTTTGCGACCCTATGGACTGTAGTCCACCGGGGTCCTCTGTCCATGGGATTCTCCAGGCAAGAATAATGGAGTGGGTTGCCATGCCCTCCTCCAGGGGATCTTCCCAACCCAGGGATGGAACCCAGGTCTCCCGCATTCCAAGTGGATTCTTTACCGCCTGAGGCACCAGTGAAGCCCGTCTTAAGATTTCCTTACTGAGTTACAACATCTTTCATTCTCAGAGCTGGACAACCTCCTCTACCTGCCCCCGCCCCTAGCACACATGAGGCTGTTGTGGGGGTCTCCCTCAAGATTTTTATGGGGAGCCGCTGCCATTCACTTTGGCTGGGTCTTTTGTGGAGGGCTTTACCATCAAAATTCTCACTCTGCCTGCCCCATCAGTAAATACCCTTTTCGGGCTTCATTCCAGGCTTAAAAACTAGTGTGGGTAATTTTCTTCCTGAGTTTGATTCAGCAGTGTCTTGTTTCTATGGAAACCGGGGCTGCTACAGAAGCCCAAGTCTAACTTCCTATTGCCCAGCCCTGCATTTCACCAGCGATTTTAAAGTTGATTTTCACCTTCCCCGTGTATTAACCTCTGACTTTCAGAAGCTGAAGTAGCTCTGTGGAATGCATACGATCCACGCTCAGAGAACTCAGAGAAAGCAGAGTCCAAAGGAGCTGTTTTACACTGCACGGTCTTCAGACACCGAGGCCCACAAACGGTGAAGACAAACATGGCGGATTCTCTGAGAAGATGGCGCGCAGCTGTGGACTGGATGGCTGGTCGACCGCAGCGTGCTGGGATTGATTGGTAATGCCTGCCACAGGCATCAGGGAGGCCCCGGGGGCGCACGCTCCCCCTGAATCAAACACCGTCTACTTCAGAGCAAAGCAGCATATTCAGGCTGCCCGTCACCCGGGCCTCTAGTTCAGGGGTCAGGCAAGAAGTTTGCCAGAGTCACTTCTCATCCACCCAAACAACAGCCTTCTAGAGTCTGGTTCCTTGGGGTTGGAGCGCTGACACCCCATTCCTTTCATCTGGGTCAAGCACTTTGATCTAAACGTTAAGCGTTGGCCCTGTTCTGCATAGAGCAGGGGCAGGGAGTATCTGATTTGCCCTTCCCGGAATTGGAGACTCCAGGACTCTTAATCGAGGAGGTTGTCGTTGTTGGTTTTCCAGGAGGAAAGCTGGCCTGAGCTGTCTTAGGCGAAGCCCTGGACTGTCCTTGGGAGGGGGTGGAGAGGTGGGGGTGTGTGGCAGTGAAGACCTCAGTGCACCCCGGGAGAGGCAGGATGCAACCGGGTCCAGGGACGACCATCCAAGCAGGCCTCTCCCACCCTCTCTCTGAGAGTCTCATCACTCCGTCGTTGTTTCCAGACTCTGCCACTGGCTCCTCTAGAGAACCAACCTTCTCCCTCAGCGACTGAGCCTGTGACTCCCCAGAAGCAAGACTGCCTCCTTGCTTGCACTCAGTAAGTTTGGTGGGGTTGGCTGTATGCTCACTTTCACCTTGATTCTCTGCCCCAAATCAAATGCTGTCAGTGAAGGCTTGACTGCAGCTAGAAACAGAAAACCAGTTACTTTCTTTAACTATTCAGTATTCATTAATGGACTCTGGAGAATGGAATGGCAACCTACTCCAGTATTCTTGCCTGGAAAATTCTGTGGACAGAGGAGCCTGGTGGGCCCCAGTCCATAGGGTTCTGAAGGACTAGACAAGGATAAAAGTAAAAACTTCTTAACATTTGACAGATTATAGTTCCATTTGAAACAAATAAGAAAGCATTAAATTAAATTGATTTAGTAGGCTTATAATTATTGTCTAAATAAACAGACATTTCCTAATGAAGAGGCCACATTTTACATATATTTCTAATACTGAATCAATGAATACCAAAGTAAAGGTCACTACTCTTGGGAGGACTTTTTTATTTTTATTTTTTATTGTATATTTTTTTTTTAGGGAGGACTTTTTTAAAGTGTTGTATTATGATCACTGACAGGAGGGACGTTTAACCATAGCACTCTTGAACCTGAAAAACATTCATAATCTTTGGCCCAACCATCTTCTCTCTAGGAATTCAATCTAAGGAAATAATTAGAAACAGAAAAGATTTTGTTTAGATATGTTCACATTGGTATGGTCTATTCAGCAAAAATATTGGTTATAAAATTACATTTTTTCAATAGAATTGAATACTGAGAAACCATTAACCATTATTTTTCAAAACTTAATGTTTTGGGAATATACAACATAATGTTTATATAAATGAATAGAATGTAAAACTTTATAATAAATAAAATGTTATATGTAAGGTACAGAATAAGTTTATTTTATATACTATATTTAACAATATATATATTATGTTTCACCGTTGTTGTTTAGTCGCTAAGTTGTGTCCGACTCTTTTGAGACCTATGGGCTGTAGCCCACTAGGCTCCTCTGTCCATGGGATTTCCCAGGTAAGAATACTGGATTGTGTTGCCATTGTATTCTCCAGAGGATCTTCCTGACCCAGGGATCAAACCCACATCTTCTGCATTAGCAGATTCTTTATCACTGAGCCTCCTGGGAAGCCCTACATTATGCATACATACCTATATATCACATAGAAAAAAAGCTGTGAAGAAAAATACACTAAAATGCAAAAAATAGTTTTCTCTAGGTGGTGGGACTGTGAGTGGTTTTTATTTTCTTAATATTGCTTTTTTGTGGATTCAGGTTTCTCATATAAGCCTGAAGATCTGCCAAGAAGAAAGGAATATGCTGGCCAGGCTGACACAAGTTGGATGTAGACATGTGTGACAATTATACATCCAATTCTAAAATAATAAACTACCATTACTTTTAATTTCTTAAGATAAACATTTAGTGGCAGTTTAAAAAAAAAGAAAGAAAGAAAATAGTCATGATGAGGTATTTGGCAAGTACAGAAATGTAAAAGCATCAAGGAAAGAATCAGGGAGAATCCACCAGTCAGAAGGAAGGGCCACCATCAGTATCCTGAGCTTGCCCGAGCTACGCCCTGGAGTGCTGTGTGCACCATGCAAATGCCTCAGGAGGCGTCACAGTGGAGAGTGGGAGCCAACCAGGTCCTCAGTCCAGTGGGGCGCCGAAACAGACCCCCATTCCCAACTTGGGTCAATCCATTTGTACCTTACACTATACACTCCCCTTGAAGAAAGGCTCCATGGAAAATAACAGATATAACATTTGAACACCTCCATATTAAGCCTCTTCCCTGAAATTAAATGTTTAGATTGCGTCCAGTTTTCTCTAATGTGATGGAAGGTTACGTGAGCAGCTTTGTATTGTAATCTTTGCCTATATTTCTGCCTCCATAATTGAAATTTCCAAGAAAAGAGTAATGATCGTTTTCAGAGTTCTTGATGTTCCTAAGTTGCCCCCATAAAGTCAACCTGTTTATATTCCCAGGCATCTGCCCATCCTGCCGCACCCTTAGCTGAGCATAATTAAAAAAAAAAAAAAAAGATTGTTAATTTGACAGATTTTAAATATTTGCCCATTTAAAATCCTGGGTTTCTTCCCCTTTGAATACCTCTTCCAGGAAGTCTTCCATCAGCAAAATCTGCTGTCCATGGTCCCTGTGAAGAGGACATGGGTGCCCCTCTCTAGAGTGACCGGAACTGTCCAAGGAGGCTTGTGCTTGGACATTTTCTCATGGTCCCAGGCCAGCCCCATGACCACCCCAAAGCGAGCCCAGTTTGTGGAATAAGGCTCCTCCCCCTGGGAAACAGCAGATGCCAAGGGTCTGAAGTCCTTTCTTTCCAAATCCCCTCTGGACCCACAGAATCTCAGCAGCAGACATTCCCCTTGGGAGACTCGGCCTTCAGGCCTCTGATTACATAGATAAGGGCTCTGAGCCCTGGTGGGGAAAACAAGTGTACAGTCAATGGAACAGCCAGGAAGAGACCTGGGAGTCTTTGCCCAGTATTCTTCCCACCACCAGCCTCCAACTGTCCTTCTATCTGCTGACACTCTGGGAAGGGTCTGTCTTCGCCCTACAGGCGTAAGGACAACACGGAAGGGTTCCCCACCAGAGGGCGAGGGGAAACTAAAATCTAGCGCAAGTACAAGAGTAGAACGTAAAAGCAGAAAGAAAACAAATTCAGAGACGCTTCCTGAACTGGCAGGTTCTTAGGACCCTAGCGGTCAGCCTTCGAATGGCCACTAGGTGGAGCTCTACTTTCAAAATAAAGCCTTAAGCCCTTGGCTCTAAGCTGGCTTTCCATTCAAACGGCCTTAGCCTGACAATGTCAACGGCTTATTACAAGGATTTGCTCAACAAGTCCATTGGATCCCATCCAGATTTTGTACCAGTTTACAGTTTGTAGGCAACCACGAGCTGAACTTTTTCCATTTTGGTCCCTAGATTATTGTCTTAAAAGTAAATGCAATGGAGATGCACATATACATTTAAAAGAAGGGAGTTACAAAACGTGTTTATCTCAACAAAGATAATTTAAAGCATATATTTAAAATATATTCTAACAAAATGTATATTTTATATGTATTATGTAAGTATAATGTAAAGTGCACATATATTTATTTTGTGTATAATGTATATTTACTTGTTGTGTTTTATATATAATCACAGTTTACTCCCTAAGTCGTGTCTCTTTTGAGACCCCCATGGACTGTAGTCTGTCAGGTTCCTCTGTCCATGTCTCCAGGCAAGAATACTGGAGTGGGGTGCCATTTCCTACTCCAGGGGATCTTCCGGAAACAGGGACCTAACCCTCATCTCCTGCATTGGCAGGCAGATTCTTTACCGCGGAGCCACCTGGGAAGCCCATATATGGTATATATTAAAATCTCTTTTCTGCTGTTGAGTGATAAATACATAGTTTGTAATTCCAATCATATATAAACATCTGTTAAATGTATTCTATATTATATGTAATGTTAAACACAACTCGAGGGATGTGAGTTTGAGTGAACTCCGGGAGTTGGTTATGGACAGGGAGGCCTGCCGTGCTGCGATTCATGGGGTTGCAAAGAGTCGGACACGACTGAGCGACTGAACTGAACTGAAACATGTATTTTATATAATAAAATTTTTTCAGATGTATATTTAAAGTTCTCTGTGGCTCAGTGATAAATACAGATTTTCTAACTCCTGTGGTTCTGCTTTCTCCATAATAATCACCAAAACCCTTGGGAAAGCCGAGTAGCCTTTTCATTAACTCGTTCAAGGTTTTTAAAATCTATGTTTCTCTAGAAACATATTCTGAACATATTTGTTCAGAAATAATTAAAAATAGAAAAGAAAAGGGGGGCGATTCATTTAAAGAGAAATAGGCATTTACTGTTGGTTCTCCCTTAATCAGGACAGAGAGCACAGAGGAAAATAAGAGAGTCTGCTGTAGCTATGAGATGAGACGCTTTAAATGGTCTCAACAAAATATGAATATATGCATATATTTCTTCTAATTCCCTCTAGTGCCGGTTCCTAACATATAGCTGATTGAGAAAAAGTATATATTTAATAATTATTTATGCTGCTTTGAGCAAAATCATGTCAGTGTCTCACATAAAATAATATTATACTATTAATATATTGTTGCTTTTAAATGAGATCGGCTTGGCAACCCTTAAATGTAGCTTTTCTCAATTGCCCAGGGAAAAACAAAAATTTATACCACCACCAAAACTAGGATTGACAGATCATCTAGTGGAAACTGTAGACAAACTCTGTGAATGGCATGGCAGGCAGAGCGGGGTGGAGGGAACCTGCCTGCAACAGTCTTCACCTCAAGCACGTCCAGGTTTCAGTTCAGGAAGCTGAAAGCACGTAAAAGACGTTGGAAGATACATTGTCTTAATACATCCCTGCAGTCTGCTCTCTCCTTCTGGGACCCAGGATTGGAACCCTGCAACAACCAGAGGATCGCACAGGAGTTCTTCTTTGTGATTCCACTCCCATCCCCGTCCCCTTTTAATCTATATTCATTCAGAGGTAGGAAGAACTTTAAAAAACAAAAGCTTGTCAGAGAAAAGCAAATATCATGTATTAATGCATATATGTGGAATCTTGATAAATGGTGTAGATGATGTTATTTGCAAAGCAGAAACAGAAGCAGACACAGAGAACAGATGCATGGACACCAAGGGGGAAAGAGGGGTGAGATGAATTGGGAGTTAGGATTAACTTATATATATATATACACTACTATGTATGAAATAGATATATGAACCTGCTGTATAGTGCAGGAAACTCTACTCAATACTCTGTAGTGACCTAAATAGGGAGGAAATCCAAAAAAGAGGGGATGTATGGAAACGTATAGCCGATTCACTCTGCTGTACAGCAGAAGCTAACACAACATTGTAAAGCAACTATACTCTAATAAAAATTAATATTAATTTACAAAATCCTGTGCAGAAACTAGAAGGGACTGGAAGTCGCTCACACATTTCAGGAAGAACAGTCCCCACAAGTAAAGTGCTCCAAGTAACAGAAGAGTAGGATATACACTGTTTAACAATATATCAGAAACCTTAAGTTTTCCATGCATTTCTTGGACACAGAATACCGCATCAGAGAACCAATTAGTTAAGGTAGGAGAGATTGGCAGTCTGGTGAAACAGAGCTTCTGTGGGTGAAATTCTGCCAGAAATTGAAAACAGGAACCTGTATTACCCACCTATCCTCTGGCTATTGGTCTGAGAATAAGATTCCACACAACCACAGGCAATCAGCTGACCTATCTCTTTACAAATACTAGTTCTATATAGATGTCACTTCATTTAAGGATGAAGCAATAACGGGGGAGGTGAAATGCTCCATTACATTTGAAAGAAAAGTTATACAATGAAAAATGTATATTACTAGTAAATTCTACCTAAATCCTGAATGTCTACAAAAATTGGGAAAGGTGAGTGAAAATTTTGACAGGGAGCGAAGATACTCTACGTGATTTGTTTTACATAATTGCTGTGAAGAAAATGAATAAGGCAATGGTTTAGAGATTAGCAGGCAGAACTACTTAGACGAAACAGTCAGGGCATCTCTAAAGAGCTACAGTTCCCTGACTGTTCTGTAAGGGGACCTGAGGTTCCAAAAGAAGGACAGGCTATTAATATGTGGAACCCATTGCATTCAATTAGGCACAGAACTGACCCAAATGAAATAACAAGACACAACTGAAACCCTTAACTGATAGAGAAATGGAAATTAAAGGCAATTTATTTCTTAACTCAGCCTTACCTGGTATATAGATGTTTTAAGAAGATAGATCAGGCATCTTATCCTTCATCTTATAATTAAAACAGGGTAACATTTAGTGGGCTTCCCAGGTAGTTCAGCAGTAAAGAATTTGCCTGCTAATGCAGGAGATGTGGGTTCAATCCCTGGGTCTTGAAGTTTCCCTGGAGGAGGAAACGGGGGTCTCAAAAAGAGTTGGACATGACTTGGCGACTGAGGACATTTGGTGAATATTTACAAAACGGTTAGCATACCATTCAAGATACAGACACTTACTCTGTATCTTGTCATCATAGAGCTGTTGTGCCTGAAGTACCAAGAGCTGTGCTAAGCACACAATGGAAGCACTGTTTGATGAATGAATGAAGGAGGCAGCTAAGGGCTCTGGGGGTGTTGCCACCATCATCACATTTCTAACGCCCACTGGGCTTGCAGGACAACGCATATTGCTTTCTGGATGCCGCACAGGGACATCAACAATGGGCAAATGTTTTCTAGAATCTCACCCCTCCTCCAACAAGTCTTCAGTGAGATGAAATAAAAATTTCTCTGTGAATCTCTATTTTTGGGTGCCATCCAGCTCTCAGTCAAGCCCAGACCAAAGCTTTGACTCTTGGGATGCGTCAGAGTGTAAGGGAGCCCTTGTAGCTTACGTGGCTTCTCATACAGGTTTCCGTAAGAATCTGCACACGTGCCTGGTAGACGATTACCTTTCATAGCGTGCTGTGCCTCCAGTTCCATGTCTCAGTGGCTGTCGTAAAGCACGGCTGCCTTGAGTGTGGCGGTAGTTAAGGGCACGGTGAGTCCCCTCCTGTCCCTCGTGCTTTAGGTCAGTTCCCCAGACAGACCTTCCTTGACCAGTGAATGTGCACAAGGTCTTGCAGTGCAGAAATGAACATCCTGACGGGTTGCTTAGGCTTGTAACTCCACCAGACGCTCCACCAAGCACTTTCCCTGTGTCTTCTCATTTGGTCCTCATAAGCAACCCTTGTTATTAGCCCATTTCCCAGATAAGGAAACTGAGGCTTAGGAACATCACAGTTACTAATGAAGGAGTCTGGACGTGAATTCAAGTCTGCCAGGCACTAAAATTTGTTCTCTTAACTTTTAGAGAAAATGCCAGGTGAGGTGACAAGAATTACAGGTGCCTGGGTTATGTGCTGTCTGGAAGAATCTTCATGTCCTTGTAAACATCTTGCACATCTAACTGGCTGGCAAAAAAAAAAAAAAAAGTTTTTTGCTTCTGCACATTTTGTTGTAAGCATGCACCAAACCATCTATATTTAGCATCGATGAATGTTTGTGTCCCACAAATCTAAATATAATGTATTTTGTTTCTAAGTTACAGACAACTAACTTACAAGTGGAATTTTGGTCTTTAGCCTGTTTATTAAATCAGGCACTTTCTGAACTTCTGTAAGAGGAGGAAAGGAACGAGCATTTACTGAATGCTCATTATACGTTACATGCTTTACAGAATGAGTCCATCTAGTCCAGTAGCCCAAGGAGACAGGCTCTTCCCTCAGTTTATAGGTAAGGACGTGGAAGCTTAGGCACACGAGTGGCAGAACCAAAAATCCAGATCAGATTCCAGTGCCAAAGCCAGTCTGTCTCCATGGCTCCTCTGAGTTGGCTGGCATCTCCCCGCGCTGAGCATCTGGGGTGGGCTGGAAAGCAGCCACGGCTCTCCCAGACGCTCCCCCAGGGAGGAGGAGTCACGTGGTCAGGGTGCCCAGCACAGAGCAACCCTGAATATCAGCTATCTGTGCTCAGCGGGGCTGCTCTCAGAATCAGAGGGAACTGCAGCTTGAAAAGCCTCTGTTGAAGATTGTCAACGTGACGGGGACCCCCTCAGGCCAGTGATGAAGAGTGTCTCCCTTAACACAGCATTGTAAAGTAACTATAGTCCAATCAAAATTAAATTGACATAAAAGTCACTCCTGGTCCAAACTCAAGCCAGGCTCCTCTGAGCCCTCTTCTCAATGAAGCCTCAACTTGGTCTTATAAAGACTTGAACAAAATACTAACCTAGTTTCTCACAGCTCAGGCCTGCATCCCTAGGTGACCCTAAGTCCTCCTGCCCTTAAAGTACCAACTTGAGAAAACTCATGGCTAGCAAAAGGATTGGCCATTCCGGCCAACAGCCCAAGACGGGGCCCCTGGCTCCCCGCCTCTGCAGGACAAGGGAGGCTAACCTCGCTAAACGCCAGTTGACAAACCCAGATGAGTTTTGTTAACTGGAAAAAACAAAACAAAACAAAACACACAGCCTGGAAGTCAAGAGTTCTGTTCATTCAGCAGAAATCTTTAGGACTTCAAGCCTGGGAGACAGCATCTCAAGTGACCCAGAGAGACCTGCTCGGAGGAGGCGAGTTGGGGAGCCAGGTTTCATAGAAGTTTTGAAACAAAGGGCAGGCAGTCTGAACATCAAAAGATTATTATTAAGTAAAGAAAACCAGGTATCTTAAGGAATTTAGTGCTTTTCTATATATGAGATGATGCAAGAGTCTGGGCTCACTGACATCATTCTTTTGATATCCACCTCAGCTACCTTGGGCAGTATCCTGTGTTTTCACTTCCTGCCTTTGCTCAGGGCTCACAATAGGGAGTGGCTGCAGTCTGATGGCTGCTAAACTGCAGGCATTCTTTTCCTTCTTGAGTGTCCTCAGGGTTCATGGGCTCACAATGGAGGACTGCCATCACTGATAACTGTGACGTCTTTGTTTACTGATATAACAGGAAATATTCCATTTCTTATCTTATGGGGCCAATTCCATCTTCTCATTTGTTGTGATTTTTCACTTATCTGACTCTACTGAGCTCTGTCCACCGTCTTGCATAGTCCTTCATTCTCCTTTGAAAACACTCAGTTACTTCTGTAAAGTCAAAGTTGAGTTCAGTTCATACTAGTCTCTTTTCCCTAGGACAGAGGCAGACTACCGATTAAAATCCATCTGTACCACTTCATTTTTAAAGTATTTTTGATACTAATTTCTCATTTAAGTGCTTTCTTCGCTGCAATCAACTTCTGTGTTTTTTCGGTCTTCTAACTTCATTGAGGCTTTGAATGGCTAAAAGTCAAAGATCTCTCTTGGGAAATGTCACATTGACCTTGAAAATATAAGGGTTCCTTTCAGTATCTTTTGATATTGATTTCTAACATAATTCCACACTGATAAGAAAACAGACTCTGTGATTTCAATACCTTCAGACCATGAAGTGTTTGCACCTTGCTGTATGTCCATATGTTCCAGTGTCTCCTGCTCTATACTATGGGAGCTTGAATAGATTCTGTATGCTACTGTTGTGTGAAAATTATATAAATCTTGATTATTTTGAATTGGTTCATGGTGTTTTTCAGGTCTCCTACATCTTTCTACTTTTCTGTATATTCATTCTATTAATTTTTGAGAGCTTGATATTTGAAACCCCAACTAAAAATTATATTTACCTACTTAAAAAATACTCACAATATGCAGTGGAACTAGATGTAACTTTGTTCTATATTTTCCACATCTTCTGTAAATGTGTTATCGTACTTTCATAATTTAAAAAAGAAAAAAGAGAGAGAAAGACTTCTCCACGGAGTGTCACTCCAGGGAGCCCATTTTCTTTTCCTCCTTGATAAACCCTGTCTGGAAATATACCATACACTATGGCCATCAAAAGTTCAGTTCAGCCGCTCAGTCGTGTCCGACTCTTTGCAACCCCATGAACCGCAGCATGCCAGGCCTCCCTGTCCATCACCAACTCCCGGAGTCCACCCAAACCCATGTCCATTGAGTCATGCCATGTCCATTGGTGATGCCATCCAACTGTCACGAAAGTGTATGTTCCTCGATTCTTTGTCTCGTCACAACAAAGATTTGGAGTGACGGACATTAAAGCCCCCTCGGCATGTTGCAGCTCTCAGGTCTTGGATAGACCATGTTATAGCTCTCAGGTCTCGAATGGACCATGTTAGAGCTCTTAGACAAATCAGTGTTACAGCTCAGTGTTACAGCTCTGTTTTATTTAGAAGATAGCAGGAAAATCCATCTTTGAGGCATGAGGGCACGTCGATCTAAAGACACGAGGAGAAGAGCGCCCCAGTGCGCAGGAGAGAGAGAGAGAGCTGGCTCTGGCTCCATTTATATGTTTATCTCTCCCTGGGCCTGTCCTATGTAAATTGGGCCAGCCAGGAGTGTTGTTTGTTTTACCTGAGGTCCTCACTCCGGTCCTCGGACCTTCTTTTGTTTCATTTTCACGGGCTTTTCCCTTCCTTGTCTCGTAGCCACCGCCGTTTTGGACTCCTTTTCCCTGTTCTACCTACCTAACACAACCATCTCATCCTCTGCCGTCCCCTTCTCTTCCTGCCCTCAATCCATCAAAAGAATAAATAAATAAAATCCATCCTTAACACTTTAGTCTCTGACCTCAGGCAGGGCTACCCCTCAGTGACTATCACTCTGAAGACCCCACTGTCCCTTCCCTGACCCTGGCCAGTGCCCCATCGGCCCTCACCCCAACACTAGTCCTGGCAACCACTCTCCCTGGCCTCCACTTCCCCCAGCCTCCAGCCGCTCCTCCAACTCCTCCAGGGTTTCCACTTCTGGTTTCCGGGAGGAAAAGTAAGTTTCGCCTGAGTTGGGTTCTGGCATGAAGTAGAAAATGTTTGGGCCAGATGGATGTTCCCTGGTCACTGAAGCAGCGCATCTGAGCGTGACCCTTTTAAACCTTCCAGAACAGTCACTAAGGAGATTGGGAGAATGTAGCTTGCTTCTGGGAGCCCAGGAACAGAGCTGCAGAGAAAGGAGGTGTTGCTGGGAGCACTGGCTACCACGCACACGGTCCTGCTGGAGCAGCCCCTGCAGGGCTCACAGCCCAGCGCTGAGAAACGTGATGATTCTGGTGGAGATGAAGAGCTCCTGGGCGCTCAGCCCCCTTGTGGGGGAGGAATCTTCACTTCACTGGCATCTTCACTTCACTCTTAGCTGCCTGCCCTTCACAACCACTTCGCCTGTCTGCAAAGATGGGGTGTCAACTGGGAGTTTCATGGGAGTTGGTAATTTCGAGATAGCTTCATGTTTCCGCCCAAGCTGTGCACAAGACCAGATTTATCTATGCTTTCAAGTTTTCAAAAGAATTGGGGACCTCAGGTTTTGTTGTGGCAGTGTTACTTTATTTGTGATGAATGTCAAGGGTGTAGCCCAGCATCTGAGCCTGTCTCTTCTTTGTGAATTTGAGCATGACCTGGAGTCCCTGGACAAAAGGATGTTCATCTGTAATGTGAGATCATTGGAGTAATGACATCCAACGTATCTGTGAACTTTAAAAATATTTGAACGTTGCATTTTTATATTTTCCCAGCACTATTCCTTGCAAATTGGTGGCCTAAGAAGTAGAATCATAGAGAGATTACATGTGAATCCTGGAAAATTCTGGGACTCTTTCTATCACTTTACAACCTATCTTCCTGCTGTACTACATCCAAAAGAAATATAAATCTAACTCCAAAAGCAGTGAGAGCAAAGTCATCAACCACTTGGCAAAATTGATTAAATGTCACTAATCTCAGAAACTTCTCAGCCAGAAGTTTTCATCTTTCTCTCTCCCTTTTCCCTTTCTCAAGTCTGTGAGCTCTTTCTTCCACCCAAGGGAACCTCCTGTTTTTCTCCTCGCCTGCACTAAGTTTTTCAATTTTTGCAGCTTTACATGTTACCACTGAAAGGAAGAAGAAAGAGGGAAAGGGCTTCCTATATTTGTCTCTGTCATATTTGAGTCTAAAGCACAAGTAACATTATCTTCCTAAAAGAAGATATTGTTTACTTGAAGAGCTAGCAATGTGAATCCTCAACCTTTCAACACAGAGTTCCTCTAATTTTTCAAGGCAGTCTATTTATATTTTTTTAAGTTATTTATTCATTTACTTGTGGTCTTAGTTGTGGCACACAGGATCGTCATTTCGGTGTTCAGGCTTAGTTGCCCCTGGCATGTAAGATCTTAGTTCCCTGATGGGGGATTCAACCTGCATCTTCTGCATTGGAACGTGGATTCTTGACCAGTGGACCACCAGGGAAGTCCCTCAAAGTAGTTTGTGTGCGCTCAGGTTGCTCAGTTGCATCAGACTGTTTTGAGACCCCATGGACTATAGCCCATTAGTCTCCCCTGTCCATGGGATTCTCCAGGCAAGAATACTAGAGTGGGCTGCCATTTCCTCCTCCAGGGGCTCTTCCTGACCCAGGGATTTGAACCCAAGTCTCCTGCATTGGCAGGTGGATTCTTTATCACTGAGCCACCTGGGAAGCCCTCAAGGTAGTTTACATCAGGGCTTTTGAAACACTTACACGCTTTGGAAATCTGTAGATCTTCTTAAAATGCAGACTTGAATTCAATTTTTCTGGGGTGGGGCCTGGGATTCTGCATTTCCAATAACCTCCCAGATGATGGCTGGCGATGCTGCTGCACCTTAGACCTCACTTTGAATAGCATGGCTTAGATTACCTCATTTTTTTCTATAATGACTGGAAATACTGGAGTTATCACAGTTATTCTCATGACTGCATTTGTCATCTTACAAGCAGGCAACCTAAGGAATCTTGGTTGGCCTGTGATTTCATCTTCTCTTAGTTTGTGGTGGTTGTTTTTTTTTTTTTTTAATTGCTTTACAATGGTATATTAGCTCTACTATGCAGCAAAGTGAGTCAGCTGTTTACATACATCCCCTCTTTTTTGGATTTCCTTCCCATTTAGGTCACCACAGAGCACTGAGTGGTGTTCTTGGTGCCACATAGTAGGTCCTCATTCCTCTTGGCTTTGAAGCCAGAGCTGGAGCTCTCTGTGGAGGCTTTTCTAAGACAGAGACATGTTGACAAAGAGATACTAGTAGGGACATCGCTATATAAATCTTTTTTTTTTTTCCTGATTTTGGATCTGGCATTTATTTTCATTATCATTTTGCATAACATATGGAACTCCACTCCGTGTTATGTGGCAGCCTGGATGGGAGGGGAGTTTGGGGGAGAATGGATTCATGTATATGTATGGCTGAGTCTCTTTGCTGTTGACCTGAAACTATCACAACATTTTTACTCGACTATTCCCCATTATTAACTATTACCCAGATAATCGCGATGGTGTGATCACTCACCTAGAACCAGACATCCTGGAATGTGAAGTCAAGTGGGCCTTAGAAGGCATCACTACGAACAAAGCTAGTGGAGGTGATGGAATTCCAGTTGAGCTATTTCAGATCCTGAAAGATGAAGCTGTGAAAGTGCTGCACTCAATATGTCAGCAAATTTGGAAAACTCAGCAGCGGCCACAGGACTGGAAAAGGTCAGTTTTCATTCCAATCCCAAAGCAAGGCAGTGCCAAAGAATGCTCAAACTACCACACAACTGCACTCATCTCACACGCTAGTAAAGTAATGCTCAAAATTCTCCAAGCCAGGCTTCAGCAATACATGAACCATGAACTTCCAGATGTTCAAGCTGGTTCTAGAAAAGGCAGAGGAACCAGAGATCAAATTGCCAACATCCTCTGGATCATGGAAAAAGCAAGAGAGTTTCAGAAAATCATCTATTTCTGCTTATTTGACTATGCCAAAGCCTTTGACTGTGTGGATCACAATAAACTGTGGAAAATTCTGAAAGAGATGGGAATCCCAGACCACCTGACCTGCCTCTTGAGAAATTTGTATGCAGGTCAGGAAGCAATAGTTAGAACTGGACATGGAACAACAGACTGGTTCCAAATAGGAAAAGGAGTACGTCAAGGCTGTATATTGTCACCCTGCTTATTTAACTTCTATGCAGAGTACATCATGAGAAACGCTGGAGTGGATGAAGCACAAGCTGAAATCAAGATGGCTGGGAGAAATATCAGATATACAGATGACACTACCCTTATGGCAGAAAATGAAGAAGAACTAAAGAGCCTCTTGATGAAAGTGAAAGAGGAGAGTGAAAAAGTTGGCTTAAAGTTCAACATTCAAACAACGAAGATCATGGCATCTGGTCCCATCACTTCATGTCAAATAGATGGGGAAACAGTGGAAACAGTGGCAGATTTTATTTTGGGGGGCTCCAAAATCACTGCAGATGGTGACTGCAGCCATGAAATTAAAAGATGCTTACTCCTTGGAAAGAAAGTTATGACCAACCTAGATAGCATATTCAAAAGCAGAGACATTACTTTGCCAAAAAGGTCCATCTAAGTCAAGGCTATGGTTTTTCCAGTGGTCATGTATGGATGTGAGAGTTGGACTGTGAAGAAAGCTGAGTGCTGAAGAATTGATGCTTTTGAACTGTGGAGTTGGAGAAGACTCTTGAGAGTCCCTTGGACTGCAAGGAGATCCAATCAGTCCATCCTAAAGAAAATCAGTCCTGAATATTCATTGGAAGGACTGATGTTGAAGCTGAAACACCAATACTTTGGCTACCTGATGCGAAGAGCTGACTCAGTTGAAAAGACCCTGATGCTGGGAAAGATTGAAAGCAGGAGGAGAAGGGGGTGACAGAGAATGAGATGGTTGGATAGTATCACCGACTTGATGGACATGAGTTTGAGTAAACTCCAGGAGTTGGTGATGGACAGGGAGGCCTGGTGTGCTGCAGTCCATGGGGTTGCAAAGAGTGGGACACGACTGAGCAACTGAACTGAACTGATACCCCAAAACAAAATGAAAAGTTCCAAAAAAAAGTATGAATCTAATGCACTGTGCATATGGCTACTGTTTAAAATAAGGTCTTTTATAAAAATAATTTATTTATTTATCTTTAGCTGTGGTGGGTCTTCTTTGCTGCACTGGTTTTCTCTAATTTTGGCAAGTGAAGGCTTCTCTCTAGTTGTGACACACGGGCTTCTCATTGCAGCGGCCTCTCTTGTTTTGGAGCATGGGCTCTGGGGCTCACAGGCTGCAGTAGTTGCAGCTCCCGGGCTCTAGAGCACAGGCCCAACAGTTGTGGCACATGGGCTTAGTTGCTCCAAGACACGTGGGGTCCTCCCGGACCAGGGATTGAACCCATGTCTCCTGCATTGGCAGGCAGATTCCTTACCACTGAGCCACCAGGGAAGCCCTCAAAGAATGTCTTGAATGGGTGTCTTGGACAATCCAAGGTGCCTCTGTTTAGGACAGCTGTCAAATGTCATTGGAGCATCATGCTGGAAACGTGTGAAAGACTGTTTTCTATACAAAAGAAAAGGAGAGGAAGAACCTCAGAATAATGGGGAGCCACAAGGCTCCTCTCTCAGCTGAATCTGCCGGCTCTCATGAGTATAACCTCCCTTACAAGCCTGAACTGACAAAGGGAACTTGGAAGATACAGCCTATGGAGGGGATTCTGGGACCTGGGAGCTGAGGGCTGGGGACTAGGAATCTGAGTCATTAAAGAGCAAGACTGAGGAGTCAGTGACCAAACTGCTGGGCAGAGAACATTCTGGAGGGAAAAACACCAGCCAGCTGCATTCTTAAACGTTAGACGAAATCGGAGCGTGTCACAGATGAAGGAACCTCAGCGACCACCTGGTCCTAAGCCTCCACTTTGTAAACCCACCTCCAGAAAGTTGGGTGATTTTTCTCAAAGTCAGAATATTGGTTGGGGCTTTTAGCTGGCTTTTGAACTCATGGTCTTGAGCTCTTTGCATTTGAACATGTTAATCAACTCTTACACATGAAATTAGGTATAAAAGCAGTTCTTCCCAAGAATAAATTTAAAGTCTATTTCTGAGACTCTACAGGAAGTGGCCAGGAAAAAAAAATCAGCAAAAAGAGCCTAGCTGTGACACCTGCAGGCAACTGCACAGTTTGAGGAAGGCTGAAATTCTCCAAGCAATATGTCTCTCCAACAGAGAGCTGATATCACACCCAGGAGCATATTTTAATTCCCACAACAGCCCATTAAGTAGATAATATTAACCCCATTTTACAGACAGGGAAACTGAGTCTCAGATTAAGTAAATGGTTAGACATTTGTAGGTCAGACATCCATTGACCTGAGATGTGGGTCTACTGCTGCTAAGTCACATCAGTCGTGTCCGACTCTGTACAATCCCACAGACGGCAGCCCACCAGGCTCCCGTCCCTGGGTTTCTCCAGGCAACAATACTGGAGTGGGTTGCCATTTTCTTCTCCAGTGCATGAAAGTGAAAAGTGAAAGTGAATTCACTCAGTCGTGTCCAACTCTTCGTGAGATGTGGGTCTACCTTCTCCCAAATTCTGTGCTTCTTCCATGTTCTGTCTGGGCCCTCCCCCAGCTGAGTCGGAGTTTTTTCCCAAACCTCTGGGAACAGGACTTGATTTTCACAAACACTGGGAGAAGTAGTCAAATCCAAGAGAAGTAGGATCTGAAACTCGGCTGCTGGGAGAAGCAAGATAAAGGGAGGACAAGCAGAAAAGTTAGTGGAGGAGGTTTGCAAGGTGCCCAGAATTGACTGTGCAGTTTTTCCTGTCTGCTCTTGTTTCTACGAAGGGATCATTCAAGGTACTTTCCAGCAACTGTTTGAGGCTCTTGTTTTGATGAACTGCAACAGCAGCAGTGATGTTGGCGGCGGGAGCCCCCTTTCTCACTTTTCTTTCCTTCTTTCCGGTCCTGACCCCAGAGGCTGTAAGTCGCCCATGTAACAGCCCAAGAGTGTGTCAGGTCGGGGTATCCCCCAATGCTACCATTGCTTCACAGTGACTACTCAAGGCTTGTGCCCTTGGACAGCCTGAGCTGAGTGCCTGGGGAGAAAGGCAGATGTCTACCATAAGAAGACAGCTTTGCTCCACACTGACCATCTTTGTGTCGGCAGTAACATAGTCAGCTTGAAAACTGATTTCTATTGGGAGAGAGAGACTTTTCTTAATTATTTTTAGTAGGTCAAAAACCAAATTAGATGACCCAGATCATTTTCCACACAGATAGAGAACCTGTACCCGCCCCCATCCTTCTGGGACAGCTACGCTGGTTGGGCTGTAATCCTTGGGCAGAAGGATGCAGTGACAAGGAGAAAATTGGAAGCCCAGGGCCTGTCGTTTCTAGGACTGAGGGGTTGCAGGAGGAAGGGAAGGAGGTAAAGGAGGACAAGCTCTGGGGCTTTGGTTTGCCTTTTCTCTCAGGACCAGCTCTTAGGAAGAGGGGAGCTGTAGAAGCGCTGAGATCACTGAAGGGAAGCTGGAACCTTAGGGTTGGAAATCCACATCTCTGGGTGTTGCTGTGAAAAAGAAAAAGGAGGAAAAATAAATAAATAAATAAATAAAATAAAAAGAGAAAAAGGAGGAATGAGTTTTGCTTCTCTTTCCTGAGAACAAAGAGGATAAAGAGAACAGTGAGCAGGCCTGATCACTCCTAGTTTTTCCTTTAACTGACCCGTGGTCTGTACCTAAGCTTGCTTTTCTGCCCCTAACTCCACGAGCTACATTCTGCACCAGTGCTCAGTAGAGTCTGACTCTTTTTGACCCTGTGGACTGTACCCCACCAGGCTCCTCTGTCCATGGGGTTTTCCAGGCAGGAATACTGGGGTGGGTTGCCTTTCTTCCTCCAGGGGATCTTCCTGACCTAGGGATCAAACCTGTGTCTCCACTGCAAACAGGTTCTTCACCCACTGAGTCATCAGGGGAACCCTACTATCCTTGACCTCTATGCTAATTACATCCTGTATCTGCTGCTCAGCTTTATAGCACCCTCTTTGCAGACCACTCCTTGTAGTTTTTCTCTGTTTGCCTTACAGAAAGAAGGTCAGGGTACAATACCCAAAAGACAATGGCCCCAACTACCAGGCTACCTGATGCCAACCAAGGCAAGAGGAAGAATACAAGATCCTTTCACCTACCCCTGACTGCAAGCCCTCATCTGTATAATCCCCCCAGTTCCTCATGGAAGGCGGGCACAGTTTTGAGGCAGGTGCCTACTGCGTTCTACCCTCTACCAGCTGAGGATTAAAGCTACCGTCCTATTTTCTCCAAACTCTGTCTTCATATTTTTCAACTCAGCTTTGGTGTGTGGGCAGAGAAAGCCAAGATTTTGGCGGCAACATGGGCAGAGGAAGGGGAAGCTCCAGGTCTTTGTGGAACACCAGCCTTCAGCTCAATGCTACATCCAAAACAGTGCAAGGTAATGGCAAGTGGGTGACAAAAGAACCCAAGGCCCTGGATGCCTGGACTTCTGGATGCCTAGGCCTGCCTGTGGCTTGATGAAGCCCAGCTGTCCTAGATGCCACCAGAAGGGAACACAGCTGTGTTAAGAATACCACTCATCAACAGAGATCTCAGGTCACTTCAGAAAAGCCTTGGGGGTTTCAGACATCAAGATCAGAGAAAACGACCAGGTCTCCAGACTCCAGTGCGCGCTGCAACATAACACCCCAAAGGGCCAGATGAGGCTAGGAGCCCACCAGAGGGACCAGGGCAGGAGGGAACCCCATCCGCTCACTCTATTGCATAAACTGGTGTGTAAATAAAGGATGCGAAATGGATGCAATCATTCTTTGTGCCGTGAGGTCACAAGAGCCATGCCTCTCCTCCATTACCAGGGATATATCTTCACCCCTTCATGCTTGTCATCCCAGAATAGCTGTTAATGGCACTCCTCAATGGTAAAGCATACACTTGCAATGCAGGAGATGCGGGAGACACAGCTTCCATCCCTGGGTCAGGAAGATCCCCTGGAGAAGCAAACGGCAACCCACTCCAGTATTTTAGCTAGGGAAATCCCATGGACAGAGGGGCCTGGCGGGCTATAGTCCATGGGGTCGCAACGAGACAGACACGATTGAGCACACACGCTTCTAATGCTTCTTTTCTATCTCAAGCATGTCCTGAATTGGCCTGGCATATGTGGTTATAAATAATATAGAATAAGGGGCATATTGTGATTCTATTTATTAATTACAAAAGTATCACCTGCAAGTCTCAGGTTTCTTTCTGTTTGCACATCTGCAGTGAACATGTTTGGAAAGAGGCTGCTAACAATGGTTCCCTGAGCAGCGGGTGGTGCTATGAAAAGTGTTGTGCTCTTTTATATGCTCAGCTTGTTGTACCAGTTGTGTGTGTGTGTGCTTTTAAAGTGTCCCATATGGAGGATGAGTTATAATGGTCACTCCATCCAGGACACAGGAATCATCTTGAAGAAGAACCAGGGAAGACAGTGGAAACTGAGAGCCTGAGCATTTCTGTTAAAGGCACTGAACATTTTTCTGAAACTGGGACCGTCTATGGGCTTCCCTGGTGGCTCAGATGGTAAAGAATCCACTTGCAATGCAGGAGAAATGGGAGACCTGGCTTCAGTCCCTGGGTTGGGAAGATCCCCTGGAGGAGGGAATGGCTACCCACTCCAGTATTCTTGCCTGGAGAATCCCCACGGACACAGAAGCCTGGCGGGCTACAGTCCATGGGGTCGCACAGAGTCGGAAACGACTGAGCGACTAAGCACAGCACACCCACTCCAGTATTCTTGCCTGGAGAATTCCATGCAGTTTGTATTATTGCAGACAGATGAAGTGCACCAGAGTAAGTTCATTCATTCTAAGCAGACTGTAGTTGGTTTTTCCTGTTGCCCTGTAGGGGTGGGCTCCAAAAGATAATCAGACGAGCCAGAGAGAAGCACATTTTCTGCGCCCATCTGAGTATCGGGTGAGTAGTTTTATGACTATGCTAGTGTGGAATCTGACTACTACTTTTGAAAGGCTGGTAACTCATTTGTTCTAAATGACAGAAACTATAATCTCCATTTTTTGAAGCGTGACCTGTGATATTTCTCATTTTGAGGTTGTGCTTTCAGTCCACACTCAGGCCCATAACCAGAGCCAGATTCCAGCCAGTGAGAGCACCGCAGCCTATTACAGGGCTGCCGGTGGGCTCCTGGGGATGGTCACAGCACCCTCAGCTTCGGAAGGTCAGGCGGGGCTGGGCAGTCACTTCCAGCCTGGAGAAGCCTCTCCATGGACCCCGGTAGTTGAGTGAATGTCAGCATTTGCCGTGTGGGCCATGATACTGTCGGCTTAAAAAAAAAAATGCACAAAGTGAGAGTTGTGAGTTGTTTTATTTGGGGCAGAATGAAGACTGCAAGCAGGGAGACAGCACCTCAGATAGCTCTGAGAACTGTTCCAAAGAATGCATGGGACTGGGGGGAGGATAGCATATATATGATTTTGGTAAAGGGGGAATATGTGCAATCAGGCACATATTTTTCCAAAAGGTTTCTACTAGTCTCATGAAGTTTCTGCTAGTCACGATAAACAGTGACTAACAGAAGGATTTTAGTGCTTTTCTAGATAGGAGGAGATACAAGAATTGGGTTCATAAAATCAGCTCCTGAGAATAGCTGACCATCTGAAGACCTGTCCTGCCAGTTTCTCCCTGAGCACAGAGTGGCACATTTCTGCTCTCCTCCCTGAACTCCTGCAGGTGGTGTTGAAGGTCAGCACTGCAGCAGCTCAAGACTTAATCCTTGTAGAGACAGATGGCAAATGCCCGTGGCGAGCACCAAACTGTGACGTGAAAATAAGTTGGGAAGCACCTCCAAGCACTGATTCACAACAAACGAGGTCTTGTGAAGGGTGACAATGTCAGTAGAAGCATTATTGACAAATCTAAGAACACCGCAATAAAAGATGACTTACCAACTGTTCAAGACTTACGATTTTAACTGGAAAGGAACAAGATAATTATTTTCAGTTTGAAACCAATCTTGAGTCATTTAGGTAAAAAACTGGAAATAGAACTGCCTTATGACCCAGCAATCCCACTGCTGGGCATACACACCAAGGAAACCAGAATTGAAAGAGACACGTGTACCCCAATGTTCATCGCAGCACTGTTTATAATAGCCAGGACATGGCAGCAACCTAGGTGTCCATCAGCAGATGAATGGATAAAAAAGCTGTGGTACATATACACAATGGAGTATTACTCACCTATTAAAAGAATACATTTGAATCAGTTCTAATGAGGTGGATGAAACTGGAGCCTATTACACAGAGTGAAGCAAGCCAGAAAGAAAAACACCAATACAGTATACTAACGCATATATATGGAATTTAGAAAGATGGTAACGATAACCCTGTATGCAAGACAGCAAAAGAGACACAGATGTATCAAACAGTCCTTTGGACTCTGTGGGAGAGGACGAGGGTGGGATGATTTGGGAGAATGGCATTGAAACATGTATAATATCATATAAGAAACAAATTGCCAGTCCAGGTTCGATGCAGGATACAGGATGCTTGGGGTTGGTGCACTGGGATGACCCAGAGGGATGGTACGGGGAGGGAGGTGGGAGGGGGGTTCAGGATCGGGAACTCGTATACACTCATGGCGGATTCATGTTGATGTATGGCAAAACCAATACAATATTGTAAAGTAAAAAAATAATAATAATAATAAAATAAAATTTTAAAAAATTAAAAAATAAAAATAAAAAACTGCCTTATGTATATTTTTATTTTATCTTATGTTTAAAAGTTATTATAAGATATCTGGAAAGGGTTTTCCATTAGATGTGCTCAAAAAGATATCTGAATATAATAAATTTGTAAATGAAATGACGGTGTTTGAGGGGATCCCGTGGATAAGGAGCCTCGCAGGGGGTTGCAAAGAGTCAGACACAACTGAGCGACTGAGCGCGCACACTCACAGGCATGAAAAACATAATTAGCTTCCTTAAATATAAGAGCACTGTCCCACTTCTTTAATATTCAGATTTCTTTTTAAGTATTTAAATTGCTCCATTTCACTTCATATATAAGTATATGCTTATTGACAGACTTTCCCGAATAGTGGATATTGTGAACAACAACAAAAGAACAGTGTCACTCATCATCCAGGTGTATAAAAGGTTAAGCCACAACCCATGCAGTGGCTCACCAACTGTGCACCCTGGTGGGAATTCAGGATGGAAAAAATAAGAATGAGGCATTCTGTGCTTTGGATAAAGGAGTGCACAGATAATTAAGATGCATATCTCAGGAAAAATTCCAATGATTCCAGATTCATGTATCTTCCCAAACACAGAAAAGCACAAAGATCATTAATCTGAGCTGTCTGCTCTTTGAGGTAAACAGTCGTCTTTTACTGAGATGTATGTCTGGGGATTTCCCTGGTGGTCCAGTGGCTAAGACTGTGCTCCTGACTCAGGGGGCCTGGTTTCGATCCCTGGTCAGGAAACTAAATCCCACGTGCTGCAACTAAGAGTTCGCATGCCACAAAAGACGGAAGATCCTGTATGACTGCAGCTAGGACCCAGTACAACCAAATAAATAGATTTAGAAAAAAAAAAAAAAAGATGTACGTTTGACTACATGTATTTTCCTAGCCAAAAAAAATTCATATATACGTTGGCTCCTCCCCTACCCCTTTAGATCAGTTCCTCTGAGCTACTAAGAGGCTGTTTCCTGGGCTTAACCCTCAGTAAGGTCCCTGAAAAACACTGAAACTCACAGGTCTTACATTGTGCATTGTTCTTTCAGTTGACTGTATGATTGTTGAGAATGTTACTTGTACTAATAAATAAAACAATGGGGTTTGGAAGTTGAACTTCAACACTTAAGGGAGAAATAGCTTATGTTTAAATTTTTGTAATCCTCAACAAGTTAAATACTAATTTTGAAAACCAAAAAAATTAGTATCCTACTTATTGAACACTTGTTGGCCTCTAAACAATCTTTTCTACGAAAAAAATTGTTTTTTTGTAGAAAAAAAACAATTCCCAAAATTTACCCCTGACACACACATTGGCTTTTAAGTAGTGAGCCTTGTGCAGAACAAGAAGACAGGACCAGTCCATCAACACTTCGCCTTACTGAACCTCAGTTGGTGCAGTGAACTTCAGTGAATGAGAGCAGTTATATTTAGCATTTCTTCTTCCTCCTCCCTTTCAGTTCTAAAAATTCCAACACTGGGTGTCAGTATTGCTCAAAGGCACAGACCTATTCTTACTTAGAGTTAGGACGTAAACTGTTTAAGTAAGTCCATTGACAAATCACCCAGATAAGTTTTAAATATGTTTGCAAGCTTGACCACAGAAACAAAGCAGAGTGTTATTCTGATCTCTGAAGTTGGCATGCAGGTCTCACCAGTCCTCCTACCTGTCCGGGCTGCAGTTCTCCAAGTTTGCAGACCGTGGGCAAACAGCTTCTCTCCCAGCCCACCTGTCTCTTCCTGTGCAAGGCACCACCTGTTATGAAACCAAGGAGGGACTTGAAACTGTTTGTCCCCTTCGTGGAGGATAACTACTTCATGCAGGTATAAAAGCAGGAAGGGGGAAAGAGATTTTAAAACAGCAGAGGAAAAATGAGCGATGAAAGAAAACAAGTTGAAGGAGATTCAGGAGGCAGCGGGTGCTTGTATACTTAGAGCTGAGGCCCGTTGTACAACGGAAACCCACACAACATTGTCAAGCAATTATCCTCCAAATTCAAAAAATAAATAAATTTTAAAAAAAGAAATGAACTCACAAGGTCACGGTTTCTAGAATCATTCCCAGCACCTGAAGTTCACCTCCTGCATCAGAAATGCTTCTTCCTTGTTCTGCCTCCCTCTCCCCCCATTTATTCTTCCCATACTCTAGCCCCAGACTCAAGCTAAGATGCCGATTTGTTTGCTGGGTTGCTTAATTGTTTTAACCACAGCTGCTGGCACTTAGGACCCAGATTACTTTCCACCTGCGTTTTCAAATTGGACTCTTTCTCTGTCCCCTTAGCTCATCTTGCTAAGATGAGCTCTTCCCACCCTCCACCAGCTCGGAGAACACCAGCTCTCACTCAAGTTCCAGGGCTGCTGGGGTGGGGCGGTGGGGGAGGGGCACGGTTAAACCTGAAGCGCACCATCCTTTGTGACTATGGCGACCTCTCTGGTCTTTTTCTCCTCGAGATTTATAGTCTCTCTCTCTCTCTCTCTCTTTCTTCTTTCCCATCCGCCTCTTTTCTCTCTGTTCTCTCTTCTTTCTTTCTGTTCCTTTTCCATAATGTAAAATCTATTCCATTGAACGGTTTCTCTCTGACTAATTCTGCTATGTGAACAGAATTTCTAACATTCATTTTTGACTTTCAAAGGGGCCCTCGCCGTATTGTGTGAGAGTTTTCATGACTGAATGAAGATGAGCCGTTTCTCGATGAGCCACTGGAACGGGGCTTGTAGGTGTCAACCACCTGGCTTTGCCCTCAGAAGGAGGCCTGGGGCTCTGTGTGCCAGGGAGTCGCACCTAGGAGGCACGTTACTGTCCAGCCAAGCGAGGGCTTCCCAGGTGGCGCTAGTGGTAAAGAATCCTCTGGCCAATGCAGGAGACGTGGGTTCCATCCCTGGGTCAGATAGAACTCCCGGACAAGTAGATGGCAACCCACTCCAGTATTCTTGCCTGGGAAACCCCATGAGCAGGGGAGCCTGGCAGGCTACAGTTTATGGGGTTACAAAGAGTTGGACACGACTCAGTGATTGAGCATGCATGCATCCAGCAAAGTGGGAAGGGGAAGGTCACACTCTACTCTGAGTAGATCTTCCAGTAGGAAGAGGAAGGGGACCAGACCACCCCCAGACTGATCGCATCCGGTGAAGCGGCAGATCTGGGTGCAGCTGGGCCGACCCCAGCTTGATCCTGACTCCAGAAGGGTCCTGAACAAAGAGCGCTTGTGATGGGCCCATCCCCAGTGGCGCCATTAGCACTTCACTCACATCCTCCACTCGGCTGCCTGGCCACACTTTCTTCTTCCTCAGTTTCTCTAGCCCTCCGTTACTCCATCATCTTACTGGGGATCATCATGTCAATCACCGATATTGTTGACTTTGGTCTTAATGAAGCTTTAAAAAGCTTTTTGGCTAGCACTCTCACATTTTGTGATCTTACATGCCTGCTTTGGACTACTCAGTTAACAGGTATTTAATAATGTACACACTGTTGGCTAATCTGCCTTTTCCCCTTGACAATCACTGTGAACATTCCCCCTCAGTTATTTACTAGATTTGTAAATATTATTTGGATGGTTGTGTTGTAATCCGTCATGAGATATCCCATGAAATATTTCTTGCTGTTGGACATTTAGGTTATTTCCAAATTTTCGCTACTCCAAGTAATGCCTCCATAAATATTAGCGTAGCCAAAGCTTTGCAATCATTCTTTCAAATATTTTTAAACTACATATGCAATCAGCCAACACATGCACTTGGTAAAAACTTAAAACAGTACAGCTATGACTAAAGTCCCGGTGAATGACCAACTAGTCATTCTAATGACCAGCTAGTCACTAGACAGGTTCAAGTCATTGTCTTTCAGATAGAGATAACTACTATAATTGGTTAATGCCTAGCCTCCTTTTTTTCAGTGTGTTTACATATATTTTCATGTATCTAAATAAAGTATATAGTGGTGTATGGTTTCTATTTGCGAGGCTAGGAGTGGCACACAGATGCTCACATGCTGAATGTATTCACTCGGCAGCAAATGCTGAAGCTATTTCCATGTTCCCACATGAAGCTCTGGAACCCTCTCTGTAACTGTTGGGTCAATTCCATAATAAGGACAAATCACTGTTTATTGAGTTAGTTCCCTACTGCTGTGTATCTGGCCTCTTTTTAATTTTTTGCTAAGACAAACAATGCTGAATTTGATCTCTTCCCTACATACATGTACATACTGGTGAGACTCAAAGATGTAGAGTTGGTGATCATAAAGAAAGCACATTTTTTAAATTTTAAGATCTACTGTTAAACTGGACCAGTGTGGCTGCACAATCAGGCTCCACCAGTGAGCAAATGAGGGTGTGTGTGTCACTACCACCTCATCCACGCTTTGTATGGCCAAGCTTTAGATCGGTGCCTTTCTCATAAAAATGGATCCCATCATATTTCATTTGCATTTCCCTGATTTCTAAAAGATTACCTTTTCAAGTTTCAGTTCAGTTGCTCAGTCATGTCTGACTCTTTGCGACCTCGTGGACTGCAGCACGCCAGGCATCCCTGTCCATCACCAACTCTCAGAGTTTACCCAAACTCATGTCCATTGGGTCAGTGATGCCATCCAACTATCTCATGCTCTGTCGTCCCCTTCTCCTCCTGCCTTCAATCTTTCCCAGCATCAGGGTCTTTTCAGATGAGTCAGCTCTTCGCATCAGGTGGCCAAAATATTGGAGTTTCAGCTTCAACATCAGTCCTTCCAATGAATATTCAGGACTGATTTCCTTTAGGATGGATGGGTTGGATCTCCTTGCAGTCCAAGGGACTCTCAAGAGTCTCCTCCAACACCACAGTTCAAAAGAATTACTTCTTTGGTGCTCTGCTTTCTTTATAGTCCAACTCTCATTTCCATGCATGACTACTGGAAAAACCATAGCCTTGACTAGATGGACCTTTGTTGGCAAAGTAATGTCTCTGCTTTTTATTTTTATTTATTTATTTTTCTCTGCTTTTTAATATGCTATCTAGGTTGGTCATAACTTTCCTTCCAAGGAGTAAGTGTCTTTTAATTTCATGGCTGCAATCACCATCTGCAGTGATTTTGGAGCCCCCCAAAATGAAGTCTGCCACTGTTTCCACTGTTTTCCCAACTAATTGGCATGAAGTGATGGGACCAGATGCCATGATCTTAGTTTTCTGAATATTTAGCTTTAAGCCAACTTTTTCACCTTCATCAAGAGGCTCTTTAGTTCTTCAATTTCTGCCATAAGGGTGGTGTCATCTGCATATCTGAGGTTATTGATATTTCTCCTGGCCATCTTGATTCCAGCTTGTGCTTCATCCACTCCAGCGTTTCTCATCATGTACTCTGCATAGAAGTTAAATAAGCAAGGTGACAATATACACCCTTGATGTACTCCTTTTCCTATTTGGAACCAGTCTGTTGTTCCACGTCCAGTTCTAACTATTGCTTCCTGACCTGCATACAAATTTCTCAAGAGGCAGGTCAGGTGGTCTGGGATTCCCATCTCCTTGAGAATTTTCCACAGTTTATTGTGACCCACACAGTCAAAGGCTTTGGCATAGTCAATAAAGCAGAAATAGATGTTTTTCTGGAACTCTTGCTTTTCAATGATCTGGTGGATGTTGGCAATTTGATCTCTGGTTCCTCTGCCTTTTCTAAAACCAGCTTGAACATCTGTAAGTTCACAGTTCACATATTGCTGAAGCCTGGCTTGGAGAATTTTGAGCATTACTTTACTAGTGCGTGAGATGAGTGCAATTATGCAGTAGTTTGAGCATTCTTTGGCATTGCCTTTCTTTGGGATTGGAATGAAAACTGACCTTTTCCAGTCCTGTGGCCACTGCTGAGTTTTCCAAATTTGCTAGCATACTGAGTACAGCACTTTCACAGCATCATCTTTTAGGATTTGAAATAGCTCAACTGGAATTCCATCACTTCCACTAGCTTTGTTCATAGTGATGCTTCCTAAGGCCCACTTGACTTCACATTCCAGGATGTCTGGCTCTAGATGAGTGATTATCTGAGTCATGAAGATCTTCTTTGTACAGTTCTTCTGTGTATTCTTGCCACATCTTAATATCTTCTGCTTCTCTTAGGTCCATACCATTTCTGTCCTTTGTTGAGCCCATCTGTGCATGAAATGTTCCCTTGGTATCTCTGATTTTCTTGAAGAGATCTCTAGTTTTTCCTATTCTATTGTTTTCGTCTATGCGCTGATCCCTGAGGAAGGCTTTCTTAGTTCTCCTTGCCATTCTTTGGAATTCTGCATTCAAATGGGTATATCTTTCCTTTTCTCCTCTGCTTTTCGCTTCTCTTCTTTTCACAGCTATTTGTAAGGCCTCCCCAGACAGCCATTTTGGTTTTTTGCATTTCTTTTCCATGGGGATGGTCTTGATCTTTGTCTCCTGTACAGTGTCACAGTCCTCCGTCCATAGTTCATCAGGCACTCTATCAGATCTAGTCTCTTAAATCTATTTCTCACTTCTACTGTGTAATCATAAAGGATTTGATTTAGGTCATACCTGAATGGTCTAGTGGTTTCCCCTACTTTCTTCAATTTAATTCTGAATTTGGCAATTAAGAGTTCATGATCTGAGCCACAGTCAGCTCCCAGTATTGTTTTTGCTGACTGTATAGAGCCTCTCCAACTTTGGCTGCAAAGAATATAATCAGTCTGATTTCAGTGTTGGCCATCTGGTGATGTCCACATGTAGAGTCTTCTCTTGTGTTATTGGAAGAGGGTGTTTGCTATGACCAGTGCCTTCCCTTGGCAAAACTCTGTTAGCCTTTGCCCTGCTTCATTCTGTACTCCAAGCCCAAATTTTTCTATTACTCCAGGTGTTTCTTGACTTCCTACTTTTGTATTCCAGTCCTCTATAATGAAAAGGACACCTTTCCTGGGTGTCAGTTCTAAATGGTCTTCTTAGAGCCACTCAGCTTCAGCTTCTTCAGCATTACTGGTTGGGGCATGGTTTGGATTACTGTGATATTGAATGGTTTGCCTTGGAAATGAACAGAGATCATTTTGTCAGTTTTGAGATTGCATCCAAGTACTGTATTTCAGGCTCTTTTTTTGACTATGATGGCTACTCCATTTCTTCTAAGGGATTCTTGCCCACAGTAGTAGATACAATGTCATCTGAGTTAGATTCCTAAAATGTCAACATTCACTCTTGCCATCTCCTGTTTGACCACTTCCAATTTGCCTTGATTCATGGACCTGACATTCCAGGTTCCTATGCAATATTGCTCTATACAGCATTCGACCTTGCTTCTATCACCAGTCACATCCACAACTGGGTATTGTTTTTGCTTTGGCTCCGTCTCTTCATTCTTTCTGGAGTTATTTCTCCACTGATTTCCAGTAACATATTGGGTACCTCCCGACCTGGGGAGTTCATCTTTCAATGTCCTATCTTTTTCCCTTTTCATACTGTTCATGGGGTTCTCAAGGCAAAAATATTGAAGTGTTTTGCCATTCCCTTCTCTAGTGGACCACATCTTGTCGGAACTCTCCACCATGACCCATCCGTCTTGGGTGGCCCTACACGGCATGACTCATAGTTTCATTGAGCTAGACAAGACTGTGGTCCATGTGATTAGATTGGTTAGTTTTCTGTGATTGTGGTTTCAGTCTGTCTGCCCTCTGATGCCCTCTCTCAGCACCTACCATCTTACTTGGGCTTCTCTTACCTTGGACGTGGGGTATCTCTTCGCAGCTGCTCCAGCAAAGCACAGCCACTGCCCCTTACCTTGAATGTGGCGTATCTCCTCACAGCTGCCGCTACTGACCTTGGACATGGGGTATCTCCTCGGTACTCACCTCTCCAGTGCTGCGCAGCTGCTTCTTGCCTTTTTTGAGTTTATCAGCCTTCATAGGTCACATTCCTGAAAGTTTAGTTACTGAGTCAAAAGATATGCAATGTGTGTGTATGTGTGTGTACATTTGCATTTCTGTATGTGTGTATGTATGTCCATGTATATTTGTCTAGTAACTACCTCCTTAAAGGTTACATATCTTTTTTCTAAAATGCTGTTTTGTAATAACTGAACCAAATGTATACTCTCACTACAGAGTATATAAACTCTATTTTTTTCATACTCTGAACAGCACTGAGTTGTTTTCTTTTAACTTTTTATTTTGTATTAAGGTATAGTCAATTAACAATGTTGTGATGGTTTCAAGTGAATAGTGAAGGGACTCAGCCATACATATACATGTATCCGTTCTCCCCCCAAACCCCTCCCACCCAGGCTGCCACATACCTTTGAGCAGAGTTCCTTGTGGTCAGAAATGAGTTTTAAATCTGTTGTTGGTTTGACAGTTTGGTAGGTAACTATAGCATCTCATTTATTTTAAATTATTTTTATTATGAATAAGACTGTCTATCTTATAGTCCGGGGCAGTTTTTATTTCCTTTTTTTGTGAATGGTTTATTTCTTTTTTGTGTGGGGTTGTTCCTCTTTATTTCTGTGTGGATTTATAAGACCTCTTTACATGCTTAAGAATGTTAACCTACCTCTGAGGGTTCAATAAGGTCCAAACAGTTCAATTAAAATATTATTTCTAGTATGTAAATACATACAATATAATACACAGGTATATTATTATATAAAATACAATAATATTTCTAATAATAATATGAATTCCTTGCAAGGGACTAACACACTGCCACAGGAAGGGCCCCTGGGAGAACCCACTTTGGGGACCAGAGCCCCTCAAGTAAATAAATATAACTTTATAAGAAGACTGTCTTCCTTTGGTTCCCACACTGTCTCTTCACTTATAAAGCGTCCGAACAGAGTGTCGCGCTACAGCAGCGGGTTTTGAATGTTTGCGTGTGACTGGATTCCAGCTGTTCACTGTTACAGGGTCTGTCAGTGATGTTTGCTGAGTCCCTGGCTGGGACCTGCAGCTGAAGCAGCAACGTGGCTTCTTACTTCCCTCATCTGCAGGGAACCCTACCTTTCTCCCAGCAGGAGAAAGTCTGCCTTGGTTTTTACCCTTTTCCTCAAAATCTGTATGTTCTATGTGAAGGAGAATAGGTTCCCGAGCTAGAAAGCTAGCTGGCAATGAAATGAACACACATCGCGGACGACATGTAAACCAAACTGAAGGCGGGCCAATCAGGATCACTCACGGCGGGTTCAAATCCCAGCTCCACCCTGAATGACCCGGGGCTCAGCTTTCTCACCTATAAAATGGGAACCACATAAGTAGTTACCTTTAAGGCAGCTATGAGGATTAACTGGAGTCGTTCGTCTGTGGATTCTGGCCCAACAAGCATCTTTTGGGCAATATCTCTGATCACTGTTTTTCCATCTATTCTCTAAACAGACAGATCTCTGGGTGTGAACTATACTTTCCCAAGCAGTAGAAAGGGGCAGATGAGGGCATACAAATTCTACACCGTAAACACCGTAGCTATAAAAGAGTCTGGTGTGGGTGAAAGGACTTTTCTTGTTTGTCCTGGATATGACATTAGGTTTTTTTTTTTAACTCTCACTTCAGTTGAGGAGTCTGGCAACCATGGATTACCCAACAACGGTTACTATGGCTGCGAGGAGGCAGCAGAAAGAAGCTGCCAGCAGTGTTTACTGAAGAAAAGGGAGTCAATGGCTCCGGTAGTTAACTAATGACGGTGCTTTGTCCTTGAGACCAAAAGACAGGAATGACTGCAAAACCTGCAGAAAAACACAGCCTGGCCCTTTCCAAGGAAATCGCAGCATGTATTCCTCTTGAGAGGAGCTGTCTCCACAGAACTCCGTCAGCGTCTCCCCACACAGAGAAATATGCCCAAAGGTCTCCTTTATTCAACATTATAGCCGATTCTCTGTCAGGAGCTTCACTATATTCTATTGCCATGTTTATGTTCTTTGCATTTTATGGACACTTTTCTCACGAAGTGAACATGGGTGATTCATACTGGACCAGATTTCTGGATTCATTTCAAGAATTATGAAATGGGGGTGGGGTGGGGTATGAAATCTCTGACCTGTTTATGTCTGTTTGCAATGATAGTTCATCATGACCCGTAACATGGGCATACCGACAGTTACGGAGGAAGAATGAGCCTAAGTTGAGCAGATCTGGCTTTAAATTCTGTCTCTACCCTTTAGAGATTATGTGACACTTGTTAGTTATTTAATATCTCTGAGCCTCGAGATGATATAGGGTGGGAGGTGGGAGGGGGATTCAGGATTGCGAGCTCGTATACACCCGTGGCGGATTCATGTCAATGTATGGCAAAACCAATACAGTATTATAAAGTAAAATAAAGTAAAAATAAAATAAATAAATAAATAAATAAAAATTAAAAGTCACCCATCAAAAAAAAAACCTCTCTGAGCCTCAAACTTCTCATCTGCAAACTGAATGTAACACTTATATTAAATATCACACTACCATATGATCCAGCAATCCCACTCCTGGGCATATCTATCTGGAGAAAACCATAATTAGAAAAGATACATGCAATCAAATATTCATTGTAGCACTATTTACAATAGTTAAGACATAGAAGTACCCTAAATATCCATCGATAGAGGAATCAATAAACAGGATGTGGTATACACACACACACACACACACACACACACACACACTGGACTATTACTCAGTTATAAAGAGTGGAATAATGCCATTTACAGCAACATGGATGGACCTAAAGAGTGTCATATTGAGAGTGAAGTAAATCATAAAGAGAAAGTGAAGTAAATCATAAAGAGAAAGACAAATATCATATTATATTGCTTATATATGGAATCTAAAAAAACAGGGTACAAATGAACTTATCTATAAAATAGAGTTACAGATGTAGAAAACAAAGTTATGTTTACCAAGGTGAAAGGGAGAAGATTGGGAGTGAAATATATACACTTCAGTTCAGTTCAGTTCAGTCACTCAGTCGTGTCCGACTCTTTGCGACTCCATGAATTGCAGCACACCAGGCCTCCCTGGCCATCACCAACTCCCGGAGTTCACTCAGACTCACATCCATCGAGTCAGTGATGCCATCCAGCCATCTCATCCTCTGTCGTCCCCTTCTCCTCCTGCCCCCAATCCCTCCCAGCATCAGAGTCTTTTCCAATGAGTCAACTCTTTGCATGAGGTGGCCAAAGTACTGGAGTTTCAGCTTTAGCATCATTCTTTCCAAAGAGATCCCAGGGCTGATCTCCTTCAGAATGGACTGGTTGGATCTCCTTGCAGTCCAAGGGACTCTCAAGAGTCTTCTCCAACACCACAGTTCAAAAGCATCAATTCTTCGGCGCTCAGCTTTCTTCACAGTCCAACTCTCACATCCACATGACCACTGGAAAAACCATAGCCTTGACTAGACGGACCTTAGTCGGCAAAGTAATGTCTCTGCTTTTGATATGCTATCTAGGTTGGTCATAACTTTCCTTCCAAGGAGTAAGCATCTTTTAAATTCATGGCTGCGATCACCATCTGCAGTGACTTTGGAGCTCCCCAAAATAAAGTCTGACACTGTTTCTACTGTTTCCCCATCTATTTGACATGAAGTGATGGGACCAGATGCCATGATCTTTGTTTTCTGAATGTTGAGCTTTAAGCCAACTTTTTCACTCTCCACTTTCACTTTCATCAAGAGGCTTTTTAGTTCCTCTTCACTTTCTGCCATAAGGGTGGTGTCATCTGCATATCTGAGGTTATTGATATTTCTCCCAGCAATCTTGATTCCAGCTTGTGTTTCTTCCAGCCCAGCGTTTCTCATGATGTACTCTACACACTACTATATATAAAATGTGATAACTGATAAAGACCTACTGTATAGCACAGCGACCTCTACCCAGTACTCCATAATGACCTATATGGGAATAAAATCTAAAAAAAGAGTGCAGATATATATTTTTATATCTATAACTGATTCACTTTACTGTAAAGCAGAAACTGACACAACATTGTAAATCAACTATACTCCAATAAAAAAAACTTAAAAGGAAGTTAAAAAAAAAGGGGGGGAATTTGAAGACAGACACACAAAATCAGGGAGAAGGCCATGTGAAGATGAAGGAAGAGATTGAGGTGATGTTTCCATAAACCAAGGAACACCGAAGATGGCCAGCAAACCACCAGAAGCCAGGGGAAAGCCTGGGAACAGATTCTTGCCCAAAGCCCTGTTGCCAATACCTGTGAGACAATAAACTTCGATCATTTAAGCCACCCAATCTGGAGTGCTTTTTTCTGGCAAACTTAGCAAACTACTACAGGCCGCAAACATGGCTTTATTTATATATATATATATATATTTGCCATTGTATCTAAAAAGCTTAGCATAATAGGAGCTTAATGCATATTTGCTGAAAGAAGCATTTGTACTCTGGAGAACAAAGAGTTGTGGTTCCTGCCCTTGAACATCTGATAATGCGATGGAAAACACAGAGAAGGAAAAAGACAATTCAAAGCGTAGGCTTAAGGCCAGGTCACAGACGTGTTTGGTCAAGCCAAGCCCTACCTCGGATGGGTGGGCACCACTGGACAGCCACCCTGGAAATATCCCAGTGCCTGAATGCTGAATATGAGTTAATTAAGCAGAGAAAGAGAACTGGAAAAAAACCGAACAAAACCCAACAGCAAGTGAGAACACGGACTGTCTGAGGACCTGTGAGTAATTTGGTATAAAGATAAGCTGGAGCCTGATCTTAAAGGGGTTTGTATAACCTGTGTAGTCTGGGAACCAACGAGCTGGATTTAAACATGGGGAGTGAAATATCTGGGCAGGCTTGAGTTCTAGAAGTTTTTCTCCGGCAAAATGGGGGTTGATGACAGGGGGAGTGAGTCACCACCGGGATGCTCACTGCTCTTTATGGACTTCAGAAGTCGAGGGGAGAATTTTTAACAACCCCACCAAACCTCTTGGGCAAGCAGCCTCCCCAGGGCTGGGCCTGGTTGGGGACTGCCTATAAGGTACACACCCTGCCCCACAGACCAACTCATATTTTGTCCTTTTAATGGGCAGCAGTATCTCATCACCAGATGTGTTGTACTACTTACTATTTTTAAGTCCAGACAGTCCCCACTCTCCTAGAATCTGCCTCTAATTCTTGGAAGTTGGGGTAAAACCACATGTTTTTCAGCATTCCTCAAAACCACTAGCTCGGAGCACGTAGCTCTGTGACACTGGGGAGGAGGCCGTGCACATCTGTGTGGTGTCTCTGTTCCCACTCAGGCCTCTCCAGTAGAAGAAAGCAAAACGGTGCAAAGCTGGGGAGACCACGGGGAGGATCCAAGGATAGACAGCGTCCCGAAGGAAGGAGGCTGCCCGAGACACACCTTCCCCAAAAGAGACAGGAGCAGAGGAGGGGCTCCCGGATCTGAGGCCGGCCCCCCCACTCCCACTGCAGGGCACACCCAGGGGTTCTGCTCAAAGTCAAAACACCTACTGTGGTCCTGTCTTCTCCATCACCTTTCAGGAGACGGTGGTTGCTCTGCACACTGTGCTCAAGTCTGGAAGGGAGGCAGGCTAAGTGAGCTCGTTCTAGAGGACGGGAAGAAAGCGCTTAAGAGAGCACACTGAAGGCCCGGCGGCTACCGCACCCATCCAAGGGGCTTCTGTGTCCTCAAACACTGTCTCCCAGTGGCCACCAGGGCCCAGCCCAGGCCCAGGCCCCATGGAAGCCAGTGGATGGATGTGGTCTGGGCTCCGTGGCTGGGGGTAGTGACAGAACCTATCCACCCCTGCAGACCCCAAATGCCAGGGGACCCAGCTGCTGACCTTTAGATTATGACATCATGACAGGGCTGGTGTTGACATTTGCATCGGCACCTTCAGCCAGCCCAGAGCCTGCCGCGATGGGTCATCGTTCTGACAGTGCCTCAGAGGCACTGAGAGACACAGAACGGGGGTGGGGGACACCGCAGAATGATGGGGTCACCGCAGAGCAGGGCTCCCACCTGTGTGGGCAGAACCCAATGACATGGAATTTCCCTGCTGGTCTGGACGAGGCTTCATGGGCTTTGCTCTTACTTCCTCTCTTTGATCTTTAGACAATGTGCCCAGTGTCCTGTTACACTCTAGTAGGGGTTGCATTTCAGCAGTGGATCACAGAGGTCTCTTATGTGTGAATTGGGCCTATACATCCTCCTGAGATGCTCATTCCTACCTCTGTAGCGTGGCCATCGAGTCTGATCAATATATGCAGGGTTAAAAGGCTGATTTCTTAGGATGCCAAGAGAATCAAGCAGTGAGAGGCTGTTTAGAGAATCACGGATCAATACGAGAAAAATAAATCAATTGAATCTGGTTTTTTTCTTGTTAATCTGTCTTTTGCCAGTATAATTCACAGGGCAACCAGATACCGAATGTTGGAAGGTAGAGAAAATGTTTTTCCTACCCTGCGGTATCATTAAAAACGTAAGACATACTGCAGTTAAGGCTTGGCCCACTCTGAACCGATGCTCCCAATCCACAATCTCAAACCTATTTTTCTCCTCCTGACCTATAGAAGATAAAAACCAAAGACACTTAGGAAGGTAACATTAAAGATACCCTTATCTAGTTGGGTAGAATAGCTGGAAAAGTCCATTTAAGAGTAAAATGACCCATAACTAAAGGTGAATTATCACCAGATTTTAAATTTTTACTAGATGTTGAAATTAAATGAATAAAAGCATGGGGCTTAAAGTCTAAGGAACTTTAAAAATGCTCCCAGATCCCAACACTGCTTCTTAGCAGCTTTTGGCTTTGGGCAAGTTATGTATTATCTGAGCTTTGATCTGTGCTCCGTTATTCAGCTGTGTCCGACTCTGCGACCCCATGAACCATAGCCCACCGGGCTCCTCTGTCTATGGGGTTTTCCAGGCAAGAATACTGGAGTGGGTTGCCATTTCCTCTTTCAGGGGATCTCCCCAACCCAGAGGTCGAACCCGAGTCTCTTAGACTCCCGCATTGGCAGGTGGATTCTTAACCACTAGCGACATCTGGGAAACCAGAGCTTTGATTTGCTCATCTATAAAATTCAGTTGGTAGCATGCAGTAAGAATACAGCAAAGGCTGGAATCATGAGTATGTGGATAGATGAGGGGTGGACAGTCATTGACTCAAAAAATTGTTAAATTCAGGCTTTGTGGTTCCAACTCAAAGACCGTGGAGCTAACAGAGAATTGTTTTCAAGGGCTAGCAGGGTCCATGGAGGAATGAGCTGAGAAGCCCCTTGCCTGGTTCCTTAAGCATTCTGGTTAAACATCCAAGAACTATTCTACTGGCATGAAACCTAATGATAATTAGTCCAAGTTTTTATGAACGGACAATCATTCATAGTTGAATGCATCCAAAAAAATCTCCTTGGCTTTCCTGAATAAGGCCACACCCAGCTGGGTGAGCATAACGCCTTATAAATGCAACTCTCCTGCATTCCACTGGCATAAATCTCAATCAGCTCCCCTGTCCCCATCCTCTGGCCTTTAAAGAAGAGGCAATTGTCCTCCCAAGGAAACATTTTTTTTTTTTGCCAGTAACAAAGAGCAAAGGCCCTTTCTGAAAACGTTGTTTGCTGGCCTCTGTTGGAATCATTTAACACATGTCGATTTTGTGTTTATGATGGTTCCTCACAGAGTGGCCACAAAGCTTAGTTCAAGGCCAGGAGTGATAACAAGTTAAACTGACTATAGCTTTTCAACATGAATGTTCATGGTAGTGACATGTTACTGTCGGCTTTCTCTGCTGTTTGGGGTGCATGCTTACATATCACACACATACACCACTATGAGGCATAAGTGTGCATCAGAGAAACAGACACTTCTCATTGACACCTAATGTCCACAGTGACTTGGTTATTCTAAATGTCATGCAGTTAGTGTCCCAAATAGCTCATCCCACAGCCATGCTTTGGCTCCCAACTGATCGTTTTGTTAATGTTAAGATTAGACAGAAAATATTGTTTTTAGAGAGTCTGGAATTTTAGTGAGTCTAAGGACTCCTGATGGTCTTATTTATTTTATTGGTGGGGCTCCCCAAAGGAATTTCACACCACAGATAACAAGAAGTAAGCATTTTCTCATTTACCAAAACCAAAGTTGGCGTATGCAGAAATAGAGTGTCACTCAGTGGTGTATTTGTGGTACAAAGATGTGAGATCGGGGTCAGAAAAAAGAAGTACATCACCCGGTGTGGTGGTCCTGAAAGATAATTAAAAGCAAACAAAATAATGGGCTCAGTGCCAAAATAACTTGAAGTTGAGCAGGTTTTCTGAAGCTGTGAAATTAAGAAGGGCGCTTGGCTCAGGCCAGCAGGGAGAAATTGTAGCTTTAGCGGGAGCTATTGGCTACAGGGATATTAGCCCTGCTTGAAGTATCTTTTTCAAAAGCTGGAAAGGATTCTTCACAAATATGACCCTATAAACACAGACACACACATTAAAAAAAAAAAAAGTTGGTTCCTGGATCGGTGAGATGCCCTCTTTAATTTTCTGCTATCTCCATACCATCTCATTCATACATCTTATAAGTCCTTCCAATAAAAGAACTGAGGCAGCTTACCCTAATGGGTTTAATGGTGGAAAAACCAGTATGTAGAAATGTAAGGGGGCAGAGAAATGAAGACCACTTCAGCTGCTGCGACCAGGAGGCTTAACAATGGATTCAGGTTTTATTCCAGCTTCTGAGAACCTCCTTAAACTAAGGGACATAAACCTTCACTCGCGGGTGTCATGTGGGCCTGTGTGTCTGCAGCAGAGGTAGGGGAGGGCTACAGTGTCCAGTCTTCATCCTCATTTCTCAGTGGCACAGTCCATAAGGTCTCAAAGAGTCAAACACGACTGAGGACACCACACACACACACACGCACACACACACACGCACACGCACATATCTGACAAGGAAAGCGAGTCTCAGGCTGAATTCCATAAAATAAACATTTAAAGGCAGCAGGCACGAGAGAGTTGCATAACCAGTTCTGTAAACTCAGTGAGGTATCTGTTCTCCGTCCTCCTGGCGCGCTGACAAATTCCTTGTATAACAGATTCACTTAAGGCAGATGTGACAATATTTGAGCACTAGATTTAGCTACACTTCTAGACAGAGTCCTGTGCGAAAAATGTTCCTACAGGTCCCGCTTCAAATCTGAAGCCAGAGTCAGCCCTGGGAAGGGCATACACTATTAATTAGGTTCTCTAGATCATAATGACCTTTGTAAGCGAGAGCCAGAATGTCTGATACAGTCCTTTCAAACAACTCACGAGTGTAGAACACCTCTTATTTTACCACGGAAAATTACTTCTAAGATCCGTTGAGTTAAATATCCAAGCTGCTGGTGTTTATGGAGAATGAGGACAAGGGAAGGGCTTATTGCTGCCCCGAGAGCAGGGTCTTCCTAATAATCTCCCCGCAAACCTCCCCTGGAGTGTGTATTCAATCCTGAGGAGCGTCCTTCACAATTGTACTTGCTCCTGGGGTTCAGTTAAAAAGAGGCAGAGGTCACACTGCCTATGTCACTTGCAGACATTACCGCGTTTTTTATTGTGACGTTTTATTGTTTCCAGTCTGAACTCAGACAGGAGATCCAGGCCTTCAACCAGGCTCTGAGCTTAAGAGAGCCCTCTCTTGGGCTTGCCAGGTAGCTCAGTGGTAAAGAATCTGCCTGCCAAAGCAGGCGACCTGAGTTCAATCCCTAAGATCCCATATCTCGGTGCAACTTAGCCCGAGCACCACAACTACTTAGCCTGTGCTCTAGAGCCTAACTCCTGCAGCCGGTGTGTGCTAGAGCGCGCGCCCTGCAACAAGAGAAGCCATCACAACGAGAAGCTTGTGCACTGAAACTACGGAGCGGCTCCTGCTCACCAGAACTAGAGGAAAGCCCGCGCAGCAGCAAAGACCCAGCACAGCCGTAAATGCATAGTTTTTTTTAAAAAAAAAGAAGAAGCTTTAATTCTTAGAAAAAAAGAGAGAGAGCCCTCCCCTTTCCCTGTCCCCATGGCCTGGAGTCGTGGTCAGAATCTGCCTGTATCCAACAGTGGTACCCGTTTCCTCTTGCCTAAGCCCAGGGCCAGCCCTATTTACCAGATGATGCTAACCAGGTTAGAGCTCAATTCCTCCCCAAGGTCACCAGTGGAATTAGACTGAGGAAGGGATGTTTTGGCCTCAAGCAATCAGTTTGAACTCTAACATTGTCCTTATATAACTCTAAATGCTCTGATGTGTCTTTTCCTTCAATAAGAAAAGCCTGCTGCCTTCAGGGCCATGTTCCTGGGGACGGCAAGCTGAAGCTGCCGGCTCTCTTGAGCCTGGGTTCTGGAACTCGCAAGTCTCTTCTGGCACATTCTACAGGCCAGAATAAGTCACAAGTTCTTCTCAAATTCTAGGGAGTGAAGAAACAGACTGTGCCGCTGAATGGGAGGAGTGGCTAGGTCATGTTGCAAAAAGCATGTGTTCTAGAAAGGGAGGCATAAGCAGCCATTAAACAATAAACCAGTTCCATTAAAGGTATTTTATCTTCTTCACGTATGAAATGAGAACAGTACCTAATTTCTAGGGTTATTATGGTAATTAAGTGAAATAGCGTCTTTGAAAGGCCGAGTATAAAAACTACCTGGAGAGGGATACCTATTATTAAGGCCCTTGACAGACTAAGATTATAGACAGGCATCTCTCATAGGCAAGCCTTGTTCTAGAACACTTGTCTTGTTAATCTTTCTTTTTCAGTAGAATCTGCAGGACATACGACAAGGAACTGAGTTTTGTTGCCAAATTTTAGGGATAAAATCTTACTTATCTCTTCCTCACTGTAAACTCCAAAATGTAGGAGTAGGAGATTAAGGATGTTGAAATTTTAATTTGATTTGCTTTCAGTTTTTTTTTTTTTTTAGTTTATTTGTGTGGGTCAGTGTCCAGCTAGCAAAACAGAAACTACTCTAGGACTTTCAGATAGAAGAGCGTTAACATAGGAAATCAGCTATAAATGTTTTGAAGGGCCGGAGGAAAAAAAGAGAGAAGCTGAGATCACTCAGAGATTAGTAACTGCAGGAAGCTAGCACCATCCTAGAGCTGACCAAGAAAAAAAAAAGTGTTGAGGGAAAAAAAAGGCCTTATCCAGAATGCCCCATTGCTTTGTGGCTGAGGCTGCTCGTATAGTCACTGCTCCACTGCTATTATTCTTGGAACATCTCTCAAGAAGCCGGGAGGCTGAATTCCCATTCATGCTTGCCCATCACTGATCCTGCTGCTTCCAGAGCCGGGGTCTAGGAGCACCCCTGCCTCCACTGCTGAAATTCAACTACCTAAGCACAAACCCACATCACCCACTGCTGTTGCTACGGCCACTGCCAAAGACTTCAGCAAAAAAAAAAATTTTTTTTTTAAATGGGCTTCTTCCTTCCACTCACCTTCCAGTCTCCCACTAGTGTCTGCCTTTGGTAGAGCTCACTGGGAAGCCAGCTGGCTGGGGGGTCTGGGAAATGTGGTTTGCAGGCTTCCATCCCCTCTACAGAGAAGGGCAGGAGGTGGGAATGGAACTGAGAGACTATAGAGGAATAGCCAGCACCCTGCTCCACACACACAGGTGTTTCCCACAGATGTGTGCGTATCTCCAGATGCTTTCTACTCGGGTCTATCTGAAGCAAAGAGAACATACGTTGAACGTTTGAAAACCTCTAATAGAACATTACCTCACCACATTTAACCATCTGCTGACCAAACCGCTCTTCTTCTCGGCCATTTACTCCTTTCTCCTTGGGATTGGCGGGGAATGTGCCAATCCTGGTACTAACTTGCATGTCACACTCCTCTTTGCAAAACACCAGTGGAATCATTCTGGCTTCTTTAGAAACAGGGACACGGGGGACCTCGCATCTAGTCAGCAACGCAACCAGTTTCCATGCCGGGCTATTCCACCTGCACGTCAATATGGGTGAATCCCAGTGACTGGCTACCCCTACAAGGGCTGAGAGACGAGCAGTCGTCACCAAGCCTCTATCCTGGGCCAGGCGCCACGCTGTGTGTTTGCACACAGAATCCACTGCAGTCTTCCTAACTACTCCGACTGCTAGGCATAGGTGCACCCATTTTTCAGAGTAAGAAAATAAAGTCTAACATTATAAATGGTACAGTCAGAGAATTTGAACCCAGGTCTGACTTACTCCAAAGCCAAATTATTTGCATAACACCCACAGCCTCTAGATCTACCTTGGGATAACTCCCAAGCATCTAAAGAGCAGGAAGAGGGCTGGGCAGAAGAAGACAAGAGCCGAATGACTGGTTGGTACAGGAGAGGCAACAGAGCTAGGGCTGTGATCGTCACCACTCATCACAGCCATCTTTCCGCTGGTGTCTCCTCTCCCTGCCAGTATCTCTCAGAGGTTGAGAGAGGCCTGGGTCACTTGCTTTTATTGTTTTTCCCAGAACACAGTATAAATTTGAATTTGGGGTTTCTGCTGATCTCCCCCACAGTGGGCCCCTGGGCTGCCCCTCCTTCTGTCTGCACCCCGATCTGGGCTCCGAGGGGCAAGTGTCTTACATGACACATGAGACCTCCTCTTTCAAAAGGTTGTAAATACAGCTGGTCAGATCCCAAGCCTGCTCTTTAATTGCTTTCCCTCAGGACCCATTACATCACTCTGCACCCAGGGGAGGGCCTATAAATATCTTCTGACCAACTGAAAAAACACACTAATCTTTTTTTTTTTTTCCTAAAAAAAATCCTCATCATTTTAGGAAAAGAGTGACCACTGAAGTTGATTTCATGGGATCACTTTGGGATTTGCAATGTTTCGTGTGGCTACAAAGCATGAAGCCTGTGGCATTGAACAAAATGAAAGAAGCAAACCATAAATATATATATCATTTTTTAAAATCTCTTCCTTTTAAAATTTCATGATCTGAGACAGTGTTTCCTGCCTGGGCAGCCCTGTAGTCAGGTCCTCACCCCACACACATTGCTCTCCTCTAAAGAAGAATGAGAAAGAAAAAAAAAAAAAAAGAAATCTTGTGCTATTGGGAAACTGCTGGCTAAAAACTCCTTCTATCTCAACACTTTGTCCTCCTGACCCAGTTCTGTAAAATATCTTCATGGTCGAAAGCTTTACACATTTAAGCCAAACAGAACTCAGAATCCAGGAATGACAGAGAAAATGAGATGATCTGAAGTGATAAAATATGCTATTTTAGCCTAGTCTTCCCTTCTACATAGATATCATTTACAGAAAAATGGTTTTAAACACCATTTTATGAAAACCCATCACTGGGAAGCAATTCAGAAGAGGTTTCCTTCCGGCGAGGAATCTGGTGCAACTTTTGGAATTTCACGTCTACCATATTTTCAGGAGCTGATCAAAAAGTCAGTCATGCTCCCCAGACAATTTTTCAGTTTTACACCAGCTACCAGACAGATCATCCTAAGGGTCTGAAAACAATATATCCCTAGTGGTGATTTCTTAGAAGCTTTGAAAGACTTCTAAGCTGAGATGGCTCAGTGAATTCCATATGCATTTTCTAAATGAAGCTATCCTGCCTTCAATTTTAGTTCCTCTTTCAGCTGTGGAAGAGCAAACGCTGCTGCGGAAATTAGCTTCTCACACTCCTCTGGGGTCTCTGAAGAGAAATAGACAGAGAGATGTGCATATAATATTCTGTCTGTGGGCCCATGGGCCTGTGCCTGGGGTGGGGTGGTAGACGGCTCGGGTGACCTGCAGTACTTCTCGACAGGGGTCAGATGTCTATTGCCTCAAGAATCTACCCAGAAAGCTGGGGAAACTTCTCTTGCAGAGTGATAACAACTCTCCCTCCTCCAGCTCAGGCACTGGCCACAAAAGACAGGAAGGAAGTCACAACTTAAAAATAAAATTCACACATAAGCATTCAGCCAATGTTTTAGTCTTAATGAGAGGTCTCATGGCGTCCTACCCTGAGCTTCACCCAATGTCCTCAACAGTCACGTGGATATTCAGACACCCTAGACCATCCGCTCTGGCAGGGATCTTCCTGGGAGAGGTGCCCCCCAACCCAGAGCCAGTGTGTCGTCCTCTGCTGAGAAAACCCTGCCCCTGGCTGGACGTGAGTCCCACACTCAAACCCCCTAGGTTGCCGCTGTGTCCATCCGCCTCGGGATGAATTCCCCAGGCTTTAGGACCGTGTCTTCCGATCTCTTCAAGTTTCCCTTAAGGAGGGTTTTGGAACTTGCCTCCTGGCCACTAATGATGGAAAGCTCGTCGCTGAGAAACTTTCAGTCAAGTCTCTGCTTTTCATTCAAGTAAAGGCTTCTTCCCCTGGAGCTTGCCCCATCTGGAAGTGGACCCCGGGCACCATCTGGTCACACACAGAGCCCCAAACCAGCCAGCTTTCAGTGTCTCCACCCAGAGAGAAGGTGGGTTTTCGTACCTTGAAGTGAATGAATTACTGCAAACAGCCTTTTAGTACAAGATCTCTGTTCCAGCTTTCGATATGCATATTTATTCTCTCTCTCATTTTTTTAGATCACTTCCTGGTAACAGCCAGGACTCACAGAATGACTGACTCATTTCATATTCCTCCTAGTTGGCCTCAATGCCTACCCAGCCTCCCTAATGGCAAGGCTCTGTTACCCAGAGGTTGCTGTGAAGCCAGCAGCAAGCCAACTGGCCCCCAGGACGTAGGACATCATCATTTGAATCCACTGATCAGGGTCTATGAAGAGACCTTGGTCTGTAGACCTTGGTTTGTAGCTTCATGAGATGAATTGGGTTTTTTTCTGAATGTAGACTCCAAATCATCACTCCATACCAACGAAATTAAGTCAGACACCTCGCCCTAAATCTGCCTTCAAAAATTATTGCTCTCGGACTATTTACAGACTCAGTCCTTTCCCTACCCGCTGGCTTGTATGAACTGTGTGTTTATTTGCTGACTAAAGTTCCTTCTTTAGTCCTGGTGGCACAGAGTCCTCCCTGCCCCCACCCATGCTGGAGGCTGCATAAACAAGCTTATCTTCTGGCAATGATTTTTCAAAAGCATGTAAGTCCTTTTCTTTCCTCTCCACCCCCCAGCCCCCCATCCTGTACTGTATTGTACTAGTGTCGACTTCCCAAGCTTTTCTCCAGAGCATTGTGCTGGAATAAGGTCCATGGAAAAACACCACCTGATGGATTTGCGGATGCGGAGGGATGATGGGATTTCAGTGGATCGTGAAACACTGCTCTGCCGTGTTAACGGAAGGTCAAGGTCCACGGTACTTCATTCATGTCCTTCCTTTAGAACACAAAGGCCAACCTGATTCTCCCCTTCTCACCGCACCAGCTTCTGGACCTTGGTAGCAGATGGGTGTGTCAGCATGGTGATTTGCTGAACTAACTAGTGAGCAAATATTTACCTATGCAGGTGTAGCTTCCCCGGCCAGGGGCCTCACAGTTAGAATTACCTCCTCTGGCCTTTAATAAGCCCCCGTGTCAACAAGTTTAATGGATCCATTTTTTCAAGCCTTCCAGAGAGATTCATAATTGCTCCAGAAAGAGTTCCTTAATGTGTCATTAAATCCAGTTCACTTAGGTATTCGACCTGTACCTTATCGGCACATACTAATCCATTGTGTGTACCTCATTTCTCATTATTTCTTTTTTCACTGAAGTACAGTTGATTTGTAATATTATATGTTGCCGATACAGCGGAGGGATTCAGTATTTGTGCAGATTATACTCCGTTATAGGCTGTAACAATTTAATGGCTATAGTTCCCATGCTATACAGTATATCCTAGTTGCTTATCTATTTTGTACATAGTCGTTGATATCGCTTAGTCCCACAACCCTAATTCATCCTTCCATCATTATTATTTCTTGAATAAGCGAGTCAAAAAATTTGCACATATGCATCTCCTTCCCAGACCTGTTTCTGGGTCTTTCTGAGATGGTGACAGAGCCGCCCCCCCCCCCCCCGCCCCACTTCCTGTGGCACGTCCCTCTCTGGAACAGCTCCCTGAATGCTGGCTATGTCTTGTTTATTGTACAGAAAGAAAGGGACCCTGCATCAGTGGAAGAACCTCCTTGACGGGTCCCCCCAGCACCTGCCGTCTTTCCCCAGCCGTGTGGCCTCAGTCTCCCCGATCGTCTCTGGGGCTGTCCTTTGAATCCTCATAATCATCAGTTTCTCCCCTGACATCCAGCCATGCCTGAGTTTACTCCTGAATGACCAGCAGGCAGGTGGACAGCAGAGAGTCTGAAAACACAGTGAAGAGTGCACAGCCCTCTTCGAACAAAGGCCAAGGCCAACCCTGAGTCCAGGATGCGGAGCGTGGACAGGGCAGGGACAGCACCAGGCCCCAGGAGCTGCCTGTGTGCTCAGTGACCCAGGGTCTGGGGCCACACCCAGGGCTTTCCAGTTCCCGCGGGATGGACACTCACAGTCCCTTCCCAGCTGGAGCATCATCTTTACCTCTAGAGGGTGAATTTGAAGGGGTGAAGGGCAGAAAGAGACACACAGAGAGAGAAGCAGGGGAAGGAGACGAAGAAGAAGAGACTGCACAGGGCGTGGAGAAGGAGGAATAGATGTGGATTAAGAACAGCTCCAAAGTCAAGACATGGGTATAAGTAAATCTACAGAAGCTCCTAACCTCCACGAGGTGGCGTATGCAACTGGAAAGCCCACCCACCCTATAGTTGCTTTGTGGGTGAGACCTAAGCCTTCTGTGATAGGCAGAGGCGTCAGCATCATTTGAAGGACCCTAGCTGCAGACATTGGGAAAGTATGCACATCTAGAGCCCTCTCTTCTGTATTTTTATTTCCTCCAAGAGTGCCAATGCCACAAAATCATGGGAGGCTGTTTTTAAAGGAAAATTATAGGGGTAAACACAAAATATTTAAAATATATATAGAGACTAACAGTGGGAAGCGGGGAGAGGCAGGAGGGACAGATAGAAACAACTTCCTGAGCCTTTGCTTTGTCAGTCAAATGCTCAAACAAATTCAGACTCCATGTGCATTTCAAGCTTCTCTCCCTTCAGCCCTGAGCCCAACCCCAGCACTATAGATACACAGACGTACTCACGTTAACCCCATGCTTCCTTACCTCCCTGTATTCAAAAAGTGCAGTCCCCTCCACCTAGTTCTCCTTCTTGCCTTCCTTATTTTGCCAGGCTTCACTTAAATCAGGGGTTCCAACCTCCAAGACCTAATAGTGCCTGATGATCTGAGGTGGAGCTGATGTAATAACAGAAATAAAGTGCACAATAGATGTTACTCACTTTCAGTTCAGTCACTCAGTCGTGTCCGACTCTTTGTGACCCCAGGGACTGCAGCACGCCAGGCTTCCCTGTCCATCACCAACTCCCGAAGCTTGCTCAAACTCATGTCCACAGAGTCGGTGAAGCCATCCAATCATCTCATCCTCTGGCATCCCCGCCCTCAATCTTTCCCAGCATCAGGGTCTTTTCCAATGAGTCAGTTCTTCCCATCAAGTGGCCATAGTATTGGAGTTTTAGCCTCAGCATCAGACCTTCCAATGAATATTCAGGACTGATTTCCTTTATGACGGACTGGTTGGATCGCCTTCAAGTCCAAGGGACTCTCAAGAGTCTTCTCCAACATTACAGTTCAAGAGCATCAATTCTTTGGTGCTCAGCTTTCTTTATAGTCCAACTCTCACATCCATACATGACCACTGGAAAAACCATAGCTTTGACTAGATGGACTTTTGTTGGCAAAGTAATGACTCTGCTTTTTAATATGCTGTCTAAGTTGGTCATAACTTTTCTTCCAAGGAGTAAGCGTCTTTTAATTTCATGGCTGCAATCACCATCTGCAGTGATTTTGGAACCCAAAAAAATAAAGTCTATCACTGTTCCCACTGTTTCCCCATCTATTTCCCATGAAACGATGGGACCAGATGCCATGATCTTTGTTTTCTGAATGTTGAGCTTTAAGCCAACTTTTTCACTCTCCTCTTTCATTTTCATCAAGAGGCTCCTTAGTTCTTCGCTTTCTGCCATAAGGATGGTGTCATCTGCATATCTGAGGTTATTGATATTTCTCCCAGCAATCTTCATTCCACCTTGTGGTTCCTCCAGCCCAGCGTTTCTCATGATGTACTCTGCATAGAAGTTAAATAAGCAGGGTGACAATATATATCCTCAATGTACTCCCTTCCCGATTTGGAACCAGTCTGTTGGTCCATGTCCAATTCTAACTGTTGCTTCCTGACCTGCATACAGATTTCTCAAGAGGCAGGTCAGGTGGTTTGGTATTCCCATCTCTTTCAGAATTTTCCACAGTTTATTGTGATCCACACAAAGCCATTAGCATAGTCAATAAAGCAGAAATAGATGTTTTTCTGGAACTCTCTTGCTTTTTCAGTAATCCAGTGGATATTGGCAATTTGATCTCTGATTCCTCTGCCTTTTCTAAATCCAGCTTGAACATCTGCAAGTTCACGGTTCATGTATTGTTGAAGCCTGGCTTGGAGAATTTTGAGCATTACTTTACTAGCGTGTGAAATGAGTGCAATTGTGCGGTAGTTTGAGCATTCTTTGGCATTGCCTTTCTTTAGGATTGGAATGAAAACTGACTTTTTCCAGTCCTGTGGGCACTGCTGAGTTTTCCAAATTTGCTGGCATATTGAGTGCAGCACTTTCACAGCATCATCTTTCAGGATTTGAAATAGCTCAACTGGAATTCCATCACTTACACTAGTTTTGTTCGTAGTGATGCTTCCTAAGGCCCACTTGACTTTGCATTCCAGGATGTCTGGTTCTAGGTGAGTGATCACACCATCATTGTTATCTGGGTCATGAAGATCTTTTTTGTACAGTTCTTCTGTGTATTCTTGCCACCTCTTCCTAATATCTTCTGATCTGTTTCTCTCCTTTATCGAGCCCATCTTTGCATGAAATGTTCCCTTGGTATCTCTAATTTTCTTGAAGAGAAATTCACTTGAATCATCCCCAAACCATCTCCTACTCCTGTTTGGTGGAAAAATTATCTTCCACGAAAACAGTCCCTGGTGCCAAAAAGGTTGGGGACTGCTATTTCTTTCACGATGAAGCAAGAACCTCAAATTCACCGGTAACAATATTATGGAACAGAGCCAAGCCATTCCTGCTGTCTAAATTCCAAACCCATAAAATCCCTGAACGTGTAGTAGATGGGTGATTGAAGCTGCTAAATGTCAGGGATAAAATCTCGTACAGCAACAGTAACTGGCACACTAGGTATGAGCATAGACACATGTTTCACTGAATTTTCTGTCTTGGAGTATTCCTGAATCGGAGTCATCATTATCATATAAAGAAAAAACATTTGGGGGAGATAAATCACTTTTCTAAAAGAGAAAAGTGTGTAGAATTTGGGGAGGGGGTGTTGCGCCAGTGCGGATGGGCACAACTCCCCACCTCCCCAGGATCCCTCAGGGTGAACTGCGCTCCTGGGAGAGGAAGCACCAGCATCCAGAAAATGCACAAGTGGTCCCTGCAGGAAGAAGACAGCAAAGGAAGCCTGTCGGGCAGCTTAGGGATTGGAAGGGCAGTCATGGGGAAAACCCTTTCCTGTTGTATCTTGTTTACGCCTTTATTATGCCACATTGTGGGTAACATACATACACAGCGACACCACACTGCCCTCCGCTGCTGATAGGGCACAGGACTTCCTGGTGATTGGATAAAGTAATTATTGCTGGGAAGAGAAGGGAAGCGGATGCTTCCGGCGAGTTTTGTTTTCTGTGGCTGAAATGTGAGGAACTTGGCGAACTTCCCAGTCCAAGGAGTTCCTGTGACAGACTGATAAAGGAAGGAGACCACCCCCCTCCCCAAAGTTACTGAAGCGAAAGTGAGCTGTGCTTACACGGGATCCTTCCTTAAGTGGAGAAGAGTTGAAATGAAAAACACAACACGGTAGATTTTGTAATATTATCTTGGCGGTTACGTAGTCGTCTAGAGGTATTATTAAGACATTTAAGAACCCCAGTGATTAGCATTTGGACTATTTGTTTGACTTCCTGGCAAATGATCCAAAATAGCCAACATAATATTAAAGAAGAAGAAGAAGAATGGACACTACCTGGGTTCAAGGCTGGAAAGTTATGACAATCAAAACCTCATGGTGTTGGCAAAAGAATAGACAAATGGATTAGTGAAACAGAATACAGAACCCAGAAACAGACCCCAATAAATATAACTAACTGATCTTTGACAAAAGAGCAAAGGAAACACAATGGAGAAAAGATAGTCTTTTCAACAAACAGTTCTGGGACAACTGAGCATCCACTTGCAAAAAAAATAAAAAAGATTCTAGACACACACCTCCTACTCTTCATGATTATATGCTGCTTTTATTACCAGAGTTTAGCTGCAGCTTATTTCTTTTTTTAAAATATTCATTTATTTGACTCCGCTGGGTCTTGGCTGTGTTATGCCCAAGTCGCGAAATCTCCCAATGACCACCAGGGAGCCGATATCCGATGCAAAAGCAAGAGAGTTTTTATAACCAAGCTTGAGCTGGGGCTCCCACCGATATCGATGCAGCGGCTATAGGGAGGAGCCCTGAGCGCTGGGTTACATTGCTTATATAGGGTATTCTCATGTGAGAAATCTGAAAAATAGGAGTTTCCGGGTTGTGAGACGTCTAATTGGTTACCTTCTGTGGAAGGATTAGGTGTTGGTTTCTGATTGGTTTTCACTTCCCGGGCTGGCCATTGGTTCCCATTACCTAGGTAGACCACGAGTTCCTGAACGTTAAGTCGGAGATTCTGGTCTGGGGTCGGATTGGCTCGAGGGTGGTGGGGTGAGGTCAGGGATTTCCAAAGGCTCTTGGATTTTTAAGGCTCTTTTTCTGGAACCTTACAAAATGGAGTTTTTCTGTTAACAAAATGGAGTAGCTTAGGTCCTTCAGTTGCAGCACGTGGGATCTAATTTCCTGGCTAGGGATTGAACCCAGGCCTTTTGCATTTGGGAGCTCAGAGTCTTGGCCACTGGACCACCAGGGAAGTCTCTGTACCTTATTTCATAATCAGAGACTAAATATTTTCCCAAGTCATTTTGGATACCTACAGTTATTCACAGCCTGACGAGGAGACACTGTCTTTCAGTCATACTAAATAGCTTGGCCTTTGCTGCAATGTAGATTGACAGTGTAATTTGAAGGCATCACAGAGAACCCTAGGGATGTGTTGGCATTTCCTCTTTGGTTAAACTTATAATTTCGTTTTTCCTTTTTTAAAGAGCGTTAAACAGCTTCTGTTGAAAGTCACTAGAAACCTTTAAAAGATTTTGAGGCCTAAATGATAGTTTTTTTATGATGCATGAAGGGGTCACACCAATTTCTCCCAGTTTTGAAAATTTTTATAATGTATCCTGTGTCGTGGGGCAATGTGTAATGCTCAATATGTGCACACGAGGTGACTTCTGCTTCAATACAGTAAAGCAGTGTAAGCTTTTTGAAGACATTTTCGGTGACCACTAGGACATATATCCATTGATAAGTTAATAGCATGTAGTGCCACCAATGCAAACAGTGAACCAGGAGTGGCGAAGTGGATGAAGAGATACTTCTACGCTGGCAAAGCTTGTGTGGCCATAGGCAGTGCCAACTGTCTTGGCACCTCACTTCTCCGCCCAGCAGCAGGCAAATCTTTTTGACAGGGCTTGCGTTACAGATCCCAATTTCATAAATGTTAACATATGGGAAAATAAACTGAGTGTTAAACTCGAGAAAATAGGGCAGCTTTCAAATATTCCAAGCCCTTGGAGAATTCTGCAGAGCTGGAGCTCTGTCCACCAGCTAGAAAGTTGTGTCTGCCTCTATCCTTTGTCATCCCAACTCCTCCTCCAGCTTCAAACCTGGAGATCACAGAGTTCAAGTCACAGCATGGAGGGAAAACCAATCTAAAAAGGAAGAAGAAGACAATGGTTATGCTTATTTTAAGCTTCCTGCCTGAACTACCATGAGGCTAATTTCTTCATTTCCTGAGGGCTCATAAGCAAATGTGTCTTTTCATGGCTGTGCTAAGACACGAAACCTCCTTTTCTCAGGAGGCTCATTTGAATGAGTGTGAGCACACAGCTATTGTGAAAGACGGACTCCCATTTGATAAAGGAATGAGGAATAATTCCAATAAAAGCACTTTGCAGTTTTGCATGTCCATGTGTGGTTATTTTTGCTTTGGGTGTTCTTTGATTCTTTCTTTTTAATAAAATTATAAAGCAAACAAACTTTTAATGATGGTTCCAAGTGCTCACACAGAAAAGCCGCTCCCCTTCCTGCTTAACAATTAAGAGCTTTGCTTTGTTGCCTATGAAAAAAATTCTTAGCTTTAAAAGAAATAGTAAGTCCCCCAGTTTGGAAATATGCGACAAGAACCTATAGGAGGACAAAGTCAAACCAGGCCAAGATGCAGATCCCTGGAAGGAATTTACACAAATCTCTGGGAGAAAGAGTTACCTTGTGGGGGCTCAGTTCCCCTTCACTCAGAAGTTAATTTAATGAGACCATAAAATGAATATATGATCAATTTTTCAAAATTATCCCCATCCATTGCATTTGAAAAGAAGATATGATCACTACTGTTAGGGTATAGTGTTGAATATACACGCATAAGTTCCACCTTATTATTTACTAAATTGTTTAAAACTTTTATCTTTGTTTTATTTCCTCCAGACCTGCCATGCTGAGCATGGGGTGTTGAAGTCTCCTTTTACTAAAATGTTTCCATCTCTTTCTATTCTTATTTTATGTAATTTCTGCATTATATGCTTGGTTGCTGTACCATTTGGTGCAGAGATGTTCGTAATTTATCTTCATTGTGAATCGTGATTTTTCAGCCTTAGAAAGCATGCCTTTTTCTCTCATGTAAAGCTTTTTAGCCTGAATTCACTTTATCTGATATAAAAATCATCACCCTTCTTTCTTACTGCTTTTATTTTTCTGTTAGAACTTTGCCTGTTTCTTAATTTTTGGTCTTTTGAATCACTGTGATCAAGGCGTGTCTATTAAATATAACATTGCCTTGTAAGCTAATCTGATACCTGGCTCATCTGTCACTGCAAGAAAAGAAACCAGTAAAGTCTGTTCCATTTGTTGATACCACTCCTGTTTAGTCTCAAAGCTGTCATATTATTTCATGTTATATTCACTGCATGCTGTGTTCACCGTATTTCCTTCTTCGTTTGGCACATTTTCTTTGTTATTTCTTATACGTTTATTTTTTCAGGTGACCTGCCTCTGCCCTCTCCAGGGTGGTTCCCATCATTCTGCTTGATCTGCTTCTGAGTCTCAGGCCACTGCTCGTCCAACCACTAAAAATAAAGGAACCAGGAAACTAAAAAACAATCCTCCGCATAAGGGAAGCCTGGCGTGCTGCAGCTGAAGTCCGTGAGGGTTGCAGAGAGTCGGACACAACTTAGCAACTGAACAACAACATCATAAAGGGGGGTGGGGGTCCCGAGATGGCAGCTGACATACCCTCAGGCACTCTCTCGCCTTGGGCTACACGTCTCTCAAGGGTGATGGAGTATCTTTATGGGCACAAGCATCAGTCCCGACACTACCGAGAACAGTGCCCACCACCTTCAGCATCTTTCCGGCTCCAGCTGGTCACAGCCTCAGCCTACACTGTCTTCCCAGAATCTAGTCTCTGACACACTCTTCTAGCTGTTCTCCCAGGAAGCTTCTCAATCCCCATGTTGATCCATTGAGGCAAACAGATACCCTGGAAAGGACTTCTCCTGCCCCTACACCTGGTCTATATCAGATTCTGTCGAAGCTTCCGTCACATCCAAGTTCCTTTATCCTGTCCATGACCTAAGATAACAGTTTAGGATAGGGTAGGAAAATATCAAGAAACACAAAAGCTTAATAGTGTGCTTGTCTGATTTATAAGTTCGCTGAAATGCACCTGATTTCAAACTTGCTGAGTCAATATGTCCTGCATCCTACGAATCTGGTGGGAATCAGCGTGCCCACTGGTCTATGATGAAAATCATGTTGCTGACCCAGAATGAACTCAATTAGGATCACCTCAATAATCAAAAGTTAATTAAATTCCACCTGGTGGTCTTAGAAGGCATTTTAAAAATGTGTTTGAGTCCATGATGTTAAAAATAAGTCCCTACTGACAGATTCTGATTGCCTTCAACTCCTATCAGGAAGGAATATTTTCTTAACTCTAAGCCCACTCAATCATAAAATGAGTCTTGCCCAACAAAGCCTGGACCAGGAGCTAGGGGGGGAACCCCACTAATTTTGGGCTACATAGAAATTGGGGTCACATGTTTGAGCTCTGGAATCCTCAGTGATAAATTCTTGAATTGATATAAATGTGGAGTGGATACGTCATTTGGAAGCAGCGCTCTGTAATATGAATCCTGGCTATTTTATATCCAGATTACGTGCTTGATAAAACCGAGTGCATACAACACAGTCCAGACTTTAATGACAAGATCTTCTTTCTCACAACATTCTTGTAAGATGTTAATGTCTTCTTTTATATACAAAAAATTGTTTTGTATAGATATTAAGAGATTTCCGAAGTGTCAGCAGCAAGTGAGAACTGAACCCAGGTTCATGTGATTTCAAAAACCCAATCTCTTTCCACTACACCATCTTACAGTCCCATATACACTGGAAATACAGGATGATGACTCTGGTCTCTGAATGTTCTTATTTGGGAATTTTTACTTCCTTTAGTGTTATTGGCAGAGTGAATTCCTTGAGGTGTATGCATATCCCAAACAAGCACTCAGCAGTCCCCATGCCCAAATCGGGTGGGGAAGGGAATCAAATCCATCCCCCCGGATTGGAAGCACAGGAACCTTAACATCAGGGAAGTCCTGCCCAACTTTTTCTCTTCTGCTTTCCTCTAACACCAAAGCTGGAAATGGACAGCCTTATTTCCTAGTTGTTCTTGCATCTAGGCTTCTAAACTGCGAATCTGGTTCGACGAGTTGGTTATCTGCACATGAGTGAGGGTGAGAGTCAGGATGGAGGCAGAAGCCACCTTCCTTCGCATTCACTTGTAATCATCGGGTAACATGATTGTGAGACACTGGGACTTTCTAAAGCTGCGTCTCAAGGTTTAGTCACTAATTTAATGGGCCCCCAGAGGGCTTTCCAGGTGGCGCTAGTGGTAAAGAACCTGCCTACCAATACAGGAGACATAAGAAACGTGGGTTCCATCCCTGGGTCAGGTAGATCCCCTGGATGAGGGCACGGCAACCCATTCCCGTACTTTTGCCTGGAGAATCATGGACCGAGGAGCCTGGTGGGCTGCAGTTCATACGGTCGCACAGAGCTGGACATGACTGAAGCAACTTAGCACACACACACCAGAGACAGGTTGGGGCTGACAGGGACTTCTTGGTTCTCAAATTTCCACTAAAACATCACATCCTCACTATCGTTAGGTACTTCCAGCGCCAGCTTCCTGGTTTCTGAGGTTGACAGCAGAGGCAGAGGTGAGGCAGCTGGCTCTCGGCCCCTCCAGCCTTCCCAAAACACGAACACCTGCTTCTCCCCAGTCCATGCCTCTCTGCTGAAAATAGCCAGAGCGGTTTCTGCTTCCTGCAACTGAACCCTGCTGATACGCACTGTTCATCTCTCCCACTAACTGCTGGGCTTTACAACTGTCAACCCTTCAATGGATCCTTTAAGCCCTAAAATGAGAGCTCTAAATATCTCCCATCACTCCCATTCTCCCTGGTCCAGCTTTATTTTTCTCCATAGTATTTATTGTCTCTTGAAGACATCCTGGAATGTGAAGTCAAGTGGGCCTTAGAAAGCATCACTACAAACAAAACTAGTGGAGGTGATGGAATTCCAGTTGAGCTATTTCAAATCCTGAAAGATGATGCTGTGAAAGTGCTGCACTCAATATGCCAGCAAATTTAGAAAACTCAGCAGCGGCCACAGGACTGGAAAAGGTCAGTTTTCATTCCAATCCCAAAGAAAGGAAATCCCAAAGAATGCTCAAACTACCACACAGTTGCAGTCATCTCACGTGCTAGTAAAGTGATGCTCAAAATTCTCCAAGCCAGGCTTCAGCAATACATGAATCGTGAACTTGCAGATGTTCAAGCTGGTTTTAGAAAAGGCAGAGGAACCAGAGATCAAATTGCCAACATCCGCCAGATCATTGAAAAGCAAGAGAGTTCCAGAAAAACATCTATTTCTGCTTTATTGACTATGCCAAAGCCTTTGACTGTGTGGATCACAACAAACTGTGGAAAATTCTGAAAGACATGGGAATCCCAGACCACCTAACCTGCCTCTTGAGAAACCTATATGCAGGTCAGGAAGCAACAGTTAGAACTGGACATGGACCAACAGACTGGTTCCAAATAGGAAAAGGAGTACGTCAAGGCTGTATATTGTCACCCTGCTTATTTAACGTCTATGCAGAGTACATCATGAGAAACGCTGGGCTGGAGGAAGCACAAGCTGGAATGAAGATTGCTGGGAGAAATATCAGTAACCTCAGATATGCAGATGACACAACCCTTATGGCAGAAAGTGCAGAGGAACTAAAAAGCCTCTTGATGAAAATGACAGAGGAGAGTGAAAAAGTTGGCTTAAAGCTCAACATTCAGAAAATGAAGATCATGGCATCTGGTCCCATCACTTCATGGGAAATAGATGGGGAAACAGTGGAAATAGTGTCAGACTTTATTTTTTTGGGCTCCAAAATCACTGCAGATGGTGATTGCAGCCATGAAATTAAAAGATGCTTACTCCTTGGAAGGAAAGTTATGACCAACGTAGATAGCATATTCAAAAGCAGAGACATTACTTTGCCAACAAAGGTCCGTCTAGTCAAGGCTATGACGGTGGTCATGTATGGATGTGAGAGTTGGACTGTGAAAAAAGCTGAGCGCCAAAGAATTGACACTTTTTCAACTGTGGTGCTGGAGGGGACTCTTGAGAGTCCCTTGGACTGCAAGGAGATCCAACCAGTCAATCCTAAAGGAGATCAGTCCTGGGTGTTCACTGGAAGGACTGATGCTGAAGCTGAAACGCCAATATTTTGGCCACCTGATACAAAGAGCTGACTCATTGGAAAAGACCCTGATGCTAGGAGGGATTGGGGGCAGGAGGAGAAGGGGACGACAGAGGATGAGATGGCTGGATAGCATCACTGATTTGATGGACAGGAGTTTGGGTAAACTCCGGGAGTTGGTGATGGACAGGGAGGCCTGACATGCTGCAATTCATGGGGTTGCAGAGTTGGACACGACTGAGCAACCGAACTGACTGAACTGAAATGAAAGATTGTTGGGCTTCCCTAGTGGCTCAGTTGGTAAAGAATCGACCTGCAGTGCAAAAGGCATGGGTTGATCCCTGGGTTGGGAAGATCCCCTGGAGGAGGAAATGGCAACCTACTGCAGTATTCTTGCTTGATAATGCCATGGACAGAGGAGCCTGCTGGGCTACAGTCCATGGAGTTGCAAGAGCTGGACATGACTTAGCGACTAAACCACCACCAAAGATTGTTTATTGGTTGGATGTCCACCACTACTAGAATTTAATCTCTATTCAAACACCACTTTGTTTTGCTCACTTCCGTACAGCCTTCTAACACTTAGAATCTTAGTGGCAGAGAGTAGGAACTCCATAGTGTTGAATAAATGAATCTATTTTTCTGAACAGAATGTTGGTGTGTGCATATTAAGTCGCTTCAGTTGTGTCTGATTCTTTGTGACCCTATGGACTGTAGCCCACCAGTCTCCTCTGACCATGGGATTCTCCAGGCATGAACACTGGAGTGGGTTGCCATGCCCTCCTCCAAGGGATCTTCCCAACCCAGGGATCGAATCTGCATCTCTTACCTCTCTTGCATTGTCAGAGGGGTTCTTTATCACTAGCGTCACCTGGGAAGCCCTCTTACCCGAACACTACTCCTAAATTACTGTATTAATAACAAGGTCATCAACAATATACCCTCAATTATGCCTCTTCATGAAGCTTTCACCTGGGTTTAGAAAATCCTCAAAGAAAGCAAAGTGATATGTGTTCTCTGAATCTTGGCATTAAATTTAGGGTGACCAAATCCTTCTGGTTTGCCTGCTTTTTTCTCAGTTTTAGCACTGAAATCCCATGACCTGAGCAAACCAAGATGATTAATTGCCCCAGTTAAATTCATGAGGTGGTAAAGAAAGGCATTTGAAATTATACTATTTTAAATCCATCTTGCAAATTAAAGTTTGCAAACACGAATCTTTTAAACCAGCCTGGGGTTTCCTTCCCATGTCACAGCTGTCTTGTGAATGATCGCAGAAGCCATCAGGGTGAAATTTGAGCAATGGCCTTGGGCTGCCTTCTACACTTTTATCAATCTTCTTTTTTGGTTGTGCACTGAGTATGCTACAGCTCAGGGTGTGAAATACAATTAATAGCATATTTCATAATAAAATTTAAAAAACTTGATACAGGATCTTCCCAGAGAAAAGTTATAGCACTAGATCCTTTGGGAAGGCAAGGGAAATCTGCTTATAATGTCATTGGGAGACAGAAAAGTGAATTCTATTGAGAATATTTATGTGAATTCTAGGGATAAATAAATGCTAAGCCATCACAAACCATAAACAATTCCCCCCTCCTCTCCTCCCCTCCCCAGCCTCTAGCGGCTAACATTATCCTGAAATTTCAGACATCGAGTTCAAGTATAATTTGTGATTCAAAATAATGTCTTTGATCTGGTGCATTACTGAGAACTGGAGAATGTGAGCATGCTCAGTTCTACGACCCAAGCTTCCAGTAGATGGATCATGTTGGAGAGTTTCGTTTCCCGATGATTCATGCAGTTGAATGCTTGGATGTTTAAATTTTCAAACATTCCTCTCAACACAAACCGAAACTTAGCGATGCCGTCACCCTGGAGTTTGTTGAGCACCTGCAAAAACAGTTGTGTTGTTAAAATCAACTGTGCCATGTGACGGTGGCGTTTCTCCGGCTGTGTGTGTGAGGGGTTAATGGAGCTGGAGTTGCACAATCCAGCACAATGCATTCCTCAGAAACAGCAAGCGCAGTCTGAACGTGTTTACAAAGCAGATACAGGGAAACTGACCAAGCCACCCGAGGGCAGCATGCTTAGGGAACAGAGGCACCACTTGGGCTGCTTTTCTTCTTAAGAAATTGCCTAAAGGACTCCAGAAAACTTTTAGACCGTGTGAACTCTGACATGTCCCACATCTCGAGCCTTCCAACCCTTCCATGGAATGACTCAAGTTCTTGGACAGACTTCACGTTTTTGCTCACACTGGCTATTAGGCCTGGCCACTTCCTTCCTTCCAGGCTCTATTTTCGGTAGCAGAACCCCTGCACCTGTTGTTAGCATGGCCGCAGAACCTCAACAAAACCCTGGTCTGTCTGCCCAGCAAGGCCAGGCCTGCCCAAGCCGGGCAGGGGATGGTGTTAGGGTCCAGAGGGCTGGCAGCCTCGGAAGAGAACTGCACGCCCACCATCTTCTTGTGTCTCCTGACCCGAAGCTTTGCCCAGCCGGGGTGCTCCTCCCTGGGTCTGTGGCCAGCCACACTCCCAAGGGCCAGAGCCCAGGGGCCCGGCCCTGTTCTGACACTGGTGTGTGGATCCCAGGGGAGCAGAAGATTCGGGGGGGGGGGGTGACTGCCTAATTTCCACATGTGGAAGGCCAACATGACTGAGACACAACATGGAGAAGCTTCCAGTCCCACAGAGTGGGGTCCCCTCAGGGAGGGGTCTGCGGCAGCCCGAGAACAGGTGGAGAACGGGTTCCCAGGCCTCTGGGTGGGTCAGGCTCTAGTCCACCGGCTCCAACCATCCTGGCCCAGGGTGTGCCAGGGGGGTGGTATTTCAAGGGGTAGCTGAACACCATGAAGTAAAAACCAGTTTCTGCCTCCATTTCTCTTTGCAAACCAAGGCTGCTACTGAGACTCTGTGTACGGGACACTGCGTGCCAGGACCCCTCTGGGCTACCTGCTTGCAAGCCTCCTAGTGCTTTCTCTTTCCTCAGTAGAAATTTGGCAGAATCGCAGGGGGTTCTTATGTTCACCTTTTATCTGGGTCTGTTTGTCCAAAGCTAGAATAACAAGGGGCTTTTAAAACCTAATGAATTCAACATTCAAAGAATAGCCTCCAGCAAAAGGAATGTCTAGTGTTCCATTAGGGCAGGAGGCCATTTGGGGCTTAACCGTCGTTTCCATTCACATGCAAAATACTTCCAAAAGCACAAGTTGGAAAACTCAGAATCCTGAAACCCAATCACTCATCTTCCTCAATCCTAAAATTTTGATCTCACTAGTGGTTACCTGATAGCCAAATATACTTTAGATTTAGGATGGGGGTAAAAAAACGGATACTGTTTTGGGATTTGGATGGCCAGGAGATTTGTATTTCTTTTCTGTGTATATTTCTTCTCCTCTATAAATACATTCAAACAGACTAAACACCTCCTTTGGCACTTACTTCCATCAAAACATGGAAAAATGCTATGGCTGAGCATGGATTTATTTAGAAACTTGCAAACGGTGTTCTGGAAGCTCTTTGCGGTTCAGGATGTGCTGGGTTCTTTCAACCTTCGGACTGGGCGGAAGTTCCTGCCACTGGATGCAGAGTTCACAGCTGAACAGGCTCCTCATTATTAAGGGGATGACTCAGGTGCTGGAGCAGAGACTAAGACACTGAACCTGCCAGTTACACACACACACAGATACGCACAGACACACATGCACCCCAAGCCCATCACAAAAGCGTATCAACACACACACACACACCAAGCCCATCATAAAAGTATATCAGTGCTCACACACACACCAAGCCCATCACAAAAGCATATCCACATACACACACCCAAGCCCATCACAATCACCAGCCAAAAGCAGCACGTGTCCCCAGCACTTCCTGTATCGGACAATGAGGTCTGAGGCTGAGTCCCTGAGATGCCCCGTCTCACTGATTTTTCTTCCTCAGGCCAAGCCCAGGCACGGGGCTCTTTCCCCACACTCCTGGCAAGTGACACTGAGAAACACGACAGAGCATGCCCTTTCTCAGAAATAATTTAAACACCATTCTGGTTCTGCTGCCTTCTTGGCTACGCTCTGTGTGCGTGCCCAGCCGTCTCCGATTCTTTGTGACCTATGGACCGCAGCCCGCCAGGTGCCTCTGTCCGTGGGCTTCTCCAGGTGAGAGTACTGGAGTGGGTTTCCATGCCCTCCTCCAGGGGAATCATCCCGACCCAGGCATCGAACCTGCATCTTCTTGGCCATGGATGGTTATCTTTAGGACCCTCAGGGGTGCATTTCCAGTTCTCCGTCTTCTGTCACCTGGTGAGATGCTGCCCGTCCGGTCACAACCGTGCTCCCAGCAGCACACAGAGGGGCCTCTGGGCCCTGCAGAGCTGCCGAGAGGCCTGGAAGTGAGTTGGGGGGTCGGGGGGGCTCCCTCTGTGTTTGGAAGAGAGAAATGGGTCAAGAGGATCTCCCCTTTGCCCTTTCATCTCCAGGTCACATGACCGAGAGCTGCCTTCCGCTATTGGTTTTTAACTGATTCTGAAGCAGGGTGGCTGAGAAGAAGGATTTAGATCCAAGTTGCAAAGAACTGGACCTGTTTGTCCAGAACCTGGGAGAAGGTGAGGTCTTCAGTGAAGGGCACAGGGCCGAGGAAGACTGGCACCCCTCCTCCCTGCAGCTTCTCCTCTCGCCGAGATTGCAGGGGCTTTTCGTGAAGGGGAGGTAAACCCACTGTCACCTGGGTGCTCCTTATGGGAGCAGCCAACCGTCCAGCCTGGCATTTCAGCCACAGCACAGCAACCAGTAACATGCTTCAGTTCATTTTTTGTTCAGGGCTGGATAATTTTATGGCTACTAATTCTATCTGCAGCCACACACAGAGGGAGGTATAAAATTAGCCCTTTGTCCTTTCACTGAAGGAAGCTTTTCAAATATTAACCCAGCAATCTCCTGCACAAGCCCCAGAGGTAACAGGGAGGGGGCTGAGGCTCCATAGGTTGATTTTACGGACACGGTGGAAGCTTGAGGGGTGAGCCGGGCGGCTTTCCCGAGGTCACGGACTTGGTGATAGAGTCTGGGATTCTGCAGTTCACATTTCTCACTCGAAAAGATATGCCTTGGGCTGAGGCCCCAGGTCTTAGAAAGAAGACTGAGACAGGAGGAGTCCAACAAATATCTCCTGTTACGAAAAATGTCTTATCCGTGAGCTTGGGATGTGACATAAATACAGAATTTTAATCATATATTTAAGAACAAGAAAAACACAGATGTACATGGAATTTGCTAACAGTAGAGAGCAGTGGAAAGGGGGAAAAAGACTCCCTCCATAATCACACCAGCCTCGGACGCTTACTACCCGTGAGGCTTTGCATAAAGGCATTTTCCTTTCCAGTCTCCGTTTCTTCCCTGTGAAATGGAGATAAATCTCTATCCTGTGCACAACCTTGATGAGTGAAGAGGTTAAAGCTTCACGTAAGACAACATTCAGCACAGGATCTAGCTGCGGGCAAACACCCAGCAGAGGAAGGCATCCATAGCCTCAGGGCTTCCCAGGTGGCTCAGATCCTAAAGAATCTGCCTGCAATGCAGGATACCTGTGTTGGGAAGATCCCCTGGAGAAGCACACGGCAACCCACTCCAGTATTCTTGCCTGGAGAATCTCATGGACAGAGAAGCCTGGTGGGTTACAGTCCATGGGGTCACAAAGAGCCGGACACGACTGAATGATTAACACAAAGGAAAAGGAAAGGGGGAAAGTTCCAGTCCACCGGAAGAAATGATACCCTGCCAGTCCTGTCCCATGACTGTCCTCTAAGGTACACACAGACAAAGCCAGGCGTGATGCCCATTAAAAATTTAACTATATATCATATTCATTTATTATCAATCCACAGGATAATTTGATTGCTACATGAGCTCATAAAAGCTTTTTCACCTTTACAAAATTAAAAAAAAAAATGTGCCACAAGGATGTAATAACTGCCGATAAACAAGAAAAGGAATCTTAAAATTATAAATTTGCTGTAGAAAAGATAAAAAACAATTATATTTTCTTTAGAATTTTACCTTGAATAAAATATTCCCCTGTATAAAAAATAAAAAAGCTTGCTCTGGTTAGAATTAGAGTATTTTTGTCTTCAAATCTGAGAATTTGCATAATCTTTCCAGAATAGTTTTCCTTTGTACCGCGTGGCATTCAAGCATAGCAGATTAGAAAGATTTTCTCTTTTTTTGTTGTTGTTGTTTTTTTTTAAAGCAGTCTTTTAAAATGGGACATTGGTGGAGAAGTTCATTTTCTTCTCCTCCTCAGGGATGTGGAACATGGCCTTTGAGGGGAGCAAGAGGAGGAAAGAAAATGAATGGGAAAGGAGGGGAGGGGGAGGAGATGAAGGGAAAGAGATGGGAGAGGAAGGGAAGGGAAGGGATGAAGGGTCAGGGCTGGGAGGGGAGGAGAGAAGGATAGGGAAGGGGGGTGCTGACTGTGCTGTGAAACAGAGCAGGATCACAAGAAGGTCTATCTGTAAGTGCTTTTAAGATAAGGTGCAGAAGCAGACTGCAACGTCGCTAGTACTGCCCTATGTACATATTCACAAGAATAAAAAATTCCAGCTAGTTCACATTTTCTCCTCCGTGTGGAGGCATCCATTCCACCATGCTGGCCTTGACCACAGGCAACGCAGCACCTCACTGCCCATATGGGGGTTGGTCCTATGACGTCCTTGAACTTGAGGGAGCAGCCCTGGGAGATCCAGCAGGCTCTAGAGATAACGCGTCTACCAAGAAGCTGGAGTCCTGAGTTAAAAAGAAGCTCCAGTACTGGAGTTGGACACAGCAATCAATGTTCTATTTTGTCAAGGCTTTTTCCCTTAAGATTCGTCTAAAACAGGTGTCAGAGAGAAAAATAAAATACAAACAAACGATAAACACAAAGCCAAGAAATCCCGACAACCACCAGGGGAAGTCGTAGGCTTATTAGTAGCTCTTGACGCGGGCCTGGGTGATGTCTGACGTCTTCTTGATGACGCTGGCCCGGGTCTCCCGGTCTGGGCGGCTGCTGCTGGGCGTGGGGCTCATGGGGGGGGCGAGGGGGAGGTCTGGGAACGGGGGCCAGGAGCTGTTGTAAGGCACCGGGCAGCTCTCCTCTTTGATGGTGACCTGGAGGTCGGGCTTGTTGGACGTGACGAAGGTGGCCATGCTGGGCAGTAGGTACGTGCTCCGCGGCCCCATGTTGCTGAGGTACTGTTTGCCTTCAACGTTCCTCTTCCGCCAGTGTGGCCGACCCTTGCAAAGAAAAGAATGATGACAGGTATTTCCTCTGCCCTTTCTCCAGTGGCTTTTTAAAACCCAGCCCCTTCTCCCCACGTGTTAAGTGTCTGAATTTAAGAGGCATGGAATAAACGAGAAGCTGAGTGACTCCACATCCTTGAACTGAGATCCATCCCCAGTCACACATGCCCCCCAAACACGGTTTCTCTCCCCCTCCCTCTTTTATTTTCAATCATCAATGCCCGTCACCCACCTCCCAGAAATCTAGCCGAGGCTATTCTATGAAGGCAGGAAAATGAAGCTGCAGCTTGGTTTCTGGTTCCCCTCTAATGCCAAGCTGCCTGGCCTGATTGGCAGGAAGCTCTGGGCCAGGATGGCTGGTGCGAGAGAGCGGCCAGGTCTTCACAATGGCCCCATCGGATCCCTGAGTCCAGCTGCAGTGTTTTAGAGGGAGGCGAGTGAGGTGCTCAGTAACAGACAGGGAATGCCCCTGGGTCGCTTTCAAATGGGTGCAGTTCAGAGCTCCAGCGTGCTGCCAACAGCTAGCTTCAAGGTGCGGGCGCCATTCAGGGAAGGAGCTAGAATTCTGACCTTGAAGAAACAGGGTCCAAATGTGCGAACACCTGAGCCTGCTGTCTTTTCAGAATTCCCAGGCTATCCTTGGAAGCAGTTCGCACCCTGGGAAATCGCTAATGCAAACAACCGCTAGGCAGTCTGTCTGTCTATAACTGACTCAAACACAGACACAAGGCAGGCTTCACAGGAATGCCTTCGCTCACCAGAGCCGTTGGCTGCCACTGTCAAGAGCCCAGCCAGAGAAAGGAGAACAGGAGAGGGACTCAGAATCCGACTGAACACGCACCTGGCCGGTGGGCATGGATGGCGGGTGGCAGGGACTCTAGGGACCTGGAGAGCTGCTCCGGCTTAAAGCACTTCCTGACATTGACCTCTCATCACTGCCCAGGGCCACCTGGACCTTCTATTTCTGCCCGAGAATTAGGATGTTTATGGCACTAAGAACATCAGCGTTTCCTGGCTTTTTCCTGCCGTCACAGCCTCCTTTCTTACTGAGACATCTCTCACTCTCTGCCCTCCCATTCTTCCCAAAGCCTCATTTTGTAAGCTGAAATCCAAAAGCACTGTCAATTTTACATTACGTATATTTCACCACCACCACCCAAAAAAACAAAAAAGCCACAAATGAAACTCATGATCAAAGAAAAGAACCTTCCCTAGCCACGAGGAAACCACCGTGCTGGTTGGGAAGGCTCCGTCCCAGCACCTGCTGGCGAGAGCGGCCCCGCCATGCTTACCTCCGAGCTCTCTTCGTCACTGGGCACGCTATCGGTAGTTTCGCTTTCTGTTCACAGAGAGAAAAACACAGGCCCATCATTCCTGTCGCTCAAACCGTTTGGAGACTCAGGCAGTGTTTTAAAAAATATGTATCAGCAACTTTTTCTTCCAAAGAAGTGGGTCACTAAATTCATAACCTCCGTCTCCTTCGCTCAGGTCAAACGCGTGTGCATGGGAGGTGCTGGGCAGAATCGGAATTCTCTCGTTCTGCCCCTTCGGAGAAAAGGTTGAGAGTGGAGGGATGGCTCATTTTCCCAGGGCCAGGCTACGTTTATTCATGGTCTCTGCTTCCCAGGGTGGGGTGCTGGGCCCCAGGGTGCCCGTCTGCCCCCCTGGTCCTCTGCCAGCTCCTGCCTCCGTGTCAGGCCCTTTCCTTGAGGCTGCTCCATCCAGGCCCCACACCATCCGTGGCAGCTGGTTCATTTAAATCCCAGCCCAGTCTCCCCAGGTCCCTCCTTTCCAGCCCAGTCTCCTCCCAGCCCCTCAGCGCTGATATCCTGGAAGGATAAAGGGGTTTATCTTCCCCCTGGCTTGCTGTGGATGCACAGATTCTAGGGGGGTTCCCGTGAGCCTCAGCTGCCGTGTTTACCTCCTCGTGGGGTTCCCTCCTCCGGAGGGCAGGAGGGGCCCGTGACTTGCTCTGAAACCAACGGAACGCGGCGGAGGCGACGGGCTGTATGCGATCACATTACATAAGCCTGAAACCCCGTCTAATGAGGCGACGACCTCCCTGGCTGGCCTTGAGGGGGCAGGCCGCCACGGCAGGGAGGCACCCGGACAGACAACCGAGGGGCTGCTTCCAGGCTGACAACCTGCCAGGAACTACATTCCAGCCCGCGCTGTGTGAGCCTGGGAGCAGACCCTCCCAGATCCCATCCTCAGATGCGACAGCCACCCCGGCCCAGAACTGGACTGCAGGTCTCTGCAAAGAATGCCCGGAGCCGAAGACCCAAGCCAAGTCACGCCTGCTCTCCTGACCCTCAGCAACTGTGGGATGATAAAGTGTGTTGTGTTCAGGCACTAAGTTCGTAGTTGTAGGCGGCAACAGACTCAGTTACCACCCTGATTCAGCCTGCCGGCTGTGAGAGACAGAGCAAGTGACTTGACTTCACGGAGGCACAGTTTTCCCCATCTGTAAAATGGGAATAGAAGCCCCTTCCAAAGAGGATGCTGTGCTCAGCCCAGGGCTCAGCACACAGCCCACATCCAGTAAATGCTAGAGCGCCTATGTCCTGAGCTCACTAGCCTCCTTCAACACTGGATCTGTACCACATACTCGGGGAACAGAATCAGGCAACAAACTAGAGGTGATATCACCTGTGCACAGAATACAAGGTTGTTTTTTTTTTTTCCAAGTAATTTACCAGTGTTCTTTTTTTATTTTTAAAAAAATATTTATTTATTTATTTTTGGCTGGGCTGGGTCTTCATTGCTGTGCAGACTTTTCTCTAGTCGCAGGGAGCAGGGGCTACTCCACAGTTGCGGTGCGTGGGCTTCTCATTGCAGTGGCTTCTCTCGTTGCAGAGCACGTGCTCCAGGTATACAGACTTCTGTGGCTGCAATTCCTGGGCTCTAGAGCACAGGCTCAGTAGTTGTGGTGCACAGGCTTAGTCACTCTGCGGCATGTGGGATCTACCTGGACCAGGGATCAAACCTGAGTTTCCTGCATCGGCAGGTATTAATATATTCTTCACCACTGAGTCACCAGGGAATCCCCAAGATTTCAAGTAAAAATAATTTTTAAAAAATGTTTACGCAAACGACCTTTGATTATTTTTAAGTAAAAAAAATTTTAAGTGTCTCAAATACTAAATTGATGGCACGCAGTTTTTCAGGGTTCACAACATCGAGAAATGAACGCACAGAAGGGAGAACTTCCAAAATACAGGGACACTTAGAGGTCACCTTCGGGGTCACTCACTTTACAGACAAGGCCTGAAGGGAAGCCGTATTAGTGAATGTTTATGGGGTTAGTCGGAGAAGGCAATGGCAACCCACTCCAGTACTCTTGCCTGGAAAATCTCATGGAAGGAGGAGCCTGGTAGGCTGCAGTCCATGGGGTCTCAAAGAGTTGGACACAACTGAGCGACTTCACTTTCACTTTTCACTTTCATGCATTGGAGAAGGAAATGGCAACCCACTCCAGTGTTCTTGCCTGGAGAATCCCAGGGACAAGGGAGCCTGGTGGGCTGCTGTCTGTGGGGTCACACAGAGTCGGACACGACTGAAGGGACTTAGCAGCAGCAACAGCAGCAGCAGCAGCAGTATGGGGTTAGTGAGGCGTGGGCCAGCACTTTGCCTGCAGGTCTCGTTCAGTCTCTCAAGGACCCTAAGTCAGGAAGCAGGTCCTGTCACCCCACCCCTCCCTCATTGGACAGAAGATCTTGTGTGTTCTCATGGCTTCTACTCCTTCCACTCCAAGCGTACAAAGGCCCTGGCCTCCAGCCTCCAACCCTGCTGGTGGCATGGCTGTGACCAGGTAGCCCCCAAGCCCAGACGGAGCCCTTCCGACCACACGGAGCACCAGTCTTAGACCAGCCCCCTCCACGAACTAAAGGCTAGGGAACAAACAGACAAACTGAGGCACAGAATCATTCTGCAAAGAAGCTGAAAGTGATGACACGGGGCCTACTCTGGGGCCTCTTAGCACCGTTCTCGGTCACTGTACTTCAGTGACTTCACCCAGGCCTGAGCCATTGCAGACAGCTGACCACCCGCAGCCAGAAAACTGGCCTGTCCAGCAGAGGAAGCAGACTCCCGGGAAGCCTTCACCCTCTTTATCAGGGCAAACCAGCAACGCCAGGCACAAGAGACCCTTCCCCACCAAAACACGTTATTGTAAAAACAACGGCAAGGGAAAGCACCCCTCCTGGCTTAATCTTCCAGCTATCCCAGGACTCCGAAGAGGAGACAGAAATCAGTGGCTGCCACTCCCAAGAAGAAAGCGGAACAGAGAAGTTGAGAAACCAGCTCAAGTGTGATGGTCTGAGTCAGCGCAGGGAGAGAAGACAGACCAGCTTTCTGATCCCTGGGCCCCGGGCACTGAGGCTCTCCTGCAGCTCCGACCTCCCATGAAACTTCAAGATCCCCTTTCCGTTTTGAGTGTTAGCTTCTTTGGGTTCCAAAGTCGAGGTTTCTCTTCCTTTCCTGTAGGTCCAGCCCCTCCAATTCCTCCTAATCACCCTCCAGAAATATTTCATCTTCTGTTCCTCTCCCCTTCAAATAAGCACAGGATGCCACCAGGCTTATTGGAAATGGGCAAAAAGCAGCAGGGAATTGAGTCACCAATGCGTGAAGGCTTGGGATGCAGTCTCTGGGAAGACTGTGCTGGGACCTGGCATGACCATAAACGGGACCAGAATGTTATCCACTTGTAAGTACAACTTCAGGGAAACTGCTGGAGACAAGAGGAGACACACATGCTCCAAACTTCTGTTTTCAGCTGATACAAGTGTTAATGGAAGAGCATCATTTCTAAAGGAAGGTCAATTCCCTCTGAAGCAGTTTGGAAGAATCTCCATATTAGCAAACTGAGATTTTTACGTATTTATTTTTTTAAAATATTTTCTTGGATGCTCCGCATGGCATGTGGGATCCTAGTTCCCGGACAAAGGATCGAACCCCTGGCCTTTGCATTGGAAGCGTGCAGTCTTAACCACTGGACCATCAGGAAGTCCCTGATTTTTCTAGTTTTTAGTATTTAAAAGAATGGCCTCGAGTGCCTTCAGCTTAGGAGCAAAGGATGCTTGAAGCCCCAGCCTGAGGATCTCAAACCCTTCTCTCTAGAAGAACAGAGGTACTTCCAGTGACTCCTGGGTCACTGGCTCAAAGTGCTTTGTTGGGGGCCACGCATACCTGTTTTCCTCTGTTTTCTTGGGTTTTACTTCACCACTGGTATTTTCACAAAACTAACAAGTTCACGGCAGCTGCCGCTTCCAAATCAATATTGTTGCTGACACATCAATATGAGTTGTTTTATTTTTCCTTTTCATTAGTTTCAGTTTGGTTTTTTATTTGCTTTGAGTAAAATGGAATTGAAAAAAAAGGGGGAGTTGCCTCCTAAGCATGGTCTGAGTAAGTTGTAGTGTTTACAGAGTAATAGCAGGCACCTAAGCAGTTTGATTGATCTTTCTGGTCTCTGTTTTCCCAGAAGCAACCAGGGTGAGAGGGAAGAGGGAGGTTCGGGTGCTCCCTTCAGGACCTGCAGTTTTACAATGATGCTAGTCTTAGGCTCACTCTCCATGTAGCCTGGTTTCTTTCTTTCTTTTTTGTTTTCTGCTCTATTTTTTTTTTTTTTTTTGGCTGTGTGGCCTGGCATGCAGGATCTTAGTTCCCTGACCAGGGATCAAACCCATGTCCCCTGCAGGGGAAGCACGTAGTCTTAACCAATGGACCACCAGGGGAGTCCCCTTAGCCCAGTTTTTATTGCCAGACCTTCTTAGGAACATGATTTGGAAGGAGACAACATGTCTTCAGTCACAGCCCTTTTGCACAATGACATCTTGGTACATTTTCTGGAAGAGTTGTTCAACAAGTTTTATTAGTAAGATTGACAAGGATTCTTTTCCCTCGATCACTTCCTCCATGACTTTCACTACAAGTCTCAATGAAAAGGTTCAAATCAGAGCCCTCTTTTAAAATATATATATATTTCTGTATTTGGCTGCTGTGGTGTGTGGGATCCTTTGTTACGGGATGCAGGCTTCTCTCCAGTTGCAGCACACGGCTTAGTTGCTCCACAGCATGTGGAATCTTAGTTCCCCAACCAGGGATCAAACTTGCATCCCATGCATTAGAAGGCAGATTCTTAACCACTGGACCACCAGGCAAGTTCTTCGAACTTGAGTCCTCTTAAAGCACTTTTCTTTTTGCTGTACCCAACAAACACAAGCCTGCTCCGGTTTCCTGACGGGCCCAAAGTCTTTTCTGCTGGTGGCTGGTCTCCCTTCTCTCAGTTATCACAAATCAATCCTTTGTTTTCTGCCTTCTTCTCCATCCTCTCATCCAGCCTTTCCCCCAATACTAATGTGATTTCTCTTACTAAACCACCAACAACATAATAAATAATCCCTGTTCACACACCGGAATCTTTAAAAATAAAAAGGACTCTTCTCTAGAGTTTCCCAAGGTTGGGCTTTGGGACGTCCGGTCCCAGAATAAATTTTCATGAATCCAACTAAAATTTCACGTTGTCTTCAAACAACATAATGCAAGTGTGCGTGTTCAGTAGTTAAGTCATGTTCGACTCTTTTGTGACTCCATGGACTGCAGTCCACCAGGTTCCTCTGTCCATGGGATTTCCCAGGCAAGAATACTGAAAAGGGTTGCCATTTCCTCCTCTAGGGTCTCTTCCCAACCCACGGGTTGAACCCACGTCTCCTGTACTACAGGCAGACTACTTACCACTGAGCCACCAGGGAAGCCCACAGCGCAAGTACGTCCACTCAAAGAAACTGTCCCTTTTTTTGCTCAACATCACATTTAGACCACGGAGAAGACTGACTTGCAACAATGAATGTGGTTTTTGTAATACTACTGGGATTCTATTTCAATGATCAGTAAGGAGGAAAAAAATAGCAAACAACTGCCTCCAAATACCAGTTTCCTAAATGAATGAAAGTGGTTAGAGGAGGCTGAAATTCACTTGAATAGTCCAAACAAAGGGACCCTGTCATGAAAAACAGGCAAACAGCCTATTTTTTTTGTGGAGACCATAAACTTTAAAAAGGAACACAACCAAGAAGCTGTCTTTCCTAGCAGCAAGCTATGGAATTCCTGACTGAAAGATTTTAGCTACCCATGGTCACGAACAGGTAAGTTTCTGGTGTGTCCTGGGTTCTAGAAAAGTAGTAGTGATGACTTACCTTGGCTCTATCCAATAAGCCTCCCTGCAAAGGGTTCTGGAGAATTCAGACAATGAAAACAATGGAAAGAAATAAAGGCCAGGCTGAAACACCAGGCTCTGAGCAAACCCCCGCTGCCTGCCAGCCTGGCACTAAAATCCTTCTTTTCAAATCTTGCAAATGTCCTGAAAAGGGTAGTGACATTTTCATTTCTCTCTGCATGAATCAGCTGTTCTTGGGATTCTTCTGCGAAGGCAAAATGCTACTGCTGGCAGAACAGCAAGAAGAGGCCCTTCCAGAATCCCCAAGAACACTTCAGAAAACTCTTACTCAACAGATAAATAGAAAAGTTGATTCTAAAGCACTAACCCCTTTAAAAACAAAACAAACAAACAAACAAAAAACGATGTAATAATGCCTACAGTGCATGAGACACCAAGTCACACATTTTCAGCCATGGTCAGGGAAACAAAAGCAAAGTGGCTGAGAGTTTCAGGTTTCAGTTATCTCCACTGTAAAATCAGGGCAAAAACACTTGGCTCTGCCTCCTCTGGTTGGCCCTTGAGATCCTGGCATGTGGACTGCTCTGAATGGCAGAGCCCCTCGAGTTCCTACAGGGCAGCATGGCAGTGCAAGGGCTAAGAACAGTATCAGCCACGCGTCGGTCCCACTGTGCAACAGGTTGTCCATCTCTGGACACACTGCTTCACCCCAGCAGCCTTAGATACTTAATTTTTAAAGACATAATAATGACAGTACCCAGGGTTATTCTCCTGACAATTAAATAAGCCAGTCAACATCAAGCACTTAGCATAGTTTCCAGGGCACAACGAACACGCAACAAACAGTATCGTTACAGTTTCTATTACAGGGACTAGTACACACAGGAGTTCAAAATATGTTTCATGAATAAATAACTGATGACAAGCTTAGCCTGTTTGGCAGATTATAGGCCTCTTGTAGCCAAGGTTGCTTCTCACTTTCCTTTTATGTTTGCAGCACAAAAGAAAGTCAGGACCTTGAGGACATTCTGCGAAGTGAAATAAGCCAGTCACAAATGAACCAATACTGTATGATTGCACTTATATGAGGTACATAGAGTAGCCAAATGCAGAGAGACAGAAAGTAGAAGGGGGACTGCCAAGGGGCTGGGTCGGGGGGCAGGGGATGGGGAGTTACTGTATGTCAGGCACGAAATTTCAGTTTTGCAAAGTGGAAGAGTTCTAGAGATGGACGGGGTGCTCCTTGCACAACACTGTGAAGGCACTGAATGCCGCTGAAACGTGCACTTAAAAATGGCTGAAGTGGGGGGACCTCCCTGGCCGTCCAGTGGTTAAGACTTCTCGCTCCCACAGCAGGGGGCATGGGTTCATCCCTACGCGAGGAACCAAGATCCCACATGGCACAGAGCATGGCCAAAAAAAAATCATAACAAAAAGGCTAAAGTGGTAAATGTTATACTACGGATATTTCACCACAATTGAAAAAAATTAAGTTGACATGGAAGCAAGTTGGGGTTCAGGAAGCAGAAGGTTAATTTAGGGGCTGCTAATGTACAAACAATGTGTCACATGAATCCACCTAATTCTGAAGCCGACTCTGTGCCAGTCACTGGGGTGGTGCCCAGACTGAAGGACAGGCTACTGGCAGGACATAAAGAGCCCTGGGAAGAATTCCTGACCTGAGCGACTGTGGTTATCCATCAGAGGACATCCACTTTTTACCTGTAGTATCTGCAAGGAATAACCCTGACTCAGACCTTACATTTCATAATTATAACCGAGTCCCAAAAAGTCAAGTGGAGATCATCAGAAGGAGGACGTAAGACGTAATATTGGTGGAGGAAGGGAGCCACCACTTTATCCTCTAAGGATGGGAGAGCCCGCTGAATCTGGTCCTAACACTGTGACATCGGGGCCAATTTCTGCCAGTCTGGGGACATTCCCTAGAGAGTTCAAAATGCCCAATGAGAAGCTCTGCTAAACTGAAGAAGTGGAACCTATGTGGAGATGACAAGGAAACTTGGCAGAACGAGAGAATGGAACGTGGGGTCTGCAGATTCAGTTCAAGTTCTGACCCAAACACTTACTGGCCTGGAGCAATCCCTTCACTTCCCTTCACTTCCGATGAAGGAACTGCAAGAGGTGATCCCTAAGGTCCTACCCAGGTGGGACAAACTCAGATCCCATGAAAAACACCCTTCCAAATTTCTGATAATGTGTACAAATAAAACAGACACAGATGAACTGTTACACTGGCCAAAACTTTCGTTCAGGTTTTTCTGAAACATCTTTCTATAACATCTGTAAAATCGAACATACTTCCCCCCCAAAGAAATCTTCTAATTTATTAGTCATGTGTGAATATGTTATGGGCGATCAAGTGAAATGTGACCAAGACGTAGTACTGTGAATAAGTGTCTAAGAAAATGTTGCTTGAGAACATTAAAGCCAGAGTAATTCCAGCCAGAGTAATCCTTAGGACGGAGGAGAGGTTCTCTGCTGTGCTGGCAAAATGTGTTAGACTAAAGGACCTCCCTGCCTTGTTCCTTGTTCAGTGGCAGAGATTCTGACCCACCCACCTCCTTACCTGCGTAGGAAGACACGGGGGAGATCTGCAGGGGGTAGAGCTCACTCATGCTGACTGGCTGCTCATCACTCTCGGTGGTCACCTCCACAACTTGGCAGATGTCCGGTGGGTTAGTGACAATCTCTTGATCCTCATAGGTGCCGTCCAGATGTGACTGTCCTACAACTTTAAAGAAAAGACGGCCATCATGTGCCACCATCCCCAGCCTACACCATCCTGGCACGCACTCTCAAGCAAGAAAACCTCCCCCGAGAGAGCCCAGGAGCTGGAGTCCCAGTTATCAAATGTCATCTGCCATGAAATAAGAACAAGCCTTCGCTTTGGGTTAATGTCCCTGGAGAAGCAGCTTGCCAATAACCTGGCTCCCCAAGGCTGAAATAGCCCTGCCAACGGTGCTCACGTGTGGCAGCACCCCAAACTCAACCTGCCCAGGGCCAAGGCTGCAGGAGCAGGGGCCGCATCCAGACCTACCCCAGGGTGCAAGAGGGAACACTGCTTCGAACCTGACCCGTTTCTCTTCTCTGCTCCTCCTCTAAAGGAAGCTGCTGTGCTAGTTTCTGGGTCCTGGGGTCCAGAGAGCTCATCAAACTTTAATAAAGTGGAAGGACCACCAAAATCCACCCTATTGTGTCATGTCTAGCTGTGGGATGCTCTGTTCATACTCTCCGCCCTCCTCCTCCTCTGCAGGCAAAGGATGTCATATCAGAACGACTGAAAAGACTGCCTTCCCAGTTCTAACACACCTTCACAGCATCAGCTCCTCAAGACACTTAACAGGATGACCACCTTGGCTCTGAATCCTGCCTCAATCTTTTTTTAAATCAAGCTTTTCAGTTTGAGATCACTGGAGAGTCACGTGCAGTTGAGAGATAATACAGAGATCCTGCACACCCTTTGCCATGTGTCCTCCAAAGGTAACACCTGATAAAACTATCATACGGTATCAGGATATTGACACTGATAATCATGCGTCTTGTTCAGATTTCCTTGTTTCACTTGTACCCCTTTGTGTGTGTTTGTGTGTATACTTAGTTCTGGCAATTTCATTACACACGTGGTTTCATATAGCCACCACCACAGTCAAAACACCCAACAGTCTAATCACCACAAGCATCTTCTATAACCGTTATCCACCGTCCTTCAGCCTCCTCCGCTTGTCTCTAACCCCTGACATCCGCTCATGTGTTTCCCGTTTCTGTAATTTTTGTCGTTTCAAGCATGCCTCACAGATGAACTCACACAGTAACCTTTTGAGATGGGCTGTTTTCACTCAGCATAATTCCCTGGAGATTCATCCAAGTTGTTGTGTTTATCAGTAGTTGGTTACTTCACACTGTTGAGTAATATTCCATGATGTGGATGTACCATGGTCTGTTTTTATTCACCCACTGAAGGACTTGTTGTATGTTCCATTCTTTGGCTATTATAAATAAAGCTGCTGTGACCATTCATGCAGTTTTTATCTGAACGTAAGTATCCGTCTTTGGGACAAAGGCATAGGAGGGCAATTGCTGGATCACGTGGTAATTAGAGGTTTAGTTTTACAAAATGCTGCCAAAGTAGCGTACAGAACAGCTATACCATTTTACGTTCCCACCGGCAATGTATGGATGAGCTCACTGATGCACATTTTCGCCAGATTTTGGTGTCATCACTACTTTTTGACTTTACTCATTCTGATACATGTTGGTGATACCTCATCGTGGTTTTAATCTGAATGCCCCTAATGCCCTGTCCCACTTTCAAACAGAGCAGACCATATACTTCTGTTGGCAACTGACTGGATGGAATATCCCTGAAAACTGGCACCCATAAGCAAACGGGACCGACGTTTTCCCAAGGGCCCCTCTCAAAGCACTCCATACCCATAATCAATGTTTTGCTCGTGAGTAAAGCTCAACATTCAGAAAATGAAGATTATGGCATCTGGTCCCATCACTTCATGGGAAATAGATGGGGCAACAGTGGAAATAGTGTCAGACTTTATTTTTTGGGGGTCCAAAATCACTGCAGATGGTGACTGCAGCCATGAAATTAAAACACGCTTACTCCTTGGAAGAAAAGTTATGACCAACCTAGACAGTATATTCAAAAGCAGAGACATTACTTTGCGGACTAAGGTCCGTCTAGTCAAGGCTATGGTTTTTCCAGTGGTCATGTACGGATGTGAGAGTTGGACTGTGAAGAAGGCTGAGAGCCGAAGAATTGATGCTTTTGAACTGTGGTGTTGGAGAAGACTCTTGAGAATCCCTTGGACTGCAAGGAGATCCAACCAGTCCATTCTGAAGGAGATCAGCCCTGGGATTTCTTTGGAAGGAATGATGCTAAAGCTGAAACTCCAGTACTTTGGCCACCTCATGCGAAGAGTTGACTCATTGGAAAAGACTCTGATGCTGGGAGGGATTGGGGGCAGGAGAAGAAGGGGACGACAGAGGATGAGATGGCTGGATGGCATCACTGAATCGATGGATGTGAGTCTGAGTGAACTCCGGGAGTTGGTGATGGCCAGGGAGGCCTGGTGTGCTGCAATTCATGGGGTCGCAAAGGTCGGACAGGACTGAGCAACTGAACTGAACTGAACTGAAGTCACTTTAACATTTCATCACATGAGAATGTCAGGGAAAGCATCGCTACCCTGTAATAAATGAAGACACTCGAGCACAGAGAAGTACAGTGGCTCGTCCGAAGTACACTCGGCTCGGATTATGGGCAGTGCTCTGTGTCCCTGGCCACCTGGAAAAGGTTCAGTTTAGGCGGGAAGGCGGCCACATTCCAGTCTCCTGGAGAAGTTATTAGCATCATGGGCCAGCTCTTGTATTCACTGCTCCAAGTATTTTGATGACTTAAGTATTTCTGTTTATACATGGGTTTCTGTTTGAACTGCCTGGGCAATGAGGGCTGATGAAATGACCAGCACAAGGTAGAGGAGGGAGGTTTTAGAAGGGAGTGAGAATCCATGGATTTTCTAGCAAAGAAAAGAAAGGCGCCAAAGAAGCTGGGAAAGGAGATTTGGGGATGTGATAACAGACTCCTCAAAGTCACGGCAGACAGAATGAAATGGAAACTGGACGCCACCAAGGTTTTCCTGGAGGGGGACGCATAAAATTAAAGAAGAGGAGGGCAGGCTAAATACGGCAGGCAGACTCCCCAATTCTTATTTTATCCTTTGGATGATCCTACTTGGGCCTGAGAGCATCCATTATGCTGCTCACCAAACACGGACTGAGCGCTGACACTGACCCCTCTCAAGTTCCTTCTGCCTCTTCTCCCAAGGAAAATAAAACAGCAGGAAAACGAGATGGGGTCTTTCCTTTCCCTAACTGGGGGTGGATATAAAAACCTAACAAGGTGTGTCTATGCGTGCATGTGTCTGTGTGTGAGATCTTACACGCTAAGATCTTTTATAAATTTGATTTAAATCAAGGCTGCTTTAATTTCCAATCCTCCAAAATTCCTTTCTCCCTTGCACTGTCATTCCTGGGAGGATAAACAATGGTGGCCATTCAAGCATCTTCCTAACTGCATCCCTTTGTTCTGACCAGGAATTCTCTCCCTCAAGGTTTTCCCCCAGAAGGCCCAACTCAGTCATTCAACTGACAAGAGATTTCTGGAGCATCTTCTTTGTACAAGGCCTGGCTGTCAGGTCCTAGGAGGAGACGAGGAAGTGCAGTCTAGGCCAGGATCTGGTTTGTGAGAAGTCCAGCGGGGCTGGAGGCCAGCACGCAATGATCCAGAGAATAAGCCGAGGACAGTCACGAAAAGGAACAGAAAGCGGAGGGCCTGTGATGAAAGTTCAGGAAGTGGAATATTTTTTTCCAGTTCCAGGAAATCAAAGGCTTCAGTGAGCGGGAGGGGAGAAGGGGAGGGTGAATGGCAGGCAGGAGTCAGACGCTTCTGCTTTTGGGGGGCCTTTTCCTGCCCGCCCCAACCCAGAACAGAGCTGCCCTCTCCTTCCTGTGGGTCCCTCGCTCGCTGTCCCTGAGGCTCGGCCAAAACAACAACGTGACATGATCTCGGGACCGTGTCCTGACTTTCGGCCTCACATGCCCCGTTAATTCTGTCTCTTTATTATGTGTTCATGCATGTCATCTTCCAACCATGGCTCCCGAGAGAGCCGAGAACCTGCATGAGGACTCTGTGTCTCGAGTCACAGCACACGTTTGCGGCTTAGACCACAGAGCAGCTCGATGACTCTGCTGAGTAAAGAGATGAATAAACAGAGCAAGGCTCCCAGGCGGGAGCCAGAGGCCTGCGGGAGTTCAGGACCATTTGTGAGTACCGGATGGAACAATGAGTGTCTTCCAGAGAATTTCAGGACTCCTGGCAAGCGGGATTTTAAAAATCTAGGTGAAGTGATAAAGACAGAGCAGCCACAGCTGTCAGGGGCTTGCAGGAGAGACATAAAAACATTTGGGGGTGAGGAAAGTGACCTGTGTCTTAAATATAGCGGTGGTCACACCACAGAGGACATCCATCAAAATTCACAGAGCTGCACACCTTCAAAGGGGGCTGCTTTTACTATATTTCACTTAATATACATGCTTTCAGACCAAAAGTAGGTAAGCACCTCTAATTCAATTTTTAAGTGTATCCTGAATACCAGTGATAAAGACAGAAAAGTAAGTTCTTGCTTTCTGGGCTACATCTGGTACCCAGTTAATATGAGTCCATGATGTTTAAGGCCAAGCATCGCCCCGAGTGTGTGTGGCTTTGAGCTTGGGACAGGGACGAGCACCACTCTCCATCTGAACACGACCAAGGACACTTTAGAAACTTCCCAACTCATAAGTTGCAAGTCCAAGAGAGAAGCACGGAGGTCCCACACATCTGAGATGCTCTCTGGATGGGCTTTACACACCAGCCTTGATCAATCTCTCTCTCTTTACCCATCTATAGAGACAGATGAGAACAGATTTCCCTGAATCACCAAACTTTGCCCCCAGGGGACTACACAGACAGTGCCACCGATTCCTGAGGAATGAAAAGTCACAAGAAGAGCAAAGTTAGCAATCTGCTCAAGCAGTGGTACCCAACCTTTTTGGCCCCAGGGACCAGTTTCGTGGAAGATGATTTTTCCAAGAACCTGAGGGTGGGGTTGGTTTGGGGATGATTCAAGTGCATTACATTTTCTTGTGCACTTTATCTCTATTACTGCATCAGCTCCACCTCAGATCATCAGGCATTCGATCCTAGAGGTTGGGGACCCTTGTGCTACAGCATGTAAGGACAGGGGTGGGAGCTGTCTAGGTGCCGGATGATCCTGATAACCAGTAAGAACAAAACCTAACATCTTCTGGGCCCTGCAGTTCGTCTTCCCCACCTGCAAGACCTCACAACTCCATGGGGAAGATATGATTATCACCTTGCCCTGTCTTACACAGGTGGAAAAATATCATGGAGAATCAAACAGCTAACAGAGCATTCAATGGTCAGACAGCTGGTTAAGTGGCAGTCTCAGGGTGGAAATTCAACTTTCCCTCTCCAGTGCTCAGCAGCACTGTCTCCTGAAAGAAAGAGTTAAGGAAGTTCAAACTGAGCTACCCAGGGCTCTCTGAGCTCCTCTTAGGAGAAAAACTTTCAAATCTCACCTTAATAAAACTCCGGGCTCATAACCAATAGTGAAATTGCTTTTCAACAGTTCTATATTGGGAGCCAAGGAAATTCTCGAATGGCTCGAGGAGCAAGGAATCCACTAAGCTCCTCTAGCTTACGAAGGTCAGCACGTCAGGAAAAGAGACACCCGCAGGAATGTAATTTTATCGGGACCTCGTTGCTGAGACTTACAACAATATTATTCATGGCTCGTTACTGATGAGCCAGTTTGATTCCTTAAAAGGTCATTCGCACTTTATTAATAACTGTTGACTTAACGCAGGGCTCCACCCAAGAAAGTGGTTGCCCCCATGCCTCAGAGAAAGATCTTAAAAGTAGCCTACTAGGAATGGGAAAGTTCTTTGAAGGTCCTACCACTCGGCAGCTGAAAAAAAGCTGAAAACCAGGGAGGTCGGGTAAATTGTCAAGGTCACTCAGGCAGCTGCAGGGTCCAGCTGAAGGCATAGAAAAGCAGGCCATTTGCAAGCTACCACGGAGAGAAATTTCTCTCTGACCTCATCTGAAGTTCAAGAACTTAAACTGTGAAGACCACCCCTGATGACGTAACATAGGGACAACTTTTCTTAATCAAATCTACTTTAATATGATTTTGATAATATCACAATCATAATATCATTTTACCATCTTCTAACCACACTTTGGGCTTCCCTGGTGGCTCAGCTGGTAAAGAAATCCGCCTGCAATGTGGGAGACCTGGGTTCGATCCTTGCATTGGGAAGATCCCCTGGAGGAGGGAAAGGCTACCCACTCCAGTATTCTGGCCTGGAGAATTCCACGGACTGTATAGTCCATGGAGTTGCAAAGAGTCGGACACAACTGAGAGACTTTCACTTTCATTTTTCAATCACACAGTGATTTCTGGTGATACCCACTGCCTGCTCACAACAACCCTGTGAGGTGGGCGGGATCAGTTTTATCATTTCTGCTTTAGACACGAGGAAATTTGCCTCTCAGAGAAGTTAGGGAGTTTGCCTAGGGTCACGTGACAAACAGAAACCTACAGAACTGGGTCTAGAGCCCCATCCTGTTAATATTAATCTGGTGCTCTTCCATTTTTCTTTTAGATAAAAGAGTCTGGCCATGATTTGGTTTAGGCATTCAAGGGTGGTAGAGACAGCGTCTACAAGGTTAGTACTTTCAGAGACGGGAGCTCTGTCCCCACATGGGGCACACTGCCTCCCTGACAGTGACAGGTCTACAGGGGTGCAGGGCAGAGCCAGAGTGTGACGGGTGTGTGTACACTCTTCACTCCCACCAGGAAACAGCATCCTGTGCTGCTCTGCTACAAAGAGGAGCAAACGGACGAGGACAGAGCCTTAGCATCCACCCACAGAAACAGAACCCACGACCCAAACCTTTTTCTCCCTGGATGCACACATAAATATCAAACTGTTCAGAGTCACTCAAGTTCAAACACAGGTATAAAAGAGGTGGGCAGGGGCTAGGTCACCAGGAGCCTGTGGACGTGAGGGCCTTGGTCCTGGGCCAGGGCAGTGGTGACACGGTGAGCCTGGCATTTTGTGACAAATGACTCCGTGGAGAAGGGGCAGCGCGGACGCAGAGCTCGGGCCAGTGCGAAGGTGACTGGGAGTCCCATCAGAAATAGAAGAGGACGGATTTGAGAAATACGACCAGTGAAGACAGGATTAGACAGTTAATTATAAATGAGGCAGAGGTGGCAAGAGAGGGAGAAGGAGAAAAATATCTACAGCCTCATGAAAAGTTGAAACTTTCTTGGGTAAATAAAAACTCCTTGAAGGTTGAAAAATAAATAAATAAAACCTCCACCTCCACTGCCCCGGGCTGCAGGGGCACACGGGACTGAGACCACGTCCTGTGCTGGCTCACCTCTGTCACCCTGGGTTTTCCAAGGTCCAGTTCACCGAAGAAAAACAAGATATATTATCGGTTGTGTCTGGGTACGCTGTGAGATCTTGATTTACAGCTCATACATGGACCACCCGATGGCTAAGCTTTCTCAGGGTCCTGATAAAACTGGATATCCGGTCTCTGACCCTGTCCCCAAGAGCCTCCAAGACAAGGTCTAGCCCACTGAGAACCAGCATGGAGAGCCTTTATTCGCCCCTTCTCAAAAGGGGTGCCTTCCAACGAAAGAGCCACCCTGAAGCTACTTTTTTATCTTATAGATGGAATTTCTCGTATCTGAAGCATCAGGGAAAATGGGATACAGAACGACCCACAAAGGAGCTGAAAAAATGAAGACAGCCTTAGCCTGAGCATTATCTTTGTGTGTGTTCCAAGTCGCTTCAGTCTTGTCTGACTCTTTGCAACCCTATGGACCTGCCAGGCTCCTCTGTCCATGGGATTCTCCAGGCAAAAGTACTGGAGTGGTTTGCTGTGCCCTCCTCCAGGGCATCTTCTCGACCCAGGGATCGAACCTGCATCTCTTACGTCTCCTGCACTGGCAGGCCGTCCTCTAACAATTATGAAATCTGGTGCCAGAGGCTGCCGATCTTAAGCTATAACTGTGAGGCCCTGGGAGGCCCCAAGTTTGGTCTCTTAGTTCTGAATCTCTTCTACGCCATTTTTGTTGTTTTCTGCTCCGGTAGATACTCAAAGTTTCTAAGTGTGGCTGAAAAAAAAAAAAAAAAAAGCTACTCAAGGTTTACTTTAGATGAAGTCAGTAAAATTTGGAAGCAATTACCAAAAAATAAAAAAGGTATGTCTGAAGACTGTGCAATTTGGGCCACCAAAATCAAGGCAAAACCCAAATCACATTATTTCCTAACTATCTATGTCTAGTTGCCCAAGGCCTGCTTGATTTACTTCAGGGTCATGAACAGCTTTCCTTATTTCACAGCAGTCTTTGCTTTCTTGCAGGGTGGGGTTACCTTTATCAAGGAACACAATGAGGGTGATGAAGCCCCACCTAAGCCAGGGAGACAGAATTTCCGCACCTGCAGACTTTACACACTGGCCTGGAGGTGATTTCAATACAGCTCAGCAGAGACCCTGCTGACCCGGGCAGTAGGCCAGCAGGGTATTATCAGAACAATCCAGTGTGTTGCTGGCTTCTTCCACTTCCTAAAAACAGAAGTTGCCACATACACGAAATAATTCAATGTGAAAGAAAAGTAAAAATAACAATAAGGAGTGTTCTTTTTTTCCTCCCTCCTCTTAAAGGGGTAGCAGGTAAGGGTGTTGGGGGGTGCTGACCTGTGCATTTAAACGCTCAGAAGAGAGGAAACGGGAAAAGACCTGGTTTAAGTACTGAGACACCACACTCCCGCTTGGCGCACACAGCCAGCTAAATCTGGAAGTACATTCAGCTTGATATGGACAGGAAGGCGAGCCCAGGACACTGCCCGCTGACTGTGAGTGTGTGTGCGCTCGTGCATGTGTGTATGTGTATGTGTTTTCCTGCTGCCCTAAGAATAAAAGTGAAACACAGCTGTGATCCAGCAAGAGTTCATTTGTCAGGGTAACAGTACATTTCGTTGTTTACGCCCTTACTGGATTTGCTTACCACACAGCCCGCCCATCTCCAGAATAAAAATATACTGGCTGGCTGGACTCCACGGGATTAAGATATTGATTTTCAATCTATTTCCCCAGGGACAGAGCCGACCAACAATGAGGAAAAGGCTCTCGTATTAAGGACTCATTTCAGCTCCCATTTTTAATCTCATAAACGTGGGCTAATAAGAGGGGAATGAAAACATCTTGAAGTTTTCATCTTGGTGCCTGGATACAAAACTGGAAGGAACTCTGGGTTTAGAGACCAATAAATAGAAAGCAAGAAATGGTGTCATTTTTAAATAAAACATTTTTTAGAAAGTAAAAAGAGCCCAGAAAAGAATCTCTCCAATGCCACAGGAGGCTCGGAATCAGAAACAGCTATGTTTCTCATCTCGGTCCACACATCACAAAGGCTGGAATGGCTAATTAATCATCACTTGGGAGAGTCGAGGCAAGGATCTGAGGAGGCTTTAAAATCTGAACTAGTGGTTCTGCTAGCAATAATCACAAATAACCCACTTCTTTCAAATACTTGCATGGATCCACTGCATTGTTCATTGCACACCTTTGCAAGGGTCACTGACTAGTTAGAAAGAGATATTCAAACCCATTTTACTGCCATCCATTATGATTTTATTCTTTGGAAGAGAATCATTTAATCCGGTTGGTGATTCTCTAATCTTTGCCCCAGAAGAACGACTCAATAAATCAGTACCAACGCCATGCAGCGCCCACTACACCAAAGGGCAAAGAACAACCAACCTGACAGAGAATTTACGTACTGAAGACTCAACCAGAATGTTTAAAAAAAAAAAAAAGTGGGGGGTAAAGAAAACTGGTCCAATTCTGGCTTCTGCCTGGCATTTTATTTGAGGCTGAATTTCCCTCCTTAAGGAAGGGGAGCTCAAAAGTCAAACAGCTCCCTCAAAATAAGCTGAATCTTAAGAAAGTGTGCCTGGAGGGTTGGCAAATATCTTGCTTTTTAAAAAGCTCAGAGGACCGAAGCTTTCCGAGGACAGCCTGCTGACACAGGGATGGTCAAAACCCAGGTGCTGGAGAAGCAGCTCCCGGCCCTGGGGGAGAGAGCCGGACTTCCGGTCGGACAAGCAGCCTCGCTCCAGAGGGGAAGTGAGAAGGCTGCTCGCTCGACAGTCCACTCAGCTCAAAATGACTGTGGGGCCATCTGTCTCTGTGCAGAAGAGCGGTATCCCAAAGAGGCAGGCAAGGCCATCCAGTCGCGAGATACAGCATATGCGTCATTCTTCCTTCACCCTGCACGCTGCTGGAGACTCCAAGTGCAAGGGAGACCCGGCGCCTGTGATTCTACCTCCAAACTCCAAAATCCCAGTGCAGCAATCGCAACTTCCGGTCCAGACTCCACACTGTGTGCTTAGTAGCTCAGTCATGTCCAACTCTCTGCAACCCCATGGACTGTAGCCCGCCAGGCTCCATGGGATTTCCCAGGCAAGAATACTCGAGTGGGTTGCCATTTCCTTCTCCAGGGGAATCTTCCCAACCCAGGGACTGAACCCGCGTCTCCCGTGTCTCCTGCATTCCAAGCAGATTATCTGCTGAGCCACTGGGAAGCCACTGAGAACCCACAAATGAAGGTCCTCAAGCGTGAGGCTGACTCTGGGAGCTCTGCTTCATCTTTCCCATTCTTGCCAGTGTCAGAAGCCCTATCTGTACAAACTGGAGCAAAATGAAATGAAACCAAAGGTACTGGGGGCAAAGAAACAGAGGTTCTGGATTCCTGGGCTGGAGTCAGAATACAAGTTCAAGGCTGGGCCTCCACTCTTACAAAGGGTCCCCACCATCCACTCACAGCAGCACCCCGGCGGGACTTTATTGAGACATAATCCACACTTGTCACCCTCCTGCCTAAAAGCCTCCAGGGGTGGGGCTTACATGATGCGTGTATATGAAACATCTGTGAGCCTTAGTATCTGCTATATTTCAATTTAAAAACACACACACACACACACACACCCACCCTCCAGCACTTTGAGGAAAAATACCCAACCTCCTGCCCAGGGTCTGCAAAGGCCCCCATAAGCCCACCCCACTTCCTTTCTGAGGTGCCTCATGCGCCCTCCCCAGGCGCACTGGCCTTCCCTCTGGTCCTCCAAGCGTGTTCCTGCATCGGGGTCCATGGGGCCAGGTCTGCTGCCAGCCGCCTGCTGCAGTTCCTCCCCCAGCAGCAGCATCTCATCTCCAGTCTGTCCCTCTGGCGCATTTATCATAGACGGTAAAGCTGTTGTTATCTGCAGTTCCATGAAACTAGGAACTGGTCCTGCCTTGCTCCCGATCTATCTCCCCGTGCACAGCGCTGCTTCTGCTGCACAGAAGGTACTCAGCACTCTCTGCGGGATCACAGCGTGCCCTCTGGCCATGCACCTCTGTTTCCACATCTGAGAGATGAGCGCCACCTCTGTGGCAGGTCCGTCATCCAGGAGATGCTGTGAGGACTCGTGGGGACAGTCTCCCCCACTCCTTGTTCCCAAGTTAAATAAATAACACATTTGTCCACATAACCAAAAATGCAAAGACTGAGAACCGCCAGTCATTAGCCGCCGGGGCGGGGCGGGGAATCTCTTTTCATCTACCTATTTTCTTGAGGTCCATCCACCTCAGTTCCTTTATCTGATCCTCAAAGGATTGTATTTTTCAGCCCTGACATCCGAGGGCCTGAACTTACATTCTGAGACAGTTCCAAGCCCTCCTCCCACGGCCTATGTTATTTTAAGTCACGTTTTACAAATTCTCGACCCCGGAGGGGCTACTTGTGTGTATAAAGAAATGAGATGTCAAAACAGTTTACCTATGATGTTCACCGTACTATCCACTTCAGTTTTTATAGTTGAAGTCAGGACCGCATACTCAGGAGGAAGATCACTTACTCCGTTACTAAGCCCCAAAGGTGACTCAATTGGTTCTTGCTAGGAAGAAGAAAAGAAAAAAGAATTGAGAACACTTCCTTTTCCCTTCCTTTGCTTAGCTTAAATTCTACCCTGTCTGCTTTCTTTTAATGCCAAGGTCAGGTTCGTCTCCCAAGTGCGTGTTTCAAGTGCATGTTTTCAATCAGCTAGAGCTCAAAAAGCACTTTTTGCCTAGAATGTCTCCTCTAGTGTTCCCTTTTTCTTCCCCTTCTTCCTTGGAGGAGGTAACACCACTGCACCTGGCTTGCCTTCCTGAAATGCTTACCTCTGCACCCGATGACCCCTGGATAAGGAAGCTGCCTTACTATCTAAGTAAAGCTCCATGCTGGGGAGACCTCAACTCTTCCTTCTCTGAAGGAGGGTGTGCGTGTGTCAGCTCCTCACCTTCTCTCTAAGGGAGGAATCCTTTTATACTTTTGGAGGAAAAGCTCTGCCTCAACTACGAGCCCAAGGACAGGAACTCAGAGCACATGGTGGATGAATTTTTCTCATATAGGGTTTGCCCTGGACCCTGGCCACTTGAGCATCCTGCCCCGGGGGTGGGGTGGGGCGGCTGGTGACATGGGCCAGACTCCCAGCTGAAGACTCTCCGACTCCGTGGAGGCCAGTGGAGCAGCCCATACCCATGGTGCCTGCTAAAGCCTTCCAAGAGTCTACATATCGATACTAATGAATCTAGGAGAACCAACTCCTCTGCCTAAGCTTGGCTCTTGATTCTGCTTTTACTCAAGTGCACCAGAGCCCTCCAACCTCTGAAAGCACCTACATCTCTGGGAGAGCCAGTGCTGGGGTGCAGACTGACTTCCAGTGGTTTGATGAGAGCGCTTCTCTTCAAGAGAAGAGAAGCTATTGCTATCTACGACAGCAACAGAATCAGACCAAAAAAGCCGCACACAACTCCTGGGGAAACCACACTGGAGAGGGGGTATAAGGATGGAAAGAACAGAAGATGGGAGCAGAAGATCACATGAGATAGATATGACTGTGCTTTGAAAAATTTCGAGTGGCTGCTCCAAGGCATGCAGAGTGTTCTTATCAATGCATGTGCTGCTTGGACTCAGTCACGAATACCCTGTAAACCTTAGGGAAGCCACAGTCCCACCCACCAAATTCCCACCACGATATCCGTGACTTTGAAGATATTACCTCACTGTATAGCTCAGTTCTTGAAAAAAAAAAAAATCACAAATGGCAGGGTTGACCAGATGTATGAAACGCTGACCACCACCACCCCCCCCCCCCCCCCCCCCCCCCCCCCACCACCACCACCCCCCCACCCCCCCCACCCCCACCCGCACCCCAGGAAGGACCTGGGACAGCCCTGTTGGGTAGAATGTTTATCCTCTTTCCCTGTAGCATCTCTTTTACAAATTCCAAAGAGTTTATCCTTTCTGGGAAGAAACTCACTTGCTTATGACTTGAGGCATCACGTTCCCTTGAGAGCTAAACTCTGAACTGTGCACCTGCCTCCCCACCACAGCCCCCTCACTGCGGCTCGGAAAAGCCTGCAGTCTTGCTGCCACTCCACTCGTGGAAGCGAACTCTCAGCTCCCGGAGAGGGTGGCGGTGAGACAGCCTGGCTTTGGAGTCACATAAGCCTGGAGTTCAAGTCTTTCACTAGTTACAGAGCTTTAGCCTCTTCAGTGGCCTCTTAAGATGCTGTGGACAGCTGTAAACTGAGGACAATACTAGAACCCACAGCATCCCCACAGGGATGATGGGAAGATTAAATACAACAAATATGCACCTGTCATCTATAATTAAATAAACACTCGCTATTATCCAAGGTCACTGATAAAACTCCACTCTCCCAAATCCAAGCACCTGTCTGCAAGTCTCCTTCCCTCAGCCTCACACTCTGACATCCTACAGGAAGACCTGTAACTCTCCCTTCTTGACGACAAAATCTACCTGATTCTCTACCTCGCTGAGGGCCCCCTCCTCTCTGGCTTTCTCAATGGCCCCCTCTCCTCCAACAAGCTCCATGTGTCATTTTATTCCTCTTCCATCTCTTTGATTTCCCAAAAGGAACTAAGAACATTTTAAGGAATTATGGAAAGAACTGCTCATTTTCATGGGTCTCTTTTGTTGCCATTTTCCATGCTAGGTTTCTTATAAAAGTAATGAGGTAGTCAGACTTGCCTATATTTAAAAACCTAAGTTATTCTGATTTCTCAGTGTGGAGACGTCATAGTATTTCACATGATCTACGGTTTAATTAGCGGCAAGTGAGACTTTTATCACATCACACTTGAGAAAACTATGACTCAGAGACGAAATTAGTTTTCTAAGATCACACTCCTTTTAATCTGAGGAGATATGGGAGCTGAACCCAGTCTTTGGTCAGGGAACATGGTCCAATTCCAGTAGTTTCTGTCTTAATAAACCCTTGGATCCTGTACTAATTCCAATGGAGACTGAGAGAACTATTGCCAACACTGTTCTATTCCCCAGATCCCTGCCTCGAATCCCGCACAACTTATGTAACAGAAGAGAATAGGAAATGGCAACTCACTCCAGTATTCTTGCCTGGGAAGTCCTATGGACAGAAGAGCCTGGTGAGCTACAATCGCTGGGGTCCCAAAGAGGCCCGGGCGACTAAAGCACCACCGCCACCAATGGAGACTCAGACTGCTCTGAACACTGCCCCCTCCCATCCCCACATCCAAAATAACCAGCCAATCGAGTTCCAAGTCCTCCATGCAAACCTTCTCTTTGGTTCTGGAAGGACAAGACAGCAGATTGTCTAGTGAAAAGCATCCAGCACCGCTCTGAAAGGTTTCCATCCAGGGAGCAGAAAAATAGGGATCTTCACTACATTCAGCTGACATTTTTGAAATTATTAGAATAGGAAGATCTAAAACTAAACTATGTATTTTTTTTAAGGCAAGAGCCCAAATTAAGAAAATAGGTGAACGCTTCTCTATAGAACAAGTATATAGAGATCCTTCAGGTCACGAATGGCCTTTGCCCACAGCATCTCCTGGTCCTCTGTGATGCTCCTTCTTGCCCTGTACCACACCTGGCTGTACCATAGCTTGGCCTGCTGAGTCCTAAGGCAACCTGGCTCCTCTTTCTGTCCTAACATCTCTCCATGAGGCCTGAAAACTCAGGGCTGCCTCTTGGATCCACACCTGTCTTCATCCTCAGCATCCTCTTGCAGAGAAATGTCTCCTCTCCATTCTAACCACTATTTTCAGCTAAACTGTCTACCGCAGTCTCTCCTCCCTGACTGCTTTCCATCATCCTGAGAAAGACCTCCCTTAAACATCAAGTCCCCCATGCTCCAAGTCTTTCCCAAGGAGTTCAGCTGTGCCTTATGCCACAAAAGCATCCATGGAGGTTAGTCGGCCAAACAGTTTTGCAGACTGTGCTCTGAGCAGTCCCTTCAAGAGCCTCCAGGAGGAGAGGAAGGCACCAGGGTTGGCTGGGCGAGCCCTTCACTCGTTCCCTGCTTCCAGAGCAGTTCTGATTCCATCTGTTGTAAGTTCAGGTGGGTTGCTGGCATGGGTTTTCAGTTCATTGAGGTTTAAAAATTGAAGGTCCCTTGCAATCCATGAAGAGTTCACTCCAGTATGATCCCTAATAGGTAGTCGTTCAGTCTATCTGTGGACAGCAACAGGGAGCATATTGTTTGGTAAGCCAGCTCAAGTCACTGTTGGATCCAAGCGCTCATCAGAAAAATCTGCTGACTTCCCTGGCAGTCCAGTGGTTAAGACTTCACGCTTCCAAAGCAGGGAGCGCAGGTTCAATCCCTGGTAGGGGAACTAAGATCCAGCATACTGTGCAAAGTGGCCAAAAAAAAAAAAAAAAATCTGCTGAGCCAATATCTGCTCTTCTGTAACTCCCATCTAGAGGTCTGCACTCAAAACTAACAGAGACCAGGCCTGCTCTTTACCAAGTGACTGTGCAGGCTGTCCTTGATTATATTTTCTCTAGGAGCACCAATTCTTTGATTTGGAAGCAGTCTACAGTTTGCAAGTATTCATTTCGAATCCATCCTACCTACACACTTTCTTTTCCCCATGAGATCTCACTCAGGCTCCTGCTCTAATAGAGCTGGTTTCCTAACTTCTCATTTCCAACTCTTTTCAACCATGTGGACTGTAGCCCGCCAGGCTCCTCTGTCTGGGAATTCTCCAGGCAACAACACTGGAGTGGGTTGCCATTCCCTTCTCCAGGGGATCCTCCCCACCCAGGTCTTCTGCATTGCAGGCAGATTCTTTACCACCTGAGCCACCAGGGAAGCCCTGCCCAATGAAGACCAAACAGCAACTCTGACCTCCAGACCTTCAAGGGGGATGCTGCTGCTGGTGGTGGATGTCCACCAATTTACTGGCGTGTCCCCTAAGGCCTGGCTCGGAGCCCACAGCTTCCAAGAGGCCAAGAGGCACTGAGGAAGGTGATGGGGCACAGGTTCTGGAGTTGGCCTCGCCTGGAATCAAATCCCAACTCCATAAAGCAGTGCAACTCTGGGAAAATCACTCAACATCCCTGTGCTTCCACTGCTGCTGATGCAAAAGGGAGACAACCTGCCCATCATGAGAAGGACGAAACAGGTAATAGTTGAAGCTGAGAGCATGGTAGGAGCTCCAGAATGTCAGCTACACCCCTGTTTTATCCACTTCTAATGGCACCCCACTCCAATACTCCTGCCTGGAAGATCCCATGGATGGAGGAGCCTGGTGGGCTGCAGTCCATGGGATCGCAAAGAGTCGGACACGACTGGGCGACTTCACTTTCATGCATTGGAGAAGGCAACCCACTCCAGTTTTCTTGCCTGGAGAATCCCAGGGACGGGGGAGCCTGGTGGGCTGCCATCTATAGGGTTGCACAGAGTCGGACATGACTGAAGTGACTTAGCAGCAGCATACTTACTGATTGTAGCCTTGGGACATTTTCTGAAACACAGATGTGCTCTGATGACGTGCCATCTAGTACTGCTCTCTACTGTGCTTCTTATGTGAATATTTCCTTAGACAGCCAGTTACCTCCACGCAGGCAGGGCTTAGTTCAAGTAAAATGGCTCACTGAGTACACAGCATATACTCCAACATCCCAGGATATGGAGGCAGCATTTCTGCACATATTACGTGGTCAATGGGCCTTGGGTCTCCCAGTTTCCGGGAAGCTATCTCCAGAGGAAACAAAGAGCATGGAGATAACAGACTGCCTGAATGGCCCAAGAAATATTCTAAGAGTGGGCCAGCATGCTCTGAATGTTCTTTCCTAGTTAAAAACTTCAACTCAATCAACTCTACTACAACGAAAAAAATAATTTAAAGAAGAATAGTATTTATTCAGGTATCTTTAAAAAAGACTTCAACTTTAATTGAAAGAAGACTGGGAAGAGCTTGTTTTTAACAGCAAATTTTCATACCTAGTTACTACATGCTTGTGCTTAGTTGCCCAGCCATGTCTGACTCTTTGCGACCCCATGGACCGTGCCTGGCTCCTTTGTCCATGAGACTTCCCAGGCAAGAATACTAGAGTGGGTTGCCATTTCCTTCTCCAAGGGATCCTCCGGACCCAGGGATCTAACCCATGTCTCCTGCTTTAGCCGGCAGATACTAAGCCACCAGGGAAGCACACGTATAAGACAAATTTTCTCTGTAGAAGAAACCTACCTAGTCTATTCAGTTGCATATACGCACAGGATATATGAACTCAGATCTTAGCTGTTTTGACAAACAATAAAAAGTAATGTATGAACATCTCAGTAAAATCCTTTACACAATTCCAGACAATCTGGGGAATGAACTTGGAACCACTCCACAGAAACATTCAATGAACACTATGCAGCCATGAGCCACAGCACTTGGGAAAGTCTACCAGCCTCCTCCAGGTTCCCAGTCTTTGTTGTAGGTTAGATGGAAGGGGATTTCTATTCAAAAGTTAAGTTGTGTTTACTTCCAATGAATCACCTATCTTCTGCTGAAGGAACAATGACTCTCTGAGGGACACAATTCAGGTACTAGGCAAGCCTATATCACAGCAGGATTTCTCACTGCACCCTCTCCTGGGATGGAATTAACCCACATGGCTGCACCTACGAGGAAAGCTCTCACTTGCTCCCCTGCGTCAATGTGGGGCCTGGCCACATGGAAGACACTGTCATTGTGACGCGACTGCAGATGACCTTTACTGCTGAGAACACCACGTGTCATCAATTCTCACACTGATGGACTTGTGAGGGGCACATTCCTCACATTTCCCTGCCCCTGAAGTAAGATGTGCCTTCTGATCAATTATGTGTGTCAGGATTTCACTGCAAGCAGTTTTCCTTGCTTACAGATAAAAAAAATAATAGTACATCTTACAATCACTGGTACCTAATAGTCATTGCTTCTGGTGGATATGTCTGAGCAAAGTCAGCTGAAAAGTAAACATCTGTTACTCCATTTTTATTTCTCCATTAACTGAGATTATGAAATTCAATCTGCATTCTAACCCTCCATTCCCTCCCCATATATTTATTTATGCATATACTTGGTCAACAAATACTCATCTATCTATGCAGTGATCAAATATGTATTAATTATCTGTTTTATACCAGTGACTAAGCTAGATGCTGTGAAAATATTAATAGCAGTAAATATGATAGAGTTGTACTTAAGGCTACAGAGGATTCTTCAAAATCACATATTTGTGGAAGTTACACTTTTCTGACTAAACAAGAATAATCAGAATGTAGGCTCTAAAAAGAAATCCAAACGGTGGGAAATCTGATACAACAAACAAGATTTTTTCAATTGCAAGAAAAAAATAAAATAAATAAAATAAAAAGAAAAAAACAATTTTTTTGAAAGTAATCTAGTGGAAACCCATAGGTTAAAAAGACTTGAGACATATACAAAAATCACAACATGTAGACTTTATCTGATTTTGATTCAAGTGATCAGACTGTATAAAAACTATGAAACTTATGAGACAAATTAGAAATTTTTAGCACTGACTGGATGGATATTTGGTGATATTGAAGAACTACTAATTTTTTCAGATGTAATAATAATTCTGGATTATTTTTAAACAGCATTTATCTTTTAAAGATATTTATTGAAGTAGTTGTGTAAGAAATGATGTTTGGAATCTGCTTTAAAATATTGGGCTGAACCATATGAAATTATTTTTGCAAGTCAAAAATGGTTGAGTATCTGCAGTTTCATGCATATAGGGAAGTGGACAGAGGTACTAATGTAATAAAATGGCCATGAGCTGATTGATGTTGAAAGTGGGGTGACGGTCTATGAAGTACACTTGACTCACTTGCTTCCTTCCTGTGTGTATAAAATTTTTCCATAATAAAAAGTTAAAATAAGGCCTATAGCGTGCTATATTTAAAGTAAGTCACCAACTAAAAATACTGAAAGTGGAAACTAGAGGTCTCACTGCTGAAATACTCTAGCTAAAATATTTCTTTTCCATTGAAGAAGTAAATGTGTCTGAAATTTTAACAATTTACGTGTTTTCCCCTCTAACTACCTTCACAAGTCAAACTGAAGTATATTTTTTGTGTGTGTTTTTCCGACTATTGTTTGCTTTTAGACATTGTGCTATCTGGATAATTTGGATTTTCCTTCAACAGTTATTCTGGAGTAGAAATCAGAGTACTTGGCATCACTTTTAAGTTCAGTTCTAAGTTACCATGTGAACTTGGCCATATGTCCTGCTGCCCTTGGGCCCGTGTCACTCAACCCTTTCACGCCACAGTCTCCTCATCTGCAAACAGGGTGCGCTAAAGCAGACCACTGTCTCTCTGGTGGTCTACGGGCCTGGACTGTAGAGTCTGCTCTTTGCTTAGCAACCGAAGCTCATCTTCAGTTTCTCATGGGATATTTGGTGATTCTCTGGCTTTTGAACAAGGGACCCGCCAATCAACACACAAAGACCCTCACAGGGTAGGGGATTTCAGACTACACAGCAGACGGAATAGCTCACACGCACAAACGCATCCCTATGGAAGACCTTTGGGAGTTATGAAAGCTACTTCTATATTGAGATCCACACAAATAGAGGGCCACAAACAGACCACAAACTAATAGCCTATCAAGGGAAATATATATATACACACACACATAAATATGTATATATATACACATAAATATATACACACACACACATAAATATATATACACACACACATATATACACACACATAAATATATATACATACACACATACATAAATATATATACATACACACACACATAAATATATATATACACACATATATGTGTGTGTGTGTGTGCGTGTGTGTTCAGTCACTCAGTCACGTCCAATTCTTTTGCAGCCCCATGGACCGTAGCCTGCCAGGCTTGAGGGGCCTGGTGGGCTACTGTTCATGGGGTCACAAAGAGTTGGACACGACCGAGTGACTAAGCACACACATATATAATGCACATACATATATAAATGTATTAAATGTATTTAATATAAGTTCATAATACCTAATATACTTTAAAATATATTTAATGGCCTGAAAACATACTTGATATTATCAGATAGTAGCGGGTTGCTGGAGATTAGCTGGAGCTACGTGACCAGCTGGCAAGATGTTGCAGGGGCCAGATGGAGGCCTGAGACTGCCAGGCTCAGCGTGGATTTGTGAGTTCATTCATAAATCGTTCAGGGAAATTGGATGAAGCAGGGGAGGTGTGAGTACCTGGGCCCACAAGCGGGCACATGCCAAAGAGGAGACATGGAAAGCACAGAAATCACAACGGCAAAGGAAGCAAGATTAAGTAGTGCGCAGAGACCACATCGCTTGTCTTCATGAGACAGACTGTGAATCACTAGTATGATCACAACTTTGCCTCCTCTCTGCACGAAGATTACCTTGATGTGCTTCACTCTGTCCTCTTTTTCTGTCTTTGGTTTCTTTCCTGTGGCAACAAAAACAGTTCGGGATTAACCCATGAAGAACTGAGAGACATTTCCCCTACATTAAATTCTTTCTGAAACTCTCACTGCATTTATTGCTGCAATCTGTAGATGGTCAAGATCCCAAATGTTTCTTTTCCTTTCCTTGGGGGCCCTGAGAGTCATTTTACCCAGCCAAGTAAGGGCAGAATTAACATCCACAATGGGAACAAGGGCTGTATCCTTGCTGTGGCTACGATTGTGGAAATCAAGAAATCACAAAGGCGCTATTTAGGTGACGGTTGTTTTAGCCGGTAAATATGTTTATCTACCTTTCTTAGAAGGTCGCTCAGACATGGGCAGCATCCGGTAGACTCTGAAGGCATTATTCCCTTTCTTTATGCTTTTGTCCTTGACTTCCTCAATGTCAGGCAAGGAGTTCATGGCACATCGGAAATTTGCCTTCCACGTTTTTGGGTCAGGTTTATCTATTCCTGGTTGATGCTTTCCTAAAAAAAAAATAGTTGAAAGAATGAAGGTTAAGAAAAAAAAAAAAGAGAGAGAGGGAGAATTATTTCCGGAGTAAAAATTTCTGGAAACAGGATTGCTGGCAGGTCGTAGAGCCAATGCTTTTCATTCCAGGCCACACCTACACTGAACAAACGTCCTGGTTTGTTCCGAGCTGAGAAGGTTCTTGGGATGTGGGAATTTTTGTTTTAAAACCCAACAGTTTCAGGGCAAACTGGGACAAACTGGTCACCCTGGGTCTACAAAACAACTTCAGAGAAAATAAAGGTAGAAATCAATGTGGAGAATCAAGGTAAGGAAAAGAAAAAGCTAGAAGGTCAGGAGGGTTTCCTTGGTGGCTCAGCTGGTAAAGAATCTGCCTGCAACGTGGGAGACCTGGGTTCAATCCCTGGTTGGGAAGATCCCCTGGAGAAGAGAACGGCTACCCACTCCAGTATTCTTGCCTGGAGAATTCCATAGACTATATAGTCCATGGGGTCGCGAAGAGTCGGACATGACTGAGTTACTTTCACTTCACTTCACTTCAGGAGGCCAGGAGACCAACAAGCATAAGTCACTGGAAGGTCTCTTTTTCAACTGACTCTCAAACAAACAGCTCCCTAGTTAAATGAAATTATAAATAAATAGCTACATAAATAAATAGCAAATAAATAATAAGAAATAAATAGCTAAATAAATAGTAAGTATATAATCAAAAATAAACAGCTAAATAAATAGTAAGAAATACATAGCTAAATAAATAGTAAGAGAAACAGCTCTCTAGTTATACTATAAATAAATATAATCTCGACTACCTTTGGGGGAAATAATTCGACCAAGGTTTACAGCTCCAGAACAAATCAGTTCTACATCCCCCTGGCACACACCTGGGGAACTTCATCAGAAAACCACATTTATATGGCTGAGTTCCTTCACTGTTCACCTGAAACTGCCACAATATTGTTAATCGGATATATCCCAATATACAGTATTTTTGGTGTTAAAAAAAAAAAGAAAGAAAACCACATGTCCAGGAAATTTAAAGACTCAGTTTCTATGGAATGGGTGGAGCATCACTTCTGAGTGATGAAGTCTATACCTCATATGTCCTGATGTGTCTGGAGACAAGTCACAGGTTTATCAGCACTATCTTCATGAAACCATAAGCCAAGGCATTTCATACATGCAGTAAAAATAAAAAGAAACAATAGCTAACAGTCTATCATATAAGTGAAATTTGCCAAGAGAGTAGAACTTAAATATTCTCAACCAAAAAACAAAGTACACTTTAAATATCCTGCAATTTAATTTGTCAGTTATACCTTGATTTTTTAAAAAGCATGAAACCAACAACAAAAAAAGCAACAGTGCCAGCCTCTGGAGATGATGTGGGATTCATACCTGTATGGATGGCCCAGTTTCTAAAGAGGGGTGCATCCTTTTCCACGTCCCACCCATGTCTAGCAGCATGCATCCAGGGGATCTGAAAAATCTTCTTTTCCTAAAAAAAAAAAAAAAAAGTAAATATGAACTGCAGCCAAGGGTTTCAGGCCATCATTGCAGAGGGTTCTAGCAAGTTTTAGCTAGTAAGACTCCCCATTAAGTAAAGTCACTGGGTTTGCTGAATGTCTATGGTAAACCAAAGTCATTTCCTCACTATGACCCAAACCTTGACAGTCTACCAGGTGAGACAAGAGGCAGGTGGAGTCTGGTAGGCTAGAGATAAATTTCAAGGTCAAAAGCGATGATGTGGGAAATGCCAGTGTGTTTCACTATCTGTGCCTCCTGTTTTACAGGACCACAGGTACATGGATGGCCACTGACTGAAATGTCTATGGCTTATGATTTATTTCTGTCACTTGGTAAAGAGGAACTCCAGCTGTCTCAGGTAAATCAAACATTAGGCAACTCTAGCATGGAAACAGAGAAGGCAATGGCACCCCACTCCAGTACTCTTGCCTGGAAAATCCCATGGATGGAGGAGCCTGGAAGGCTGCAGTCCATGGGGTCGCTGAGGGTCAGACATGACTGAGCGACTTCACTTTCACTTTCATGCATTGGAGAAGGGAATGGCAACCCACTGCAGTGTTCTTGCCTGGAGAATCCCAGGGACGGGGGAGCCTCGGGGCTGCCGTCTATGGGGCTGCACAGAGTTGGACACGACTGAAGCGACTTAGCAGCAGCAGCAGCAGCATGGAAACACATACACTAACACAGGTAAATAAACGGCCGGTGGGAACTGAGGTGTGACGCAGGGAGCTCAACCTGGGGCTCTGGGACAATCTAGAGAGGGGAGGCGTGAGGGAGGCTCAAGAGGGAGGAGACATATGTATATACTATGGCTGATCCATGCTGATGCACGGTAGAAACCAACACAATATTGTAATTATCCTTCAATTAAAAATAAAGACATTTTTTAAAATTAGGCAACTCTCCAAAGCAATACTCATTCCACTGCTAAAGGGAAGTCGGGGTGTCTGAGGCCACTGTCAGAGACTGAATCTCTCAATCTGCTCCTGTAGCCAACAGAAATGAGAGATTTTGTTTTACGAACTTCCCTGGTGGTCCAGGGGTTCAGTTCAGTCGCTCAGTCATGTCCGACTTCTCTGCGACCCCATGGACTGCAGCACGCCAGGCCTTCCTGTCCGTCACCAACTTTCGGAGTTTACTCAAACTGAGGCCCAAGGGTTGGGGGGAGGGGGGTGGCAGGCGCGGCACAGGTTTGATCCCTGGCTGGGGAAATAAAGATCCCGCATGCCAGATGGCGTGGCCAAAAATACATACATAAAATAAAACAAAATAGAGAAGTAAAAAAAAAAAAAAACACCTAAAAAGATTTTGTTCTAATCCCTATGTGTCTACTACCCTGCCTGAGGAGAAAGCAACAAATATAAACAAAGATGTACCAATTATGTGAGGATGATACTCCTTTTCTGAAGAAAAGTCCCTCAAGAACAGTTCTTGTCATAGAAGACCTTGTCCATCTCTCTTACATCCCAACTCAAAACTGCTTAAATCAACCCTGGCAAACACATGACTAGAAACAAGTGCTTTGGAAACAAAATAGTAAAACTACTTGTGTGAAACCCAGTTTACTTTGCATGTTCACACGGTCTCAGTTTGGGTTCTTACAACACCCGAAGGAGCTGGGTATATGTCACCATTTCCGCCTTACAGTTAAGGAAACTGAGGAACGTATTTAAATTATCCATTCAAGGAACTCACGGTACTATTAGTAAATATCCAAATTCAGAACCTAGGTCATGTGATCCCGTATTCACTCACCGACTCACACTGCCCGTTGTCTCCCAGGGTTTAGATTTAGATTTCCTGACCTACAACAGATCCGCTGACTTGGATTCCATGGAGATTAAAGACCAAGAAAACTGTATTTTTTTAAAAGCTCTCAAGGTAGGTCTGATCATTTCTAGGGATGGGGGAAAAAAATCTCTGCACAATACACTGGAGCAGGAAAGTAAATGTCAGGAGGGATTTTCCACCACTTTGGTTTCACACAATGAAAGATACAAATGGGCCCCACCGACCCAAAAGGGACTTGATGCCTCCCACAGAACCAATCACAAAGCCTGAACTAAAAATATGTCAGAACATTTGAGGGTTCCCCAGAACTGTTAAAGGGGAAAATTCCATGTATATAAAACATAGTCAATAAAGAAGAACTGAAAGTGAGAGGTTTTTCACAAAACACTCCGTGTTCACGCTGTATCATCCACTGAGAGAGGGCAGGGTTTCAGGTTGGCCAGTTTCAAAAGGGCAGTGATCTGAAGAGGGTTGAGCGAAACTTTATTTTTTACAGTAGATGAGTATCAGAGCACAAAATCACTCAGTGCAGTTTTTAACATTCCCAGGAAAAAAAACAAAACATAAATTTATCTCTGAAAGAATTTTTCCTGAAGTGCACAACCAGAATCTAAAGGTTTATGCTTAAAGATACAGACCCTTAAAGAATCAGACTCTTGCACTTTTTTCTAGATCAAAGGTGATCTGGGGTGACAGAATCTGAAATCAATCTCCTGAGACACAAAATTGACTCTGATAAGTAGATCTTTTCAAGCGTGTGTGTGTGCGCACAAGCACACACAACTTAGTGATTCAACAACAACAGCAGCAACAAGCACACACACACCCCCAAACCCAGTCTCCCAGAAATCATGCCCAAATCATGAAACCATGAAAGTAATGATTGAACCTGGCAATCACCCACCATGAATCCCCTTGAAATGGGCAAGGGACCTAAACAGACATTCTCCCAGGGTGGCTGTACACACTGTGTATGGAAGGACTGACCACAGCAGCAGACGTAGAGACCGCTGCCCACCTGTAGGCAGGAGAGATGAGCCGGCTCGAGTGGAGAACATGAGATAATTTTCAGCAACGCAGAACAAACAAACCTTGACCCCCAAGCGGAATCCAGCCTTCTCATCTCCCACGGCTGCTTCACTCCCCCAATATTTATAAGATGTTCTAATGTCGCTTGCTATTTTTGTTTGGACTTCTCACTGTGTTCTGAGATGGCCTGATATTTACACAAGTACAAGCCTGCTTTCAAAGTGCAGAGCAGGAAAAGGTCGGAATTACCCGATGACCTCCAGGGCTCAAGGAGGGGCCCTTGGCGCCTGGGTCCAGGCCGACCACCACGGAGAAATAGGAACCTCAATAATCAGGGTGGGAATCAATGGAAGTGATAAGAACAGTGAACCTGGATGCCGCCACCTTCCTTCCTCAAGAAACAGCCCCGGGAAACCACAAAATCAAGCATGAGGACAAACCCAGAACAGACCTGGTCTCTTCAACAAGCCAATGGAGAGACGGCAAAAAGGGAGCGGGCGCTGCCCATACCCAGGAACCAAACACAACCTGGGGGTCTGCTGTGGCTTCTGATGGAACAAATAAATCCTAGAAAGATATCTGGGGAATAGTCAGGTATTCTGAATAGGAACGGGGCAGTAATGGCACTTTAAATGATGATTAATTATGATTAATTTATGATTATCCAACTGGTAATGGTATTGCGAATCCATAAGAAAATGTTCTTGGGTCTTACAAATATACCCAGTCAGGGAGTTGCTTTAATCACCTCCCAACACACAGATTTTTTTAAACTCTTAATAGCTGTTCAATCTAGATGTGAGTTTTAAATCTAGAAGGGAATTTGCTACACTATTCTTTCTAGTTGTTAGATCATTCAAGCATACTAAATACTCATAATAAAAAGCAACTGGCCCAAGCCACAGCCACTTTCAGAAGCTAGGTATAACGCTGCTGCGCAAACCTCCTTATTGCTCCTCCAGAGGAATCCAGAGCACCTGTTCCATCAGCCCCCACCCCTCACGTATTGGAAGCAGGAGAGGCAAACAAATTCAAGGCGTTAGTTAGCCACCTATCTATCTTCCCTGGTGGCTCAGTGGCAAAGAATCTGCCTGTTAAGCAGGAGACACAGGTTCGATCCTTGGGTCAGGAAGATCCCTGGGAGAAGGAAATGGCAACCCACTCCAGTATTCTTGCCTGGGAAATCCCATGGACAGAGGAGACTGGTGAGCTCCAGTCCATGGGGTTGCAAAGAGTCGGATACAACTGAGCAACAGACTTTCATTCACTTCCCCACCCCTTCATGTCCTGGAAGCAGGAGACAGAAACAAATTTAAGGCACTAATTGGCCACCTATTTGTCTCTCACTAGGAATGCACTGGGTATGATGGAGTCTCCGTTTGAGAGCGATGTGACCATTGCTAACCCAGTGTTCTTGAGTCTTAAATTATCTTACAAAAACAGAGTCACCGATGTCCCTCCCCTTCAAGTAGCCACCCTTCATCCATTCATTCTCAGCACAATGTTACCTGGAGCCTCCAGGGTGTCAGGCCTGGCGCCCAGCTTTCAGCGACGGTCAAGACAGCCCTGGTACATGGCCAGCCTGGAGTGCCTCCCCGTGAGCACTGGGAACGACAAAGCCCCGAGGGTGGCACAGCTTTTCTAAGATTCACAACAGCCTTCAGCAGAAGAGAACTGGGGATGACCTGAAACCACTCAGAATACAAGTAGGGATTCTTGGGCTTATGAATGGGCAGGGAATAACAGTGGGGTCTGAGTGAAATATTTATGCAGACAGCCGAAAGACAGCAAGCCTAAGTTAGCAGAAACCTATAAACAGATGCCCTGGGGAGGTGTGGGTACAGACAGGAAATGCCCCGAGGCCACCCAACATCTACAGTGACTACAGCCACAGGGCGTTTCCGTCGGCGTTGGGCCCTCAGGCAGCCCAGGAGCTGCGGGCATAGCATCGTCCTGGGCAGTGCCATCTGCTGCAGCCACTGCCCCCTCTCTGTCCTTCAGCCTGGCCCACGCCCAGCCCAGCAGAGGACAAGGGGATGGAGGGAAGGCACTCAGGAGCCGAGAGCCAGGTGAGTAAGGCTCCACACGAAGGATTGCCTGAGGGGCACTAAGTGTTCAGTGGCACCAAGAAGAATCCATTCACTTTCTGGTCCTCTGTAGAGCCTAGTGGACTGCAAGGAGATCAAACCGGTCAATCCTGAAGGAAATCAACCCTGCAAATTCATTGGAAGGACTGATGCTAATCCTTTGGCCACCTGATGCGAAGAGCCGACGCATTGGAAAAGACCCTGATGCTGGGAAAGACTGAAGGCAGGAGGAGAAGGGGACAACCGAGGATGAGATGGTTGGATGGCTTCACCGACTCAATGGACCTGAATTTGAACAAACTCCGGGAGATAGTGGAGGACAGAGGAGCCTGGTGTGCTGAGGTCCATGGGTTCGAAAAGAGTCGGACACAACTTAGCGACTGAACAACAAAATCCAAAACACAAGGACACGGGTTTGAGGAAAAGGTATCTCGGTGGACAGCCCCAGTGAAGAAGTAGCTCTGAGAGGGGGTGAAAGCTTCCTTGGGCTGTTGTAACAAACTGCCACCCACTGAATGGCTTAGCACCACAGAAACGAATCCTATTATTTTTCTGCGGAGGCCAGAAATCCAGAATCAAGACATCAGCAAAGGCTCCAAGGAGAATCCTCCCTTGCCTCTTCCAGCTTCCAGTGGGTCCAGGTGCTCTTGGCTTACGGCTGCAGACTTTAGTCCCCGCCTTCTTCTCCACTTGGCCCTTCCCTCTGTGGGTGTGTCCCCTCATTTGTGTCTTTTTTTTTAAAAAGATTTTTTTGTTTTTATTTTTATGCAGACCATTATTTTAAAGTCTTCACTGAATCTGTTACAATATTGCTTCTGTTCTATGTTTTGGTTTCTTGGCTGAAAGGCATGTGAGCTCTTGGCTCCTTGACCAGGGATTGAACCTACAGCCCCTGCACTGGAAGGTGAATTATCTTAACCCCTTGACTGCCAGGGAAGTCCCTCTTCTGTGTCTTATAAGTACCCTTGTCGCTGGATCAGCCCACCAGGTAATCCAGGATGATCTCATCGACATCCTTACGTTAGTTACATCTGCCAAGATCCTTTCTCCAAATAAGGTCACAACCACGGGTTCTGGGGGTCAGGATGTGGACATATCTTTGAGGGGGGCTACTGTTCAACCTACTAGACAACAACACACTGCAGTGTATTAACAGCCCACTTGCAGGAGACGTGGTGACGTTTGAAGCACACCACTGGGTCAAGCTAGCCCAGACGGGTGGGTGGGTTTTGAAAAGGAAAAAGCAAAGGCAAACAACCGACTTCTCTTCAGAAATCGGGAACATCTGCTTTAACTTCACATCCTAAATCAATACAGGCAATATTACCAGTTCTTCAGAATACACTCCTCCTAAACCTATGAGCCTTGATTTCCTTGTCTGTAAAATGACAAAAAGATCTACCTGATGACTTGTCAAAACTCAACATTCAGAAAACTAAGATTATGGCATCTGGTCCCATCACTTCATGGCAAATGGATGGGGAAACAGTGGAAACAACGACTTTATTTTTGGGGGTTCCAAAATCACTGATGATGGTGACTGCAGCCATGAAATTAAAAGATGCTTGCTCTTGGGAAGAAAAGTTATGACCAACCTAGACAGCTTATTAAAAAGCAGAGACATTACTTTGCCAACAAAGGTCTGTCTAGTCAAAGCTATGGTTTTTCCAGTAGTCATGTATGGATGTGAGAGTTGGACTATAAAGAAAACTGAGCGCCGAAGAACTTTTGAACTGTGGTGCAGGAGAAGACACTTGAGAGTCCCTTGGACTGCAAGGAGATCCAACCAGTCCATCCTAAAGGAGATCAGTCCTGGGTATTCATTGGAAGGACTGATGCTGAAGCTGAAACTCCAATACTTTGGCCACCTGATGCAAAGAACTGACTCATCTGAAAAGACAGTGATGCTGGGAAAGATTGAAGGCGAGAGGAGAAGGGGATGACAGAGGATGAGATGGTTGGATGGCATCATCGACTAGATGAACGTGAGTTTGAGTGAACTCCGGGAGTTGGTGATGGACAGGGAGGCCTGGCGTGCTACAGTCCATGGGGTCGCAAAGAGTCGGACACGACTGAGCGACTGAACTGAACTGATGACTTATTTCCTTGGAAGAGGCTAATTACAAAGCCTCTCTGGGATACAAACCTAAAATATTACATACAGACACAGCAAGGCTGGAAAAATATACTGTTTGCCCTAAGACCTTAGAATATAGGACAGGTCATTTGAAATGAGCATATGCTTTACTTAAAATATTTCTGTTTACTTCTATGCCATCTTGTTTCAGAAGGGACTCATTTAAATAGATAACATTCAAATATAATACACCACTACATTTAAAATAAATGAAAAAATAGGTAAATGAGGAAGAAGAAAAAAAGAGATAAGATTGAGAGATATCTGAGAAGATAAAAATGAAGTAAGGAACAATATTCATACAAAAATCAGGCTGAACAATATCGTGTATACTTGTTAGGAGCAGTCACAATCTGGCTGTCAGCTCTTGGCACGTGATGCAAAGGTAAAGCCTGACCTGCTAAATTATTCATCGTGTCCTTAAGATTAAAAACACACGGGGAGGCAGAAGAGGAAAAAGACACTTGCTCAGAAGAACTGTAATACTCCTAGTAGTGAGAGAGAAATCTCTCTTGGGCTGTCTTAAGAAAGTATGATGCAGTCATTGCTTTTCTAGATTATAACTGAGTATTTCCAGGCGTTCTTTATTTTTACATCCAATGGCTTCCTGATTCATCCCCTAAGAGTCAGGATCAACTAAACTGAGAGTTTTGAGGTTGATGAAAGTAAGAAAGTATTTATGTACATATGTGGGAGGGGGTTGTAAAGGACAGAATACTGCTTTTTTCGGACAGGTAGGCACACAAACAAGAGTTTGATAATAAAAGTAAAATCTTTTTTTTTAAGACAAAAACAAAAGTTTTCTTTATGTAGAGAATACTGAAAAGAAAATCAATATGCTCCTTTCCCAATAGAAAGCCCTAGAGTTTCCATGTCCTCCAACCCTAGAAAACCACGAGAAGCAAGAAAGAATATTCAGAGATGGAGAAGGGTAAGAAGCACTGAGTAGAAATACAGCCAGACGCTTCCCACAACAGTCATCCATGAGACCAGAGCCTTAACTCGGGGTCAAGGCTACAGTCTGAAGTGATGATAAATCTTCTTTTTATGATTCTTTGATATTTTCATAATCACTTTTGCTCGGTTAGTTTCTGTAATAAATAAGCATACTATTTGGAACACAAAGAACAATTTTACTTGCAGCACTCCACACACAGCTGCTTTTAGTAGGAATCTCTCTCTCACAGACACACACACACACACACTCACATACACACATACACACACACACATGCACACACTTACCTTGCTAAGCCACTTCAGCCCTGGTATCATATTTGAGTTAATCTGTTCTTCCAGCCACGGGCGCATACGCATCCTTTCCACCGGCATGGTGTCTTTCTGCAGAAAAGCAAATACAACATCAGGCATTTTTGCTGCTCACTGTCACGTCCGCAGGTGAAGTCTGACACCATGCCTGACTGACTGTACACTCTTCTTTCTCAAAATCTCACAGCTTATGTGTACCCAGAGGCCGGGGGGCTATGAGAGCATATTAGGGGCTTTGCCCTGGAGCATCCTGCCCCACTCATTCCCGAGAGGCTGTCTCCGTGGGATGATGGTGAGTGAGGGCCACTCCTGCTCTCAGCTAAGAGGGTCCCATGATGCAGAAACGCAGCCAGTCAGAGGACTCGGATGCCTAACGCTGGGTTTTGCGCATGCGTGCTCAGTTGCGGCCAACTTTTTTGGGACCCTATGGACTGTACCCCGCCAGGATCCTCTGTCCATGGGATTATCCAGGTAAGAATACTGCAGTGGGTTGCCATTCCCTTCTCCAGGGGATCTTCCTAACCAGGGATCCAACTTGCATCTCCTGTGTTTCTGGCATCGGCAGGCAGATTCTCTACCACTGTACCACCTGGGAAACCCTAAGGCTGGGTCTTACCCCCTCCCAACCCGTGTTTGTTTACGGCAGATACCTTCAGTGTATCAGGTACCCAGAGGACCAGTGTTTTACAAGTACCCTTTGACATCATCTTCTAAAGAGCCAAGGGTGGACACAGTAGCCATTCCTTTGCGATATCTGAGTTACTGACAAGCTTCGAAATCCCAACACAGGCACGTTTGGGCAAGCTCTTAAGATATCAGTTCATTTGGTTTCAAGTTCTTTCATCAATTAGCCATCCCCTCCTGATGTAGTCTGTCTCCCCACAGAACACACCAGCCTCCTCCTCCGGCTTCAGCGCCACTTTTATGTGAAAGCATCTCTTATTCAGAGTGCTCCCTCAAGGGTCTTTCTCCACTGCCATGAGTCCCCTCTGACCTGGGGTCACCTTTCCTCCACCGGCCCACAAAACACCTCTCCCTCCTCCTTCCAGATGCATTTCTACACAGTCTATCCCCTGCCCACCTAAATATACCCAGAGCGGGATCACTCACTCATCTTCAGCCTATTTACACACAAGTTTGCATTCGACGCAAAAGCAGAGACAATGGCAACCAAGTCTCCAATTCCGCAGGACTTCATGGACAGTGGGACACGACGCTGTTTTCAACTCTTGGCTGCCTCATCTATCCTTGGCTCATTTTCTCCTCCAGAAATGAGCTCTGGATATTCTGTTCCGATGACTTCGGGCTGGGATGATCACAGTCTCAGTAACACTCTCTTCCAGCTCACAGAGAACTTCCTGTCTCCTCTGTGCCCAGCCCGCAGCTTGCACCAGAGGGCAAACATCACTATGAGCCACGTGGAGCTGCACTCTCTGCCCGTAGAGCCTATTTTGACTCTAGAATTAAGCCTAGCCCTTGCCTTTCCCTTGAACCTTTTCCCTACTTCTGACCCACTCGCCGTCACAGACACCGCCTCCTCCTTGCTCCTCTTCCCCGGCCTCGCCAATCCCGAGCCATTCTCCAAGACCTAGTCTCTGCTCTCCTCCCCACAGGGCCTCTCAGACATGCCAGCTGCAGGAATCCCTCCTCCTCCACGTCCCACAATGCCCACGATCTTGTACTGCTCATCGGAAAATCAAACACTGCTATAGGGCAGCTATTCTAAGGTAGTGTTTATTCTTACTAACTCTTACCTTTTTAAACGGAAACTTCTCAGCTGTGCCCACCCTCTCCTCTTTCCAAAGAGTAAATCCACTGAGAGCAGGAACTCCAGCTCTCACAGGTCTTTGGATAATCCTACAAAACCTAAATGCAGCCGTCCCTCCCAAGAGAGGTGCAACACAAGGACCAGTTCTGAAGGTCAGTTAAGATGGAGTCACCACAGCTGGCTGGCCCTGTCCACTCATCTGGTGACTTCAGGAGTGAGAGGAACCGCAGGGACACCACGAAAGGACATGGAACAGCCACAGGGAGCCCCACGTGGCTGCTCTGAGTGGGCTTCAAGCTGTTTCAATCGCTCACTCCTTCATCCATGGATTCACAGGTCATGTATCAAGAGTGATGCTCCAGGAACAGGAAGGAAGGAGATGGTCCCTGCCATCTAGGGACCCCCGGTCTAGCAGGAGACAGGGGACAAGACAATTCCTACAGCCCAGGGCACCTCTGGTGTACAGAATGATAAGGTTAGAGTTCTGGAAGCATAGGGGAAAGCTGTCCACATTAGATCCACTGGGTGACCAAGCACGGTGAGGGCTATGCCCAGCTGACCCTGCAGATCCTCCTTCTCGAGACACAGAGAGGGGGCAGGTAGGTCTGGGCAGTAGAGAGGGGCGAGGAGGCGTGGATACGAGGTGACAAGCTCTTCTGAGGGGACAAGATGATAAGCAGAACCCCTGTGGCCCAGGAACCTCTGCAGCCCTACCTTAGCTCAGCAACACGGAAACACGCCCCTGCTTTCCATCTGTAATTTATAACATGTTCCTCCCCTATTTTTTTTTTAAACAAACAACCCATTTAGGAAAAAATGGTCACCTGAAATAAGGCAAAAAACTTTCTATCTTTAAAGCCTGTGTGGGGAAATACAATCAATCTTCATTATTTGAGAATTTCATATTTGCAAATGTACTTACTCACTAAGTATATTTCTATCACCCAGATTGATCCTTGAGGTGTTCCCTGGCCCTTCACAGACATGCCCAGAGACATGGAAATCCTGAGTCAGCCGGTGCACATGCTCCCAACTAAGGTCAAAACGGTAACATCCTGCCTTCTTATTTCAGCTCTCACACTATAAATACGTGTCCTTTTCACAGTCTATCCAGTGCAACATTTTTCACATTTTCCTGCCTTTTTGTCGGTGATTTTGCCATTTAAAATGGCCCCCAGAGTGGGCTGTCTGAAATGCTGTCAACCATCTCTAAGTGCAAGAAGGCTGTGACGTGACTTTTAGAGAAAATACGTGTGTGAGATAAACTTCCTTCAGGCATGAGTTACTGCTTGTCTACAAGATGTAATAAATATGGAGTCTTTAAAACAAAAGCACGTAAAACAAGATTATATATCAATGGGTTGATGAAAATGTGATCAGAGGCTCACAGGAACCTAATGTCTTTGGAGAAGAGGGAAATGCAGACACAGACACATAGAGAGAGGGGGCTTCCCAGGCGGCTCTGTGGAACAATCTGCCGCAATACAGAAGGCACAGAAGATATGGGTTCGATCCCTGGGTCAGGAAGATTCCCCTGGAGGAGGAAATGGCAACCCACTCCAGTATTCTTGCCTGGAGAATCCCACGGACAGAGGAGCCTGGCAGGCTACACAGCCCATAGGGACACGCATAGAGTCAGACACAACTGAGTGACTGAGCATACACACACACACACACACACACAGAAGCCCACGTGCAGGCACAGTCACGGGGCAGACAGCCATGTGAGGACAGAGGCAGAGACTGGAGTGATGCAGCCGTAACCCAAGGACTGCGTGCAACCACCAGAAGCTGGAAGAGGCCAGGAACGACCCTCCCCTGGAGGTTTAAGAGGGAGAACAGCCCTACAAACACTTTAACTTGGGGCTTCCAACTTTCAGAACTGTAAGAGAACAGATTCCTGTTGAAGTCAGAGTTTGTGGTACTTTGTTATGGCCACCCTAGGAAACTTAACGCAGAAGATGCTCTGAGTCAGGTGACAGGCCTCCTACTCCGTCTACAGTTAAAGGAAGATGGGACAGCAGACAGTGCAAAGACCCCGCGGCAGGACCAGCTGCAGAAGGCAGTCAGCAACAGGGGGATGTCAGAGACAGGCTGACCCCACAGGCCTGCAAAACCACGCTCAGGACTTTGGTCATCTTCCCAAGAGTGAAGAGAAAAACTAGAGATTTATACCAACCAAGGATATTATCAGTGTTGTGAACAGTAACGATAAGAGCTGATTATAAAACCTAGACCAGGCCTCCACCAACATTAACGCACACACAAATCTCGATTCAGGAGGTCTAGGTGAGCCTTGGGATTCTCAGTTTCTAACAAGCTCCTAGGTTATTGGACCACACTCTAAAGAGCAAGGCTCCAGACTCACTTGGTTCTTCTGTGAAGAGTCTGGTTCTTCTTGCTACAAAGTCTGGTCGTCCCGGCAGACAGGCCGCCTTCACTAGTCTCTGTACAACGTGTTCTGTGGCGTCATCTACCTATTGACCCAGTCCATTTACATATGTCTTTCTAACAAGGATGCAGCTCAGCCAAACCTCAATGTTTACCGCTCACCCAGCCAAACTCTATGGAAATCCCACATATAGAAACTGTTCTAAATCTTTAGTCAGGACTGTCATAAATTATAAGCAGATTTTTAAGAAAAGCAAATACAGCAAATATCTGATCAGAGCAGGGAAAACTATTACCAAGTGCTTCACTTATTTCAGGTTCCATGGTGGTGTGTTTTTTTCTCTTTTTAAAATAGCTAGGACACCCCTGATGATTTACAATGAAAGCTAACCCTTTTACACGGAAGCACTTCCTCTTTCTTACCTGATTTTAGAGCCTGGCTCCCCCTCCCACACACTAAACAGGTAATGAATTACCAGTGGTCTTGCCACATGATCGAGAATAAAAAGGTTGCCATTTGACATAGATTTCTCAAGACTATCAGAGGCTGAGTTCGCGTCTGTGAAAGGAAGGGAAGGTGGAACTCAACATTGATCTAGCACAGGTCTACGAGGCACATGCTTTCCAGCTTCCATCAGTGAAATTCAAGGAGCTAGCTGGGTCTTCCTTCTCTGATGCGCGTTTCCCTTGGGCAGAAACACTCAGGCCACAGGAAACCTGAACAGAGTTGAAAAAGTCAGGGAAGACAGAGAGGTGCTATTTTTGCCAAGAGGACCAAAATTCATCAGAAACTTGGACCTTTGTGTTCCAGTTCTGACTCTGTTGACTACTGTGCGTCCCTGGATTAGTCACTCAATCTCTCCAGTGGACACTTTAATCATCTCGAAAAAGGAGGGGTTTCACAAAGATAATTTCCAAGCTTATCTGTGACTCTAGGAATCCTTTTGTAACATAAAGGCTCAATAATCTGATTTATCTTCTTTTGTAAGCTTCGTTTCCTGTACACAGTGCATTAAAAGTGAAAAACTTAAATTTTATGCTTCTATAAACCTAAACATGGGCTTCCCTGGTGGCTTAGATGGTAAAGAATCTGCCTGCAATACAGGAGACCCAGGTTTGATCCCTGGGTCTGGACGATCCCCTGGTGAAGGGAATGGCTACCCATTCCAGTATTCTCACCTGGAGAATTCTATGGACAGAGGAGCCTGACGGGCTACAGTCCACGGGGTGGCAAAAGAGACGGACACAACTGAGTGATCACACTTTCAAACCTAAAATATGAAGCATCTATCCTCAAGCTTGACTTTGAAAAATCAGCTATCCTAACATCTTTGAGATTTGGGGTTGGGATCATCTTTGAAACCACGGCACTGATTATAAATCAATTCAGTGCACGGCAAGTATTTAGAATATTACAGGCACCAGTGCTGCTCCATGAAGGCATATGAGCTGTCCACTGTGTTTCAAGGGACGAACTCACATCCCCCATGAGGTTGACAATGCCAACTCTGGTCCTGATTTAATCGAGATCTTGAATTTTAACCTAAATAACTGCGGTTTGGCTCTTAGAATAGCAGGCCACTTACTAAGCACTTACTACATGCTAGCCATGAAAACCAGGGTTTTTTGGGAGCTTCTCACTTCTCTTCAAAGCCAGAAGGTAGGGACTTTATTACCCATATTTCAGATGAGGGGACAGGTTGGGGAACTGCCCGGGAGCCCAGACTCTCATTCAGGTCTGTCTGCAATGCCCAGGCTCAGAAACCCTAACATCTGCCTTCCTCTTGCTGCAGAAAACATTCAGATGGTCTTTTAACTATTCTAGTTAGAGACTTTCCCAACCCCTCTCTGATTTGCATACCAATGACATGTTAATCATCCTAAAACACCACTTAAATCATGTTAATGTTCAGTATCAGAGACTTCTAATGCCCTTGCTGGATTTAGAGAATAAAACTCTGGGCTGAGAGAGGGGGGTTGCTTCTGGTAATGGCATGGTAGGTAATTCAGACCTAACTCCCCTAGTGAATAACTAGGAAACCTGAACAAAGCGTGTTTTTAAAAATTTGGTTAGAAACGTCAGAGAACTAAAGAGGTGGTAAAGGATTAGGAGGGCGAGGTCTGGGGGAAAGAAGGAATGCAGGAAGGTAAGCCTGATATTTAGGGCTGCTCTTCTCCAAGCCTAGGAGCAACTGCTGAACCCAGAGAGGAAGCTGCAGGGCTTCAAAGCTGAGCAGGGCTGTGGACACTTCCAGTGACCAGGGGCATAAGAACTGAAGTCAGGAGCCAGCTAGGAAAAGGGAGTCCTGGGAAGTCCCCACTCCCAAACACGCAAGTCATGTAAAGGTGTAAAACGAAATGGAAATAGACTAGCCTCAAACACCAAAGCCCGGCTTTTTGATCAGTCTCAATCCTTGATCAAATTGAAATGATCTGAAACTACCAGAAGTCACCTTAAAACATATCTTGAGGAAAGGTATCTTATCCTAAGATTTGTATTCTATCTGGCGTTTTTCAGATACAACGGCCAGCATTCAATCAATATAGCTAGGAATCCGAGGATGAAAGACAACAAAATAGAAAACCAAGGAACGTAGTAAACAATAGAAACAGACCAATAGGGACACATACACGGATTTTACACAGAACTATATGAAGACACAGACACCAATGTTTCCAGACATAGCCTTTAAACAACCATGCTTAACACATTCGAGGAAATAAAAGACAAGATGGAAAATCTTTTCAGAGAACTGAAAACTGTAAAACTGGAAATTCTACACTAAAGGATAACTACTGATAATTTCATAGTAAGAATTCAATGGATGAGTTTACCAGCAGATTAGACATCACTGGGGGAAAAATGTGAGCCACAAGACAAAACAGATGAGAATGAAGCACTGAGGCAAAAGAGTGGGATATGTTTAATAAAGGATCAAAAATACGTAACACTGATATATTGTACTTTAGACCTAAAAAGTCCTGGTGGTTTAGTAGCTAAGTTGTGTCTGACTCTTTTGTGACCCCATGGACTATATGTAGCCCACCAGGCTCCTCTGTCCATGGGATTCTGTCCATGGGATTCTCCAGGCAAGAATACCGGAGTGGGCTGCCATTTCCTTCTCCAGAGGATCTTCCCAACCCAGTAATCAAACCCGGGTCCCCTGCATTGCAGGTAGATGATTTACCGACTGAGCTACGAGGGAAGCCCAAAAGGTCTAGATATTGGTAGTTGGAAGTTCTACAAAGATAAGAGAGAAGAATGAGGTAGAAGCAATATTTCAAGAGACAGTGATCAATTACCATCTAACCACAAATTTATACTCACTGCTGCTGCTGCTAAGTCGCTTCAGTCGTGTGCAACTCTGTGCGACCCCGTGTGACCCCATAGATGGCAGCCCCCCAGGCTCTGCCGTCCCTGGGATTCTCTTATACTCACTACAGATCCCAAACTGACTACTATAAATAAAGCCACACCTAGACACAGTGTAGTACTTTTGATGAAAACCAAAAATATAGAGAAAAATCTTAAAATCAGCAGAAGGAAAACAGGTTCTTAAAGAAAAAAAAAAAAAGGCTCATAACCTTCAAAAAACACAAAACCCAGAAGCCTTATAGTGACTACTCAACAGAAACCATGGAACACAGAGGATGATGGAAGAGATGCCTTTAAAGCACCTGAAGTAGGACTTCCCTGGCGGTCCAGTGGCTGGGACTCTGCATTTCCACTGCGTGGGGCGCGGGTTCAAGTCCCCGGCTGGGGAATTAGGATCCCCGCATGCTGTGTGTCAAGCCCAAAACAATTAAGTTAAAATAAATTTTAAAAAGCACCCAAAGAAAATAACTGCTCTTTTAAAATGTTAAATACAGTGAAAATTTCCTTCAGGAATGAAGAGGAAATAAAGGCATCTTCACTTAGGAGCAAACCTAGAGATCTTCTATCAGCAGCCCCGCCAAATGTCAGCTCCCAGTTACAGCATCACAGATGGTGCGTCACAGCGTGGTAAGAGGGCAGGCCTGGGAGCGAAGTTGCCGATAAGCACAGGGCTTAACTTGGAGGCTGTGTCACAGAAGCCAGTCACAGTGGTGCCCAGCCCCATGGCTTCTGCAGCTGCATTCGTTTTAAATATGCCTGTGCAGGCTTCTTGTCCTCACATAGCCACGTGCCAGCCCCCTTATCAACCGACATAAATGTCACCCTCCCGACAAAAGCCAACTCGAGTCCGATTTCACCCATTAACCCTCTCACAGTTCTAACCACTGGACCCTCTCCCCCTATGGATGTATTGTCGGCAATATCCATTCATCCATACCACCAAATATTTATTCAACACACATTATTACGAGGAACTGTGTGCTGTGCTGAGGAGAATTCAAAGACATGTAAGACATGATCACTACCCTCAAGGAATTAGTAAATTAACTGGGGGCATGAGACATAAATTACATAAAGCTAACTAATACTATAATTATCATAATAAAAGACTGCAATAGAGATCAGAAGGCAGTAGGTGATTAAATGCCAACTAGGTGAACTCATTCATAAATCATTATTAGATGGGTTCCTAAGCGAAAGCTTTATGGTACAGGAAGAGTTTACAGGGTAGGGCGGGATCACTTACGTAGACAGAAGACTGCAAGCCAAGTCAGGCAAGGTAAGCGCTGGTGTTTATGGCCAAAGCAGAACTAAGGAAGGCCTCTGCTGATGTGGACCAAGCAACTGATTCACGTATCAACATGGGGCAGCTTCATAAGAGTCAGCCAGCATTGAGAAGCACAGACTGGATAGTTCACGTATTAATATATTCATCGCAAACCTTCACAATCGCCTTTGTCAGTTAAATATTACTATCCCCATTTTAGAGATGAGGGAAAGCCTAGCTTACAAAGGTACGTTAAAAAAAAAAAAAGTGTCCAAGTCACCCAAGCCCCCAGATTCGAATCTGGGAACCAAGATTTGAATCCAGGTCTTGCTGGAGGATCTCAAATGCCCCTCTAGACACTGGGTTTGTTTGCAGGGTTACTGAAAAGTCCTGAATGGCCACATTTCATCATGAATCAAGCACTGTTCCACACATGAAGGCAAGGAAGCCAGTGGCCAGAGCTACTGCTCTGTTGAGGATGGTGGCTATGAGGAACAGGAAAACACACAAGTGGTGATACACTCGTGGGAATATAATATAGCAATTTTTAGTGGTAATTTCTCCTGGATAGATAGTAGTCCTTCCCAAAATGTAAGTTCCTCTTACATGACATCCTATGCTCCTCATATTGACTTTTATGTACCTTTTTGAAAAAAAATAAAATAAAAGAATTTCAGGTCAAAATTATGTGTACTTAGAGGAAGCTGGAATTGAAAATTAAAAATCACCATCACCATGACTGTTATCATCATCATCTTTATCCCCATCACACTGGTTCAAGCCCTTACTAAGAATGAGATACCAATGCTAATAACACACAGCTAATACCTCTGCCACATAACACTGAGCAGTTTCATGCATTATACAGTAGGTCCTTGCTGGTTATCTATTTTAAATATAGCAGTGTATACCTGTCCATCCCAAACTCCCTAACTATCCCTTCCCCCAACCCCCACCCCCACCCCCCAGAAACAATAAGTTCATTTTCTAAGTCTGTGAGTCAAGAATCAGTTGTTTTTTATTATCCTAGGATAATACTTAGGATCATTAGCCAACGGCCTTTCAGATTTCATATGTTAGTAAACAAGTGAGTCATGGGAAAACAGGGAGGCCAATGGTGAATAGATTTCCTCATCAATGGAATACAACTGCATATGAAATTAAAAGTCTAAATACCTCTAAGTACCGCAGAGCCAGTTTCCCATACTGAGAATTATCCAAACTACCGTTTTGCATATTCACCACTGCACACCCACAAATTTCTTATGAGGCATGTTTTCTATACCCTTTGAGAAGACATTATCAGAGCTCCTTTACAAAAATCTCCCTGTTTCTGACCACAAACTACCCTGGCACCTGAAACAGGGCGATTTAGCCTCTGAATCACAACCATAAGCTGACAAAGAAATTGACTTACGGCCCCCACACACGCGCTCAAAAGACACCAAAATATCTCTGGTTTTCAGTACTGCAGGTGAGCCAACGGTCATTCTACAAAACAGTTCTCAATGTAGCCAAAAGAGAACAGAAGGTCTCCACCCGGGAGGAAGCCTTGAACATCCACGCCACATGGCACGTCTGTGCAGATGTGCGCTCCCCAACGAGAGGGTCCACGTCCCCCTGCCACGCTCCGCATCCCTGCTCCGTCTCCCAAGAATGTCCACTCTCGGGACCCACTGCTTCCCAGACACAGCTCCCAACCACCTTACTACAGACAGGTCTCACTGCCTCCCTCTTCTTGTTTACTCACATGGCAAAAATTCAGGACTGGGCTGAATAGTTGCTGTTTAGTCGCTAAGTTCGTGTCACACCCTTTTGAGACTCCATGGACTACAGCCTGCCAGGCTCCTCTGTCCCTGAGATTCTCCAGGCAAGAATGCTGGAGTGGGCTGCCGTTTCTTCCTCCAGGGCAACTTCCTGACCCAGGGAGCGAACTCACGTCTCCTGCTTGGCAGGCAGATTCTTTACCACTGAGCCTCCTGGGAAGCTCCTGGCCGAATGGTACCCAGCCATAATAATGATAATACCATTATAGATTGATGGTTTATCACTTCACCAGAGCTTTCAAACAGCCTTTGTCTTGTTGTTCCTTCTCCATCAGTGTTTCTCATTCTCCACAGGAGCACTTTCAGATTTTTCTTCCCTCACTTCCACACTCACTGATCCCAGCAAATGATTTTGCCTCCCACACCAGAGAGAAAAACAGAGGGCACCACTCTCCTTTCTGAGTGTCTGACTCCCTTCCCTCTTCAGACTACTCTGTGACCTCCTTTCGTCCTTCTTCAGACCAAGCAGGTGGTAATGTCACTCTGCAACAGGGAATGTGGAAGGTTTTAAGAGGAGAAATACTTAGTATGATCATCTCTGGGTCCATCCGTGATGCTGCCAGTGGCCTAGAGATGACCATTCTAGGCGAAGTAAGTCAGACAGAGACAAATACCATATGATAGCACTAATGTGTGGGATCTACAAGGAAATGATACAAATGAACTTATTTACAAAACAGAAATAGACAGACAGATGTAGAAAACAAACTTAGTTACCAAAGGGGAAAAGGTCAGTTGAGGGGGTGGGGATATTAGGAGTTCGGGCTTAACAGATACACATTACTGTATATAAAGTAAACAAGGATTTCCTATACAGCACAGGGAACTATACTCAATATCTTGTAATAAGCTATAATAGAAAAGCCTTAATATGTACATATCTGTGTATACATAAATATATCCATATATGTATAACTGAATCACTGTGCAGTACACCTGAAATTAACACAATATTGTAAATCAGCTATACTTCTTCTTGAGAGAGAGAGAAGAAAAATACTGAGGTTGGTTTCATGTCTATTGAATTTAAGATATCTTTGGGATATCCGAAGTGACGCCAGAGCCCAGAAGAAAAGTCATGCCTGGTAATAGTTAGGCACCCCTTTACAGATTGTTCAAATGCCATCTCCACAAAGCCCACACTGGCGAATTCAAAACTGCCCCTAAATCCATAATATACACTGCCTCTATCATGTATCCTATGCTGTCTTGCAGTCACGGCTGCATTTTGCCTTACTCCACCGAGACAAACTTCTGTTAACATTGCTACACGTGTTAACATGTGGTACCAATGTCCTGGGGTTTCCCTGGAGGCTCAGAAGTAAAGAATTCTCCTGCAATGCAGGAGACATCCCTGGGTCAGAAAGATCCCCTGGAGCAGGAAATGGCAACCCACTCTAGTATTCTTGCCTGGGAAATTCTATGGACAGGAGAGCCTGACCGGCTATACTCCATGGGGTCACAAAGAGTCACAAAGGGACAAAAACAAACAGTATCCAAACAGTCTAACAAGGTAACCACTGGTCATGAGTGGTTACTGAACACCTGGGATGTGCCTGGGTGAAGGGAGAACCATTTGTTCCCAAAGAGAGACACATAGTTTCAAGGCCAGCTCTAGTCTTTCCAAGTCACTGTGAGTGGTCCCGTGCCAGGAAAAAAACAAAGTGTCTGCAAGAGACACCCCTGTGGGTTTCCTGCTAAGGCAGGCTATCCACCTGACACTGAGACACTGTTACTCTCAGGTCGGTCTGAAAAGGCCTGACTCACCCTCCCCGCAAGCTGAATCATCTTTGGGGAGGCAACCCTGCTGGTAAGCGGTGAGCTTCTGTGAGTCATCCTTACCTCCGCCTAGACCTGCAAGCCCTGTATCCCCGGCCACATGGCAGCAATCCCAACACTAGCTATCTAGGGTTAAGTGTTTGGCAGGTTTTAAGCTGGTCAGGGGCATTATTTCACTTGATTCACAGCAACCTTAGAAGGCAGTTGCTACTAAAATGCCCATTTGATAGATGAAGCAACTGAGGCACGTAAGGTCAAGCAACTTGTCCATGCTCACAGAAGGTGGGAGAGCTCTGATTTAAACAGAAGGGCACAGTGGGGGAAGGAGAGGGTGGGATGAAGTGAGAGAGTAGCACTGCCATATATTAAGCACCATGTGCAAAGCCAGCAAGCTAGTAGGAAGCTGCTTATATAGCACAGGGAACTCAGCTGGTGCTCTATGTTGACCTAGTGGCCTGAGATGGGGGGCTGCGGGGTGAGAGGGAGACTGGTGAGAGGGAGGAAGGATATATGTACATATATAACGGATTCGTGCTGTTTTTACAGCAGAAACTAACACGACATTGTAAAGCAATTACACTCCAATGAAAAAGTAAATTGAAAAATTAAAAATAAATAAAGAAACAGAAGGAGTCTTAGGCCCTCACTTAGCTTGTGGACTATGAGGCCAAACTGGGAACCACATAAAGAGGCATTGAGATCCCAGTGCCTTCCAGTTCGACCCAGTGCCCGCCCAGGGAGCCCTTGCTGGCACAGAGCTCTGGTCAGGCTGCACTCGCCGGACCTGAAGAGTCGAAAGCATCGCAGCCTCATTACCCAGCTCCACCCCCTTCAATTCACACTTCCTGCCCCTTTTAGTACCTTCCTGGCTGGTGCAAATCAGCAACAGGGACTGCATATCCTGTCCAGCCTGGCTTTATTTTTATAATTTGCAAGGAAAACAGCATTTCCCCACTCCCATACTCCAAAATAAAAATATTTTTCCACTCTCCACCCCTTTACACCTCCATCCCTTCTTTAAGAAGCAACAGGAAATAATCTTTTTTTTTTTCAAACTTGAATCACTGGGTGTATTTTCCAGTGGTTTCATTTTAGTAAAGCAGGGTCACCTGGCCTGAGCATGGGCCACCTGGGACCTGGAGGGGTCTGATGAAAGCAGGAAGGGACAGAAGCATGCCCTGCCCTGCCGGTTACTGATTAACCCAGGGAACTATTTCCGGAACACAGACAAACCCCATGGAAGCCACTGCTCCACCATCTCAGAGTTGGTTTCACAGAACACTTTTGTAAGGTACTGAAAACCACGGAAATGCTAGGCATTGTGGGTATCTGTCAATTTCCACAGCCGTCAGCGTGCATGAAGAGCAATCGCTTGCCCACGAGGTCTTCTGCTTCCCCTTCACTTCTAGTTTCAGAACCTCTAAAGAGTGCCAACACCCCAGCCCACAAACTCCACTCCAAACAGCTTCAGTCTCTCAGTGCCCTGAGTGTCCTCCACACTCTACATACCAGCTCACTTCTGTCTGGGAATTCAGGGGCCGGTTTTAAATCTACCCTTCCAAAAGAGCTTCCCCTGACCAATGCAGATTCGACTATTACCACAAGGCTCATTTTGTTCTCGTTGATATGACAGCTCCTGATAAATATCGGATACTAAAGATAAGCAGTCTTGTCTGACTCAGCTAACACATTTGACTGGGAACATCTGAATAAGTGCCTATGATCTCTGCCGGGCCTAGCACTGTCCTTACTTATCAAGGATGGAGGCCAAGATGAGGTCTGGCTGCCACTGGGACCCTGGGGCAGCAGGACAATCCCTGGGCAAGGCGGAGACCAGGGCTGGCCCTGGGGGCTTCTGCGTCCACTGCAACTGGGCAGGGCATTGAGGCTTCTTGGGAAAATGGCTGATTCCAGGGCTCAATCAGGGAAAGCTGAAGATGAGCTTGAGCCATCTTGGAAGCCAGAAAGGAAGGAAATGATCAAAGAGCGCTGGGAGCACATGGAAAAAATATAGTAGCCAACCTGAAGGGGCTCCACTGGCCAAATCTGAGACAACTGGAGCACTGAGATAATGATAAAATTGTGTTACGGCCCACTGAATGAAACAGGGATCTACAAAAAATAGGGAGAAGAGAAAGCTTTTCTGCAAAGTACAGTGCCAACTAACAACCAGGGAAAGATGATGGAACGAGATTGCTGTTTGGCAGCAATCCAAGTAGTAATTACTCAGCCAAGACACAAGTGAAAACCAATGGGTGAAAGGTTGATGAGAAAAGGACACTTCTACAGTCTCAAAGTGCCTCGCACAAAACATTCTGTATTACAAAGGGGAAAAAGTAACTTTACAGTGGAGAAGGCTGACAGATAATCTCCTTACCCAAATGATCGAATGCATATCACTAATAAAGGAACAAATCAAAGACATACACCACCGGAGAAGAGGCAAAAAGAACAGAACGTCACGTCCGAGATATTCTTGCAGAAAATGCATCTTCTGAATTTAATCGTGAGGAAACCGCCAACAAACTCACACTGACAGCTGCTGTGTAAGACAACTGGCTTGTAATCATCAAAAATCTCAAGTTCATGGATGCTTAGGAAAGATGGCAAAAGCACGACACCTGAACCTGGATAGGATTTTTCCTTTTTTGCTACAAGGGACATTATTGAGACAACTAGCAAATCTGAATTGGATCTGTGGGTTAGAAAGTTCTCGTGCCCGCTTCCCGAATCGGATGGTCACGTGGAGAGGTCATCCTTGTTTGCAGGATAGATACATTCAAAGATTCAGGAGTGATGGGACTTCAGGTTGGCAAGTTTCTCTCCAGAGGTTAGGAAAATAGGAAAATTCTTTGTAGGTATTTTTGCAACTTTTAAGTCTGAAATTAGCTGCAAAGAAAAAGACTTGGCAAAAAAGAAGACAGCCAAACAGGCCAGTGATTTACTGTCCAGAGTGGGAAGCAACAGCATTTCTGCAAATATAACAAACTCTAGCCAATTCCCCCTGAGGTGCTTAAACTAAATTGCTGGTAGTTTTTTCTTAATCCACGGGTACCATGACTGTATGAAGTATGTGCATCAATCACTTACGTCCACTTACGTCCCCATAAGGGGCTGCACAATCAAGCGACAACGATCTGAACAGGGAACCCTGAAGCTTCATTTTCCAGGGAAGACAGTACACGAGTCGTTTTAAGTATAGGGTATGTGGGAAATGAACAGATGACCCCAAAAGCCAGCCTGCATATTTGAGAAGGCTCTCAGACTTCAGCATCCAAGAGTTATCCCGAGTCAAACATCTGAATTCATATTTAATTGAACTCATTCTTGATTGAAGTTATTTAGATCTGGGGCTTCCCTGGTGACTCAGACAGTAAAGAATTTGCTTGCAGTGAAAGAGACCAGGGTTTGATCCCTGGATCTGGAAGATTCCCTGCAGAAGGAAAGGGCAACCCACTCCAGCATTCTTGCCTGGAGAATCCCATGGACAGAAGAGTATGGCAGGCTACAGTCCATGGGGTCGTAAAGAGTCAGACAGGCCTGAGCGACTAAATAGATGCTAGATTTAGATTTTAGAACATGAGGTTGGTTTCCAGGTAACACTGCTTCACCTTGTAGGTGAAGTCAGCAGCAGAAGAAAGACGTCAGAAGGCCAGGTCCCTGAGCGCCCCCAGAGCTGGTGGGTTTTGATGTCTTCAGAGGACCCCACACCGCAGGATTCTCTGGGGGGGCATTTCGGGCCAGTCCCACTTGTCAGCAGAGGCCCCAGAGCGGGCATTCCCGGCCAGCATAGTTTCATCTTCTTTCATGACAAGAGTTCCTGATCCCAACAGCCAATTTCCTGGACTTGGCTCAAGAAAAGCCCACCATGAGTAAGGTTTTTTTTTTTTTCTTTTTGTGTCTTATTTACAACTTTTCCTCAACGTGGAGAAAACGGAAGCCTGAAAAGCCTTCAGCTCTACTTGCTCTCACTTAGCTGATCGTTTCAGTAACTGCTCTGGCCGGCAACTAACAAGCACAGCACGCAGTTACTGTTTCCCCAGGAGAATAACTACAACACTGTAAGAACAGAAAGTGAAACCAGGGAGTCAAGAACAATTCCTGCCTTCAGCGGAGCCCGCACCAATCAAGTCCATTCTGACGGCTCTCCCGCACCTCTCAACCCCAGTCTGTTATCTGCCCGGCAACCAGAAGACTCTTGTAAAAGCATAAACGTGATCTCCTTTAAAATTCACTGTTGTCACCGGCTCTGGCTCCAGCTTCCCCTCCTGATGCTGGCCTACTCCCTGACCCTGACCCTCGGGTCAGCAGGGCAACCCACGACCTCTGTACTTGCCATCCTCAAAGGCAACCCGCTGACTCACATGGCTCACGTCTTAGCTTCACAAACACATCCTGGGCAAGACTTCCTAGTCTCCCTAGGCCAGGCCAGACTCCAAACCTATCCGCCTCCCTAGTCAAGAATCTCCATGAGGTTCAAGAGCAAATGGCAAAGATTGATGCCGAGTTAATAAACTAGGACCTGACTGTGGATGTCAGACAAGAAAGACAGGAGAGGGGGAACAGAGAGGGGAGACAGCCTAGTAAAAGAAGGCTGGTACACAAGCAATTACAGTGAAGAAAATAGTGATCTGCCTTAAAAAAAAAAAAAAGGAAGGTATATATAAATGCAATGATTAATTTGTCTGAGAAAGCACTGGGGTACCTATTTTTACATTTAAAAAACTATTTCTTACAAGCACTGCTTTCTATTATTTTAGGGTTTCAAGATATAATCTGGAATCATATTTATTTCAAAGTGGTATATATGGAAATTCACAAGAAACTTACTGAGGCCCATCACCACGGCCTCCTCCATTACCCAGAATACACAGATGGTCAGTATAGTGACCATATTATTTGTGGTCCAAAATGGAACACTTCTGAGTATGAATGGGGCGTTACTAATAATTATACCTTGCCTCTAAACAGATGTTAAGAGAGACTATACCTGGAGGGAAAAAAAACCAGGATGAGGGGGTCTTCAGGTCATAGGAGATAACTGCTCTTTTATTCAAAATCCTTGGACCGTATATGTTTTAGAATTTAGCAGCTTTGGGATTGTACAGAGATGATATGGTGCATATAACATATAGAACATAACACCCCCAGCAATCTCTAGAGCAGATCCACTTAATCTAATACAGCAATATTTCTGCAGTAAAACAGGAACATTCACACTGACTGGGATTAGTAAAAGCTATAAATAGCTTCATGCCAGTTCGGGGCAGACTATACAGACAAATGAGTCATGATAAAAAACTTTCAGTTTTCAGAGCTTTTTGGATTGCAAAGAAGGGATTTGGGGGTCTGTAATTAATTTCAAGTTATTTCAATCCTTGCAATATATTATTGTTCCCATGTTATACAAGGCAATCAGCATCTTCTTCCTTAAACTGTACTTACATTATAAACTAATCAGGCACACACCATGCTTGAGTTAGTAACAGCACATTTTCAGTCCTGAAATGGAAAACTTTAATACAGATTGTTTTTGCATATTACAAAGTGAGGGAATGCTTTTGCTGAATATTTTAAGATTTGACATCTTAGGTAGCCATTTAAAAATTATTATTGCCTTTACATTAGTTCCACCAAGCAATAGGTAAACATTTTACTTTACCAATGTCATACATAAAATATTTATTTACAGTATAAGGTGAAAGTGTCAGTCGCTCAGTCATGTTGACACTTTGTGACTCCACGGACTGTAACCCACCAGGCTCCTCTGTCCACGGGATTTCCCAGGTAAGAGTACCGGAGTGGTTAACCATTCCCTGCTCCAGGGGATCTTCCTAATCCAGGGATCAAACCCTCCTGCATCACAGGCAGATTCTTCTGAGCCACCAGAAAAGTGGTGGCTTTTCTGAAGCCCAAGAAAAGCTTTAAATAAGATTCAAAATTTCTTTAAAATTTCTTCCCTAAGGTTGCCTTACAGTGATATTTGTAATGCCATCTTTCCTTCTCCTACATTACAAATATCCGATTTCAAAAATTAAAGTTATGACAGGATACTTCCAGGAGTATCACGTTAACTCACATTTATTTGTTGCTGTTTATCACAGTATATGCAGCATAAGAACTGCATCATCCATTGAGGAAGCACACGAGTCATTCTCTACTTAATATAAGCCCTACTGGTCTGCAGAAACCACTGCGTGAAAGAAAAAGACTCAAAGGGGCACAAATGCAAATTCACTCAAGGAACTGTCCGGAAACTTTAGCCCCTTACACTTAAAATAATTTTGAATGAAAGGACAGGTGTATCCTTGCCACGTGAGACGTCTAATGTACCTCTGAACTGTTTCAGTTCTATGGGACTTGGGTAGAGATTCAGTTCGGACATCCTTGCACACACACTTCCTCTAGGCAGTGTGAAGAAAGAACACACAGCAAGGCTGATGATGGCCAAGGTCAACGAGCCCCAGAGACCTTCCTACCAAAAAGGCCAATGCACGAATGCCACCAATTACGTTTACATGCACTGAATTGAACTGTTTATAAATCAGTCAGCTCAGTCGCTCAGTTGTGTCCGACTCTTTGCAGCCCCATGGACTGCAAATACACGCATTGAAAAATCTAACTTGTGACTCCTCTGGTGGGCCAGTGCTTGGGACTTCCCCTTCCAATGCAGGGGCATGAGCTCAATCCCTGATGGGGAGGATGGGGCTAAGATCCCACATGCCTCATAGCCAAAAGAACCAACACAAAAAACAGAAGCAACATTGTAACAAATTCAATAAAGACTTTAAAAATGGTCCCCAAAAAATTATATATATATATCTTTAAAAAAAAGAAAACACGCAAACTTGCCTCCCCAAAAAATGCCCTCCTGATTCCTCAGCAGGTAAAGATAGTGGTAGAATGATGGGGGCAATACCTACAGTGTGCACCTAGTATTAAACTCTACGCTGTTTATACATTACCTCCCTCAACCCTCACAATAACCCTGTTAGGTAGGTAACACTATTATCACTGTTCCCTTTTCAGAGAAGGAAGCTGTGGCTTCAGTTCAGTTCAGTTCAGTCGCTCAGTCGTGTCCGACTCTTTGCGACCCCATGAATTGCAGCATGCCAGGCCTCCCTGTCCATCACCAACTCCCGAAGTTCACTCAGACTCGCGTCCATCGAGTCAGTGATGCCATCCACCCATCGCATCCTCTGTTGTCCCCTTCTCCTCCTGCCCCCAATCCCTCCCAGCATCAGAATCTTTTCCAATGAGTCAACTCTTCACACAAGGTGGCCAAAGTATTAGAGTTTCAGCTTTAACATCATTCCTTCCAAAGAAATCCCAGGGCTGATCTCCTTTAGGATGGACTGGTTGGATCTCCTTGCAGTCCAAGGGACTCTCAGGAGTCTTCTCCAACTCCACAGTTCAAAAGCATCAATTCTTCGGTGCTCAGCTTTCTTCACAGTCCAACTCTCACATCCATACATGACTACCGGAAAAACCATAGCCTTGACTAGATGGACCTTTGTTGGCAAAGTAATGTCTCTGCTTTTGAATATGCTATCTAGGTTGGTCATGACTTTTCTTCCAAGGAGGAAGCGTCTTTTAATTTCACGGCTGCAATCACCATCTGCAGTGATTTTGGAGCCTCAAAAAATAAAGTCTGGCTTAGCCCCTGGGAAAGCTGATCCTCCATCCCCGAGCTCCACTACCATGAGATTCCAGCATCCGAGACAGGCTTTAGACTTGAATGGACAGGATTCGTCTACACGTGCCCTCAAACATATACGCTAAAAAATGGGTACGTTTCCCGAGCTTTTCATGGACACCATACTAGTTCTGACAGTTGCTTCTTCGTGTCAAGAACATTTCAGGAACACAAGCATTTAAGTCCCGCAGGCCTACAGACCCAGAAAGAAAACAGAGCCAAGTCGTGGTAGCATTTCCTTACTTTGTTTTGTTGGGTCTCCTGTTCTGGGGGAGGAGCAACTAAGAATACAAATCGCCCACAAACAAGGATGGAACAGGAAGACAGTGAGCTGTCTGGGGCTTTTCCTAAAAGAGGAACAAATCTTTAGACCTTATATGACCCCAGGGCTGCACTGGTGAAAATAATTCGAGTGTATGTGTGTGTATGATTGGTCTCACCACGTATGGTAGCCAAGGGTTTAAAAGCTGAAGTCCCCAAACAAAACTGCAAAACCTTCATACCTCTGTTTGACAATGTCCCCAAGGAGATGCTAGCAATCACCAGAGGCCACCCCAAACAGGCATCCCTGATGGGCAGGGCGTGGGTCCTCCCAACACCTCCACGAGGAACAAGACAGCAGGAAGAAGGGTGCATAGGGGTAAGATTTTAACACTGTCTCCTGCCTGTTTTTGCCTACAGCCAGCCGAACATGGAGCAAGGAACAGCTGAGGAAAGGGGATGCATCTCCAAAGACCTTTCTTGGAGAACACTTTCCAAAGGGTACAGTGTTGGAAAGAATGTAAAGACCAAAGGTTTTGCCTCAGGAAAACCGTTTTGTAACTCTCTTATCTGATGCAGCAAGAATGATGCTCCCTGGAGGTTCAAGAGGAAGGGGACATCCGTGTACCTATGGCTAGTTCATGTTGCTATGTGGCAGAAACCAACACAATATTGTAAAGCAATTATCCTCCAATTAAAAAAAAAAAACTGAAAATTTTAAAAAACTTAGGGCAAAAAAGAAGAGCTCCCATCACACCCAGGTACTCGTAGAAGGAAGGAGTGTATCATCAGAGCATCCCTTGGCTAATTTCCTCACATGAGCTGCCACAGGAGTAACAGAGCAGAAAAGGCCACGAGGTGAACTCAAGCCTGGTCTGAAAGCCCATCTCTACTGCTTATTAGCTGTGTGACCTTGGGCAGGTTATCAACCCTATCTGTTCCCACAGGGCTTTGCAAGGATTAGAAAAGGAACCCTGTAAAACACTTAGAATTGTGCTTTACATCTCAAATGTACTATAGGTTGGAGTACAAACAGATACAAATTTTCCAGACAGTTAGCTTGCCCATGGTATCAGACATTTTAAAGGATATCCTTTGACCCAGCCATGACCCAGTCAAGTGTTTCCCAGGCGATTTAACCATGTGTGAAACATGTTTTCTAAAACATCAAAAACAAAACACACAAGGAATGATTTAAATCCGTTACATATACAAATGCAATATTCTTTCTTCTAAAAAAAATTGAGAAAAAGCTGTGTGAAGTTGCACAGATCAATTACTTTCCAGGTATATCTAAACTATAAAAACCTAAGAGCATTAAAAAAAAAAATCCATCACTTTTTGAAAGAGTATCTTCTAGAAGAATTCACAGAAGGCAGTAAGGACCTAGAAGGGCAGACTGACTTTTAAAAAAGACTTCATAAATCTAAAGTCGTGCTGCGATCACTGTGTGTGTTTGGCCCCAGACCCACGTACCTAGGTGGCATCAGATTCTGCAATTCAGCAAAGCAAGAACCACGGACAGATTTCAAAGCATATGGACTCAGGCTCGTACTGCACGTTCAAACCTCCTTTCCATATGGAAAACGGGAAAAGAAGCGGCCCTATTTTCCCCTTAATCAGCATGTCCTCTGAGCACTGCTTCTGCAGGAAGGCAAAGCCTGAAAGCTGTGACTTCTCCTTTTGGGAGTTAAGTGGGGAGTCCATTTCAGACTGTCCCTCTTCGCATGAACAGGTGGGTGTCTCTGGAGCCATCCAGTTAAGCCAGCAATCCAAACGCCCAGAAAAGACCTCTCGGTCCTCAAGTACCCCGGGAAAGCACAGGAGAAGTTAAACAAGATGGTGCACGTGAGAAAACTCTGGACCGCAGAGTGGATCGTTGAGACACACACAGTAGCCTGGGGAAGGAAGAACACGGCAGGAAATGGGCAGGACCTAAATTCTCCAAGCTCTTTACATCACCCAAGTCACTGCCTACCTGCCACCACCATAGGATTCTCTGTGACCTACGGATGATGGGTGTTTTGTCCCACTAGGAACACAAACAAGGGAACGTAGAAAAAGGGGGATCACGATGCTTTCATTACTTCAGTTAGAAAAGTCGAGTAAGAGGGATTCAGAATGCTGGAACCTTCCGAGAAAACTTATTTGCATAAAATGACAAAATTGTTTGCTGCCATCTGATTTCAAATCCATTTACTGGCCGATGATGCTGACACGAGTTTGAGTAAGCTTCGGGAGTTGGTGATGGACAGAGAAGCCTGGTGTGCTGCAGTCCATGCGGTCGCAAAGAGTCAGGCACGACTGAGCGACTGAACTCAACTGAACTGATGGTGAAACTGATGCTCCCCAAAGATACTTGCCTGAAGATAATTTGCTCCGAAAAAGGCTGGCATTGAAGGGCACTGTCTTTTCCCCTCATTCCACATCCACAGGGTCTCTGACAGCTTCCTCCTTGCTGTGGCTTTTCCTTCGGGGATTTCCTTTGAGCTTGTCCCTTCAGCCGGTGAACTCTCAGTAAAGGTTACTACTGATGCTTCTTCTTTTACTCCTCCTCGTCCTCTTCCCCTTCTTCCTTCTCCTTCTCTTTTATTATAATTATCATACTTATTATTATTGGGGCTTCCCTGGTGCTCAGTCAGTAAAGAATCTGCCTGCAGTGCAGGAGACCCAGGTTCCATCCCTAGGTTGGGAAGATCCCCTGGAGCAGGGCATGGCAACCCACTCCAGTATTCTTGCCTGGAGAATCCCATGGACAGAGGAGCCTGTTGGGCGACAATCCATGGGGTCACAAAGAGTCCAACACGATTTAGCAACTAAACCACCACACTTTTATTGTATAATATTACAGAGCCATTCAGTTCAGCCCTTTTTGCTCAAAACCGGTTGAGATCCAACACACAAACTATAACCCTTCCACAGTAATGATTCTATTCATGGATGTTTCAATGTTTCTAAAACATTAAAAAGAAACCACCACACTACAATGATCTAAATCTGTTACATATACTAATGTAATGTTCTTTCTTGTAAAAAAAAAATGAGAAACTGTGTGAAGTTGCACACATAAGTTACTTTCCAGATATATCTAAATTATGAAAATCCCAGAGCATTTTTTAAAAAATCACTGATGAATTCCAACTGGAAATGAGAGTCAGCACTGCTAACCGCCCCCAAATACATGAAGACCTGACTCAAGAACACATCTTTCCTTTACAAGCTGCAGAAATGTCTTCAAATATTTTTCAAAGCTACTTACTGCCACTAACAAAGTCCCAAACAGTACCTGGAAACTGGATTTGGCATCCACTGTATTGTCACCATGTCCCCCTCTCCATCAGCCCTTCTCAGGACCACACTGGCTTCCCTCCCCTTCCTGGTTTCAGCAGAAGGTGCTGGAGAGAGCACAGGTCTAGTGTCAAGCACGCCTGATGGGAATCTCGCCACTTACACCCTGTCACCTCTCCAAATCTTAGCTTCTTCATCTATAAACAGAGATCTTAATAGCAACTCGGCAGAGCTGCTATGAGGAAGAAACAGATAAAGAGCAACTTCTATTAGGAGGAAAAGTATGAGATGAGTGCCTTGGTCTCCTGTAAAACATCCCCCAAGACATTCCGAAGAGCACAGCCAGCATCCCACCTGATAGCAGAGTGGACACCCCAGAATTCCTCCCAAGGAGCAGGAGGGTCCCTGGAGTCTGTGTTTTGGATCGTGAGCACCTTGCACAGTGCTGGCCAGGTTCCTCTTCCCAAACGTCTCATCACCCGGCTTGAAACTCTGCAGTGGCTCCACAATGACCAGTGAGTAAAATCTGGACTCACCAGAACTCAGCCCCATCCCACCTTTCTGACATCTCACCCGACTCATCCCTCCTACCATCTAAACTCCGCTGAAATGCACAGCTTCATGTACTTGAAAACAGGTACAGCTCTGGGTGAAGTCTTTGCGAGCAGGAACTGTCTCTTACTCATCTTCCCTAAAGATCAGGTACGGTCCTTTGCACATGAATCATCATGTCGTAATTACAGATTGATAATACAGTGGATGAACCCCTCCTGGAAAACCCACTGGGGCTGGGGATGGGGAGGAGAAAGCAGATGACCTGAAACACATGTTGTGATGATGGGACTACAATATTAACAAGTAACAAATAAGCCGGAGGGGGGGAGGAAGATTGCTAAAGCATGCAACCCCAAAAAAGAAAAATTGTACCATTTTCACGACATTTTTTGCATTGCAGGTGAACCAAGATAAGTATGTTAGCAAACTTCTGAATTACATTTATTTAACATTTCATTCAAATCAGAACCTTGTGAAAAGCTCTGTGGGGAATACAAAGCCAATCAGGACATGATCTTTGTCCTCAAAAAGGTTACATTATAACAACAGAGGCAGGAACAGAAAACACCCAGCTCTAAAATTAGGCATCCTAGAGAAACAAATCAAAGATGCCAAAGCTTCCCATGTTGAGCCTGAAGTTATAATACACTCCTCCAGGCTTGAACTCATCAACACAACTGATTCTTGGTTTCTTCTCTGTACTGGACTCACCCTGGTCATTTCATAAACCTGACGATCATAGGACTCTGAGCGTTTTTGGAAGGCATTTTGTGGGAGTTTTACTAGATTACATCAAAGCCCAGAAGAGAGGGCTTCAAAGAAGAGGGGGCATCTGAAGCGGGCTTGGAAAGGTAGGGGATCTCAGGCCTCAGGCGGAAAGGAAGGAAAAAACTTCCAAACAAAGGGAGCACAGCAACAAAGCAAAGGGCGGAAGCAGCGTGCTGGCGCGTCTGAACCATTAGTAATTCGGAGAAGCTATGCCCCAGGAAAAATGGGCGGATATGGGCGAGAAACAGCCGGAAGGCTCCCTGAGGCTGGCTGGCTAACAGAGAGACCTTTGTCCTTGCACCTTAACAAGGGTCCCTGCCGACTGGTGAGGGGAGACACCCTCACATACCCCCGGGGCACAGGCACACGTGGCTGAGGTGTCTACCACCTGCTGTCGGGACCTCGCTCCTCATTAGAATTAGAAAACACCGCACCGTTTGGGAGCCCGGTTGACTCTGAGGTCCCACAGAGGAGGTCTGTCTGGACAGGAAATGACAAATGGGAGAACTAGGTCAATCATTCCGAGTTAATTCATCCAGCGTTTCTTGAGTGCCGGGCATACCCAAGTTGTTCTGCTGAGCCCTCCCACGACGGTCCTCCCAAATTTATAATCAGCTCAACAAGGCAGTTGTTGATAATAAACCTGGAGCATGATCTATTGAAATATAACACAGAAGTATCTTGGGCCTTTGAATAAGACCTTCAAACGTAAGCAAAGAGCCCAGCACATATCCAATAAATGCTATCACTGCAGCCGTTAACCTAGTTACGTCCTCTGCCCTGTCACCTGGTTATGCTGGCGGGGGGGGGGGGGGGGGGTCACATGCAGATGGGAAGAAGTCCCACTGGGTGCACCCATACACGCGGCTTCCCCCAGGCTTCCTGAGTAACTGAGGCTCGCCCCTAAGGTTCCATGAGCCAGCCCTTCCAGGCTCTTCCATCGTGCCACTCAGATAACACGCCAAGCTCACCGCGGATACGAAGCCAACCGCAAGTCCCGCTGCGGAGATGAAGCCAGATCTAGTCACTCCTGGAGCCGCTGGGACGCCTCACCCTAAACACTTCTGCTGTGCCAAGTTCTGGCTTGGGGGCACCTGGGCCATCATCTTGGTTCTCTAACTTGAGTTTCTCATCTGTCTTAACAGCAGCAGTCTCTATCGCCCCCTCACTTAAGTATTGTGAACCTAGTCATCATAACTCCTCTCTCACTAAAAGCCAAATCAAAACACACAGAAGAAGATACAAAAAGTACCTTTGCATCACTTCCTCTTAGAAACATACAGAAACGTCTCTTAGACAGGCCTGGTTATTATCAAAAGCAGAATCTGGTCCTTCCTGCAGTGCCCGTGTATCTATGAATGAAAGGCATGCATCATTCTTAACCCTTCTATCTTCTCTTCAGCATGGCAGGCTCACAGCTCTGACCTCCAACTGCTAAAAAGTCACTACCTATATCATCTTCTAAAATGTAAGGAGTGGGGAGATGTTCCAAATCCCCAATAACCCTTCTCCCCCAAAACTTGCTCTATAACTCAGAATAAGGCCTTTCCTTGCTAGTAAACACAGGAACACATGCATTGAAGGACGTGTTCGTGCCTACCAGGAATGATCTTTGACACTCCCTTGACCCGTCTGCTCCCATCAAACAAGAGAACTCTCCATCCACCAAGAGTGAGTGGAAGGAATTTCCAACCCTTCATGGTTTTGTTCTTACTGCTCTTTCAACCAAAAGATGCCCTGAGCCCCCACAGGAAACTGGCTGAACCTGCCCTGTTCCTACAGCTGGTGGAAATGCAGTGAAGCTCGCCTCCACTGCCCTGGTCAAAGATAGAGCCCCTGCCAATTTCTTCTTATAGCCTTTGCTGTCGTGCTTCCATTAAGCACATCTTTTGTTCTTTTTGCTCCTACAGATAGTTATTTCCCTGCCTGTCTCTAAATGATAAGCTCCGTGAGAAGCTGGAATTGTCAATTTTGCATCTCTACACCAGCAGTCCAGAAACGTCTGTTGAAGGAATTAACTCTGCTGAAAGTTGTATTTAAAATATTTGTCTGCAGGAAGGAGTCTTCAACTTAACTTCAACATCATATTTGTTTTCATAGCTACTTGAGGCTAGTTTTATAGACTTTTTTCAAAGTCTGGGCCCCAAGCCTGAAGGGAATACAGATTTTTACAGCTATCTATCTGCTTCCCAATTATTTACAGTTCACTCTGAGTTATAATCCATATATGATCTTGTCAGGCTACATTAGTCAATAAAGACCAACTTCTCAAAAGGATTGAGTGAAGCAGAAAATTCGAGCAGAACACAAAAGTAAAGCAACAATAAATTTGCTACTGTAAAGTTGACATTTCACTGAATTTGTTGTCTACTATAGCTCTTATTAAGGACAAATAATATGGTTTCTCATTTTGTCGATTATTCACAATAAATACACAAATGCTTTCATTCATTTTCCCCAGCAGACTTGTTATAACAGTACTATTTTGCTTCATCTGCTCAAATGGTAGTTATCAAACCACTGCTGAGAGTATTATGTATAAATTTGCATGCCCCCAATGTTATTCTGAGGCTGCTTTTACTCAGTTTTATCCAAAATACCTCAAAAGTACTGAACCCTAGGGTCTTTTTATGAGCCCCAACTGTTGAAGGTACTTATATTAGTCAGAGACGACCATATGAGTAGTTGATACAATTAATTCACTACATATTCAAGCATTATGCTTCTTCTCTTACCAGAAATTTAGGATTCAAAATGTAACAGAATGGGGAGGGAGGTGGGAGGGGGGTTCATGTTTGGGAATGCATGTAAGAATTAAAGATTTTAAAATTTAAAAAATAAAAAACTAAAATTAAAAAAAAAAAAAACTATGCTAATAACATGAGTACCTGCAATGTACTGAGAAGTAATGCAAACATACCAAAGAAATAAAATTGTCTCATTGAGAAAAAAAAAAAAATGTAACAGAAAAAAATCAACTCTTTACTACTGAGTTCAACAAAATGTACTAAGGACGTAGTCTGGCCACGTGACCCTGGGCAGGCTGCTTGATTTCTCCAGCTGTAAACATGAAGTACTCTTAGCTGATTCCCCATTTCAGAGTCCACTCTGATATAATTCATTCAGCATAATTTAACTCTTCAATAGGTGTTTTATCAGCTCTACAACATCTCAAAATACTTCAAATTCAAATTCTGAAAATTTTTCACTGGTTTTATACTACATGTTGTATACATACTGTAACAAGGGAGAATCTTCTGTGTTTTCAGACCATACTAGTATTTCAGAGCGTATCTTTTGAGCTTTCAGACTAGACTTTGGCACCCATAAAATAATGACTTAATCCTATAACTCAACAACAACAAAAAGCAACCAGTTCAAAAACAGGCAAAGGACTGGAAGAAACATTTCTCTAAACAGGATATACAAATGGCCAAGAAGCATGTGGGAAGATCCTCAACATCACCAGCCATCAGGGAAATGCAAATCAAAACCACAGAGACAGTCAAACACCAGTTAGGATGGCTATTACCAAAAAAATTCAAGGGAAGAAATTCTGGCTAGGATATGGAGAACCTGGAACCCTTGTGCATTACTGATGGGAATGTAAAGCGGTACAGGTGATATGGCAAACTTCTCAAACTTCTCAAAAAGTTAAACCTAGAATGACCCACTGGACTGTAAGAATTGAAAGCGGGGACTCAAACAGATACTTCTTACAGCAGAGCTCACACCAGCATGACTCACAATAGCCAGTGGTAACGACAACCCCGAGGGCCCATCGAGAGATGAATGGATCAATCTCAGTCTTTAAAAGCAAAGACATTCTAACACATGCTCCAATGCTGGATGAACCTGAAAAGCATTCTGCTGAGTGACGTAAGCCGGGCACAAAAGGACAAATATTGTCTGATGCCACCTGTATGAAGTACCTAGAGGAGGCAAGGAGAAGGGTGGCTGTCCGTGCAGAGGGAGGTGGGTTTCTATTTAATGGGTACAGAGTTTCTGTTTGAGATGATGAAAAAAGGTTCTAGGAAAGGACAGTGCTGATAGCTGCAAACACTGTAAATGAATTTTATGCCCTTGGACTGTATACTTACAGATGTTTATAATAGGAAATTCTGTGTTATGTAACTTTTACCATAGTAAAAAAAAAAAAAAAAATGACCAGACGCATTCATGAACTCACTGCTTGCTGTCACTGTTTCCGTGAGCCCTGTCGTGGACAACACTTTACTTCCAGGTAACCTGAAGGGAATCTACTGACCACATATACACATGCACAAAAAAGGATGGATTTTCAAAATTGAATATGGGCCAATTTCCCTTTCAGGGTGATGTCATCTCAAGCCATGTGAGGTATGTGAGGAGCGAGGTTCTCCTGGCTCAAACCTCCAAGGAGGGATTCTGAGCTGTGTGTCAGCAGCAGCCCGGCCAGTTCCAGTCTGCCCTCAGAGGGGAGCGGAAGTAGAAAGCGGAGATAACCATCAAGGCTCAGACACTTCATGACAAAGGACAGCAGACAATGGCAAAGCAAGGAGGGAATGGAGAAGCAAGGCGCCAAACCCAGGGAGAGAAAACGGTAGAGAACCAGCCAGAACAATGAAACAAGACCTTGTTCTACGCCTGTGATAAGCTTTACTGAGAATCTGTCCCTAAGAAAATAAAATAGCTGGCCCCAAAACGTGCCGCCCCCGCACTGTGGTCTCCCAGACAACCCGAGACGGTGCTGGGTGGCCCACTGATGATGCAGACACCGCAAGTCACTTCTTTAACCTGAGGTCTTGGCCGCCCAGACCAAGGCTCCTCACTGCAGGGAACACATACCATCTGCCGAGCTCACTCAGTTCCAAGCTGAAGACTTCTCTACCTTTCTATACCTTCTCTCCCGACATGGAGTCAGAACTGAGTACATAACTGTAGAGTAAACAGCAACTGGATGAATGATCAAAATTGTCCACTCCTTCGTTTCAGGGTCCAGACCGAAACTGCCCAGACTGCAACCCGAATTGCACCTTGACTTTGAGAGAAAAAACAAAAACGATGCATTCAAAGCACCTGTAAGTGAGGCAAATAAATAAACCCTCTCCTATAATATTTTAAACTCACCCTGACTTCCTGAATCACCAGGAGAGCTATACCCCAAAGGGGAAACAGCAGTTCACCCACATTGCCTCCTGGGACCTTTGGACTTCGCTTCTATAACGGAGAGAAGAAAGGGGTGCCATCCGTGTCAGTCCTCAGGGCCACCGAGAGCACGCCACGAACCCAGGGCATCCCCTAGGGCCACCAGCTTCTCATCTCATTTCTCTGTCCCCTCATCCCTGAGGACCTTGACATTCCAAGCCAGCTCAACAGTGCACACGAGTGAAGTTTTCCCATATGAACAAAATCCCAACATCCCCCCAAAGAGTCAATCAAGATTTACCTCAGGATTACGATTTTAAAGTGAGATTATACTTTCCTGTTCTTCTGTCAGTTGCAAATCCCCAAACCTACTAGAATTCACTTAAAACTCATCTACAGTGTTTTCATTGGAAGAAAGCAATCAAGAAAGCTCTGACCCGCTGAGCAGCTGGGAATTTCTTTGCTGAAGGTTTGGTTTAGTCTTTATTTTTCTAGCTGCTGGCCCTGCTAACATGATTCAGTGAAGGTCGTATTTAATCTCACAGAGAAAAGCTACCTAAGCAGTTCTTAGGTAAGGCTTCAGGAAAAATAAATTGCCTGGGCTCTGTGGCTACGTCTGTTGCTTCTCCCCAACAATTACAGTCAGAGAGGACAAAATGAAGGCTACTGTTAAGATACCAGGGCTTGACTTCAAAAGAACTTCCCTGCCTATAAGTTATGGGCTGAAAGTTTGCTAATAACAAAGTTATTATTAATAACTAACCCACCAAGAAAGTAGCAGCTCCCAAATGTATACCTCTGGTTTCTCAGCAACTAGAGCTTATTTACATGTACCGGAAGGTATTACTATCAGCATTAGAACATAAATGTCAGAGGAATCGAGTGGAGGCCTCGGTCCAAAGGAGAAAACCAGACCATTTTTTCCACCTTCTGGATATTGAACTCCTTAATACAAAGTGATAACTGCTAACGCAAAGTGACAAATCCCAGGGTTTCCGGCCTGCATACATATACCACCAGGTTTGTAACACAAGAGAGGTCTGGCCCATCCATCTTGAGCTGGAATCCAGCCTTCGGAGCTAACCTTCGCTCTCGGGCTGAAAATCAAATCAACAAATATTTACCCAGTGCTTACTGCATATCAAGCACGGGTGGGGAATGCAAGGAAATACGACAGGATCCCAGGTCTCAGATAACCTGGTCAGGGAGGTGTTGCAAACGGGAAAATCCAGGGAATCAACGTTTTTCACAGCACTTCAAAAGGGTGGAAAATATTCAAGGTGTTTGGGACGATGGCCAAAGGAATGGCACCCACGGTGTGTTGCTTCTGAAGAGATTCAGAGCATCTTATTATTTCAAGAGAAACTGGGGTTATTTTAAGATGAGAGGAGGTAGGGTTGGCGGGGGACACACGGGGAGACGCGGTTATAACCAAATGAGTGCTCTAACTCTCCTTTTTTTCCTGGTTCTTTTAGATTGAGTCGCTGTATTTCCCTATATTTCTCTTCACAACTTGCTTCATTTCCTAAGTCCTACCCGGTCCAATATGGTAGCCACCAGCCATATGGCTGCTGCAACCTGGCCAGACTGAATTAACATGTACTGAAGGTATAAAAGATAACCGTGGATTTTGCAGAGTCAGCATGAAAAAAAGTAAGTAAATGATCTCATTAATAGTTTTATGTTAATTACATGTTGAAAGGATAATTTTCTGGACACACTGGACTAAATAATAGGGCATTAAAATTAACTTCACCTACTTCTTTTGGGGCTCCCTAGGTGGATCAGGGATAAAGAACCTGCCTGCCAATGCAAAGGACGCAGGAGACACGGGTTCAATCCTTGGACTGGGAAGATGCCCCGGAGGAGGAATGACAACCCACTCCAGCATTCTTGCTGGGAAAATTCCACGGCCAGAGAAGACTGGTGGGCTGTAGTTCATGGGGTCCCAAAGAGTCGGATTTGACTGAGTGTCTGAGCATGTGCTTCTTTTTACTTTTCTAACGTGGCTACTAGAACATTAAAAATTATACATGTGGCTCACATTCTATCTGTATTGGATAGTGTTGTCCTAATCAATATTCTTTTTTCTCAGCTGTGCTTTGGCATTCTCCTTCTAAACCCCTAATGGTTACACCCAACCCCAGTTTCATAACCCATCTAAAAAAACCTCTCCCATGTCTATAAAGGAATCAAAACTATTCTAAAAATTTTTCCAGACACAAATTCCAGATTTGGAGGCTTCTTCAGTTATAGAAAGTCAGAAAGTCTCAATCATACTCCGATTGAGACACACAGAGTGTCAATCCCATTTAGAATCTCCCCATGGAGAATCCCATGGGGATTTGTAAAGTTTGCTATGTGGGGAAAATAAAACCTCCCGCATTTCAGGGCTCCTGTGAAACAGCCAGGCCACCTGTGACACAGGAACCAACAAGGTACAAAGACAGTGTACATAAGACAGGGCAGGTTGCATTCACTTCCCCTCGAAACAGTTTATTCTTCACCTACCACAAGAATCGGATCTCTAGCCATTTGTCTAAACTAACTGCTCTGCTCCAGAAGGATAATCAAACTTCTCTAATCTTCTCAAGAGGGCCAAATGGTTACAGCCTTGACTAGGTTCCTGGGTTAAGTTTGCAGGGTCTCAGGAGGCCCTACCTCTCTAAGCATGTACATTTCAAAAGGGTCAAAGCCATGACCTCACGGACACCTGTAGTTGTAAGAGCCTTATGTTCCAAAAGGTGAGGATGTTGACTCAGAAGAGGAAAGGAGCAGAGGGTTCAATCCCTGGGTCAGGAAGTTTCCGTGGAATAGGAAACGGCAACCCCCTCCAGTTATTCTTGCCTGGGAAATCCCACAGACAGAGAAGCCTGGTGGGCTACAATACATGGGGTCGCAAAGAGTCAGACGAGACTGAGTGGCTGAGTGCGCACACCATCTCTCTACCCACCCGCCTCCCCCCCACCCCGGACCATTGGCAGCGGAGAGGGATGGTCGTTCTGATGTCGTCTATGGAAGGTAATCCACACCCAGGTTCCATCAGTTTCCAATGGTATCACTTCAAGGTATGGGGGCCAACACCGTAGCATCTCTCTGGCTGCTGACCTGGTTGTAAAGATCAAGAAAGAACTCTCGCCTCCTACCCCCTTGTCAGGTGCTTCTGTCACATACACAGAGGGCACATCTGTGAAGCGGGTAACATCTCAGACCCTCCACAGTTGCTGATAAAACAATGCGTCCCAACCTCCCAGAGGAACCATCCATCTTGGTATCTTGAAGCCGTAAGAGCTGAATCAGGACAAGGGCATATCTAGATACTCACTGGCTGGGAAAGCTCTGATTCTAGAGCCTGGCTCTGTACTTTAAGGCAGAGAGGGCCTGGGAATGGCCAAGCTCATGAACAACACCCTCCTTAGCAACATCCGATTTACTTGTCCTCATCCACATTTACCAGGGATGAGGTTAAAGGGGACACTTCAGAGTCGTCTTGAGAATATTTTTCTGGTTATAAAAGTAATTGTGGTGTTGTATTAAATCTGGGGGAGAAAGCCAAACATCCATAAACACACCATCCAAATGTTTCCTTCCAGTTTTTTTTTTTTAATGATATATATACAAACACACACACGTTTTAAAAACGAAATTAAGGTCACAGTTGAAAATCCTCTTTTTCTCCATTCAAAATACACCCCAAATACCTTCCCATCATTAAACACAAAAGCATGAATTTTATCAGCTATCTGTACTCAGGGCCTGGTGCGCTGTACCGCATTTAAATGTGCTCCTATTGTTGGGGATTTAGGGTGTTTCCGAGTTCTCAGTATAACAGAAGTGAACAGTAAACATCCCTGTACATAAATCTTTGTTCTGCTTCTTGTCACTTCACATCTGTAGGTTCCTAGAAGTGGGATTACTGGAACAGAGAGCTCAACATTTTTAAGACATTAAGTGTACACAGCTTAACTGTATTCCAGAAAGTTTATTTCAAAGTACAATACCCCAACTACAGTACCAAGCGCTTAGTTTCCAAACTATAGTGACCGCAGTACCAGCGATGGCATCCATAGCTCAGTCTTAACCCTGTGCCGATTCTCTTTTCCGGACTCCCTACTTACCTCCTACAACCTGGCAAAAATAAAAGAGCAGCAAGGAAGACGAGCATGGGGGAGGGGACAGCTTAAGGGCTATGACAGTACTGCTGATCCATTTCATCAACATGTTATCTTCTTTGAGGGGGCTGTGGTTGCCTCTAAAGGTAACTGAGTTTGAGTCTTAAGGCCTCAGGTCAGGGCACCAATTCCTCCATCCTCTCTGGCTCCAATACCACCTCTAACGTGGTTTCAACCATGCCCAAAGGGTGACTACTCACAGCCTCCTGTTTACTTGTCTAAAGTTGGCCATGCCTAGTAATTTGATCCCCCAGAAAAAAAAAAAAGGGCCAAACTCCAAAGTTAGAAGTGGAGGGTCCTCTAGCATTTCAACTTGTTCTGCATTTGCTATCAATTAACTACCAGCTTGTCTCTTTACTTGCAAAAACGTCTCAATGACATTTGTGGCAGACACAAGGTCTACCTGTCTGACTCCCTCTTCACTCTCTCTCACTCAACAATTCAAGAGGCAATAATTTTCTACTCTACACCTTCGTCTCTTTTTTCATCACCTCATTCCCTCAACTGTCACCTTCCCCACTCATACTCTACCACCACCCCCCCCACCCATGGACACCCTAATCAGGTGCCAGGACGCCCTGGTCCACCACTGTCATTGTTCTCATCCCCTTCAATAATTTTACAGCAAGGAG